>NC_143402.1:78123339-78424992 GCF_052110815.1 Crocodylus siamensis | reverse complement strand
AACTCAGCTGACGAGGATGCAGTCGTGGGGACCCCCCGACCCCTGCCTTCAGCTGGGGCAGGGCAACGGGGAGACGGGGAGCAGCTTCCCCCTGGCAAGGTGGCCGAAAGGGGCAAGCGGCTGCTTTTCTTTCCACTCCACGGTGGGTGATCATCAGGGTCCGGGTGCGATGGGTCGGGCCCTCGGGGACCGGTGTCCCGCGAGTCCTCGTCCTTTGGCAAAAGGCATGTGTGAAGCCTCTGGTGGAGCCAATATGTATGTGTGTCTGTGTGTGCAATTGCACTTCTGTTATATGTGGGGCACGGTGGGGGAGCCGGGAACGCCCATGCAAATACGGGCTGGCCCCAGGCCGGCACCTTGGAACCAGTCCGTGTTTTGCTTTATTAACCTCCCACGCTGCGCGGAGCAGCCCTCTGCCGGCTGGTTGCTGCCTGTCCTGGGAGGGATGAGTTTGAGCCTGGGGTCCTCTTTCTTCTGAGTCCCCCGCCCTTCTCCGGGAGGATCCTGACTCTCCCAGCTGCCTCCAGCCCCAGCGCTCTGCCGTGGCCGCCCCCAGCCCTGTTCAGAGCTGCAGCATCTCCGGACCCCCGAGCCCCCGGGTGCCTGGCACTCAGCTCAGCCACGGGCTGCTGCTTGCACGGGGAAGGGGCCCTTTGCGTGAAGGCCTCGTGGCAAGGCTGGAGCACACAAAGGAGGTTAATAACTTCCAGTGTCCGCCCAGGTGTGTGTCTAGAGTCCGTGCCCCCGTGGCATGTCTGTGCGGTGTCTAGCGTGTCTGTACCGAGCTCCGCTGCACTCCCGTGGGGTGCGTGGGGGCTGGGGATGTGCTCTTGTGTCTGGTCCAGCTAAACTCTTCCCAGCTCCTCTCCTTGCTCGCTCTGGCTCTGCCCTGCTGCCTTCCCAGCAGCGCCCCTGTGCCGGGCAGCTGTGGGGCAGTGCCTGCATGGGGTGGTGGGCTGGCTCCTAAAGCCCCTCTGCCTTCCCTCCATGCTGTCTGATGCTGTCTCTTGGGCAGCACACGCCAGCACTCGTGGGAGCACTTGTGTGTGCGCCGTGCGTGTTGTCTGCTCCCCAAACCCTGCTCCCTCCGCTTCCCCGTGGAAGGGGCTGAAGCCCTGACCTCCCAGACTGGCTGGGTAGAAAAGCACCAGGGGGAAATCCACAGGGCCCACGGCCCCGTCGTGGTGATTCTTGCTCCTCTGGGTCTCTAAAGCCTAGGGAGAAGCTAGAAAGGCTCAACGTCCCCTTCAGAGAGGTTGCTGCTGTCTTAGGAGGCAAGGAGGGGGCCTGCTGGCCCATTTTTAGCACGTGGGTCCAAGCCAGCACATCCGGCCTGACCCAAGTGCATCTCCAGAGCCAGCGCCGGAGCCGTCTGTCCCCGGCAGGAGCGTGTGGTGTCTCGTTGGGTGTCTCTTGCTGTCTTGCCCCCTGAGTCCTTGTCAGCTGTGTTGCTCCCCCCTTCGCCATCCCTGCTCAGGATCCCTGCCGCCCCGACTAACCCCCGCCTTTCTCTCTCTCTCCCTCTGCAGAAACCCTTTTGCCAACGTCCAGCTGAAACCCACAGTGACGAACGACAGGTCGGCTCCCCTCCTCAGCTGAGTCCTGGCATCGGGACAGCCAGCGCCTCCCCCAGCCAGCCGTGCCGGACACGGGCTGTATCCTCGCCGCTGCTTGCATGTCCGTCTGTCCAGGGCGGCCGTCTCCGGCGCTTTGGTTTCTGGTTTGTCTAACCTGCTGCTTGAAAGCGGAAAGCGAAAGCCTTAGCCCCTGACTCTCTCTCTCTCCTTTAGCTCCGGTGCAGCCACCTCCACGACAAGGGGGTATCTCGGGTCCCGCGCAGTCTGTCCTTCACGTGTCAGCACGTGCCACGGCAGTGCAGGTCCTCAGCAAGCCGCTGCATGCTACAGCTCCCTGCCTCTGTCCTGAAGCTGGAAAGCTAAAGGCCAGAGAGAGCGGCCTCAGCCCAGGCACAGGCCTCTGGAGAGGAGCCACGCTCGGTGCAATAGTGAGACCTCCGTGCAGCCACGAGCGTGTGCCTAGACTCTCCTCAGTGGGGAATGCTGCGGTGGCTTCTGCCCTGCCGCCCTCCTACCATCTTGCAAAAGGCTGGGTCTCCGCTCCCAGCGGAGGGACATGCGCTGCATTTAGCTTGTTCGGGTGCCTTTAGAGCTGCTTTGGGATGGCTGCAGCCCCAACCCCGCGCAAGCCCCCCTCATCGGGGGGGAAACACAAGGATGACTGGGGTGAGGAGAGGCAGGGAGGAGCCTGCTGCAGCCCCCGGCTGCACAGAGCTAGTGTCGGTGACTGAAGGGAGATGCTAGCTCCGGCCGCCCATCCTGCCCCGGCCTCTGGGACGTGAGCATTTTAATCTCCCATCTGCCCCGTCCTGGTAGCCACAACCTCGCACGTGGGTAAGATCGGCTGTGCAGTGCCCCGGCAGACCGCCCCAGAGGGTGGGCCTGGGGGCGGGGAGCGACGGGAGCAGAGACTGCAGCATTGATGCTAGTGCAAGAGCATTGATCAGGCTTCCCCGGCTGTCCCAGCCTCTTCCCCGCCCGTGCGCTGCTGACACGGGGAGCTGGAGATTGCTGCAGGCTGCATTTATTATTGAGGTCCCTGCTACTCCTAGCCCATCCTGGCTTTGGCTTTGCTGGCCCAGCTCAGCGGGGGTGTGGGTGCACTGCTGGCTCTGCGGGTCCCAGCACCTCAGTTCACTCCCCCCGGGGAAAGAACAGGGAAAAGCAAGTGCCTGGCATTTCTGCCCTGCTCTTGGGGTGCGGGGGTCCCTGTCTGGGACCTGCTGGCTGCCCGGTGGTGGGGCAGCACCCTTGCAAACCGCTGCCTTTGCCATGGTGTCTGTTGGCACTTTTGCATCGCTTTGGGCCTAGAGGATGCCCTGCTCCATGTCTGGGTCTCCTCTGGCTAGTAGTTTTAGTCTGCAACAGAGCAGCAAAGGGCCATGAATGCCACGGTCGCACTCTGTTTATATAAAGTCTGTTACGCCAATCACTGATGCTAGCTAGCTCAGCCCCTCGCCGGCCTGGAGAAGGGCTTGTTTCTGCAGATACCAGAGCTGCCCTGGGCCCAGCCTGGGAGCAGGGACATGCAGCTGGCTGGGAGAACGGCACCGGACCTGTCGGACAGTGTTTATCCCTGCCTCCTGCCACCCATCCGTGCTGCCAACCCCATCGAGGCACTTGCCTTGTGCTGCAGTGGCTCCTTTCCCCATGCCGCCTGGCACAGAGCCCCAAATCTGCATTTTCCTCGTGCGTTAGATGGGCTCCGCCTGAGGCTTCTGGCTGCCTTCATTGGGCCCCAGAGGCACCAAAAACCCTCCTGCAAAAAGCTGGGCAGGAGGAACGTGCCAGGGAGGCGAAGCCCAGCACGGTTCCCCTTGCTGCTGTAGGGGGGCAGCGAGGGGGCTGCTCACAGCTCAGCAGCCAGCACCCAAGGGAGCAAGGAGCCTGGTGAGGTCCCAGGGAGCTCTGGGCTCCAAGCCCAGGGCTATGGATGGGGGCTGCTTCAATGCTGCATCCCTGTGCTGCCCCCCCTCGGGCCCTGCTCGCACCTGGGGCAGCCTGCTAGGGAGGGGGCTGCTTAGCAAGCCCTCCGCGCCCAGCCCAGCTGCTCCGTGGCCGCGCACTGCTGCCCTGTGCTTTGGAGCCTGAGAGTGGACGCGATGCACAGCCTGAGACGATGATGCTGATGATTTTGTGTTGGAGACGTAATTTATAAGCAATAAAAGCGACACGCCACCGCCACCTCGTCCCCTGCATCTTCTTTCCCGGGCGCAGCTCTTGCAGCCTGCCTCTGCTCCGGGGTGGGCACTGCTGGCACCACGTGGGGGGTGATCCCAATGCTGTCTCCTCAGCACTGGGCTCTGAACACGTTGCCGGCCTACATGCAACATGGGCACCCTCCCTGCTCCCCTCTTCTCTTCCCAGCCCCCGCCAGTCCCAGGGATGCCCGCGGTCCTGCGCCCACCCATGTCCTTGCAAACCGGCTCCCCGGCCAACCCCACGGCACACATTGCTGCGGGGAGTGTGGGCACCACTGCAGCCCCCAGACCCCAGGGTGGGCCGAGACGCGTTACGATATTTTAAAAAGTTTATTATTGGACCAATGAGAGTTGACACACATGCTGGGAGCTGCATGGACATCAGCACTGATAAAAAATACAGCAAGTATGACCCGTATTGATAAAATAGACAATGTCGTAGCCTTTCTATCTTTAAAAAAAATAATCCCAGACGTAGCTCTGCCCGCGTGCTGCCCCTCCAGAGGCATAGACCAAACCCTGGGGTGCTGTCCACCAAGCCCGACAAGATGATACAAGGGCAAGGACCTCTCCTGCTGACCCAGGGCCAGCCTGCTCCGTGCCTAAGCCCCCCGTGACTGCCCTGGGATGGGGGCTGTGGCCTGGAAGTAGTCCCTGCCAAGCAGCAACTCCCCACCCCCAGTGCCCCTGCACCAGTGCATTGCTGATAAAGGGCTTGGATGAGCGTGGATCTGGGTTCAGGAAGGGGGGCGGGGTGCTCTGGGTACACGGGGCATGGCGCAGGTCCTGGTGCGATGGCATTTCCAACGCTCTGCTTGGCAGGATCGCAGCCACCGGCAGGCAGCTGCAGACCCAGCAGGTCCTGCGCACTGGGGACAGCTCTATCCAGCCGCCTCCTTGCCTGCGCACAGACCGCCCCCCCACCCCACAAACCCCCCCGCCAGCACCGCCAGGGGGAGGCGGGCTGGGCGCAGGCCTCTTAATTGCCAGCACACACGTGCGATGGTAATTTGCCATCTGCGGGCCAGGAAAGTGTGTGTGTGGTGGGGGGCGGGGGGGGAAACGACACTGGCAGCTTTAGGATGGAAAGGAGTATGTGGAGGCGGGGGTCTTACACACACACACTGGCAGCTTTAGCACAGCGTGTGCATGTGTCTGTGGGGGAAGGTGCACACCGGCAGCTTTAGGGTGGCGTGGGGCTGTGCACTGGTGGGGCACATACTGGCAGCTTTAGCAAGATGTGTGCATGTGAACACGTGTGTGCATGGGGGGGGGGGGGTTGGAGCACGCACACATTGGCAGCTCCAGGACAGGCTGGCCTAAGGGTGGTGGGGGGTGGGATCTATCAGTGCTGCGGGGGGGGTGTCATAGAGCAGAACCCTGGTCTGACTCTTCACTTGAGCCCCCCCCCCCCCCCCCAAGTGATCACCCCCTGCAGAGCAGGGTTGGGCGCACCGCCTTTCCCTTCCACCTCCTCTAACCCTTTTTGACGGGGGGAGTGAACGGGCCAGCCTTGCAGAGCAGGCCCATTTGGCCGGGGGGGAGCTGGCAAGACCCACCCCCTGGAGAAAAAGGCCTGAGGCAGTATTAACTGCAGATGCTCCTATTCCTCCCAGCAAGCAGGCCGCCCTCCTCCCGCTCGGCCGAATCCCAGCAAGCGGCCTGGGTGGTGCCAGAGCTGGGGCAAGGGGCAGTGCCCCGGGGGGGTGGGGGGGAACGACAGCCTGACTTCCCTGCCCTGTTACTGCTTAGAAAAGGCGCCTTGCACCGGAGCCAGGAGCAGCGCGAGCTGCCAAGGAAGATGGGGCAGGGTGGGTGAGGGGCGGCACAGCACAACCGCCCCCAAGCCCCGGGGTCTCAGGGCTGGCACAGCAGCGGTGGCGATGGGAGCAGGGGGCTGTGCTACTTAGATCCACGCTCGTTAGAGCCTCACTGCTGGGAGAACGGCGAAAGCCCATGTGGGAGTGATGGGTGCAAATGAAGATGCACTTGGTGCCTCAGACACCTGCCCTGGAGCCGAGCACGTTGTGCACCCGCAGCCGTGGGGCTGGGCATCGGTGTGGGCAGCACCACAGGGCCCTCCGCCCCAGGGTGCAGAAGCATGAGGAAAATGGGGTCCCCCCTCCCCTCCAGCCCCTGCGGGCACTGCCCATCAGCGCCACGTGTGCCCGGGTGTGCGGGGAGCTTGGTGCAGAGCTCAGCAGCAGCCACCCCCATCCTGGGCTGTGCCCCGCTCCCACCCCCTGCCCGCAAGGCGATGCCACGCGGCCTGCAGACGAGAAGGCAGACGTTTGCTGTCCCCATTGGCCCAGGCAAGACAACAGCCCCTGAAATTAAAAGCGTGGAGTCAACGAGCGGGACCAGCAGCACGGCTCGAGCTACACAAGGACCTCGTAGGGAGGAGCACGGCCGCGGCCCGGACATCCCCCTGTTCAGGTGCCGATGGTCCCCGGGTGGTGCCCCCACAATACCAGGTGCTGCCGGGGTGAGAGACACCTGCCTGTCCTTGCAGCGGCGGGATGGGACGTGCCCTCGTCCAGCAGTGCCCCCAGGGGCAAGGGACAGGGAGCTGCTGATGTGCCTTTGCCAAGCACGTGGTTTGGGAGGGCCTAGCCTGCAACGCGCCTGCCTCGAGGGCTGGATGCTGCCCCTTTGGGGCCCTAGCACCCTGCCTTTTCTACAGCTCTGCAACCCAACTGCTCCGCGCCTGCCCCGTGCGGCTGGCCGGCCCCCTCCCACCAGCAGCTGGGCTTTGCCTGGAGAAGACGAGGGAGACTGCGGAGGTAGCCCCAGTGCAGAACAACTCCCACCCCGGCCAGAGAGCTGCATGTGTGCACAGGGCGCTGCCCAGCGGGGCACCAGGCTACAAATGCACACAGCAAACCCATCCAAAAAGCCCTGCTGGGAGGCAGCCCTAAGCCAGAACCCCTCCCTTCTCCCCGCCCCGCCATGCCTTGCAGTGGATGGAGCCAGGGGCCCAGCCGCGATGCCGGGGAGGGGCGAGGAGGAGGCTGCGCTGGAAGTTGGCCAGGACGGGGCGCAGGGCCAGCGAAGCCGGGGGCTGGGTGGAAGCAGGGAGGAGTGGAGGGGGGTGGTTAAAGTGCTTCGCAGCCCCCCGCGGTTGCAATCAATGCGCTCAGGCAGCAGCCGGCTGTGCTGCACCCTTGCAAAGAAGGGATCCGGGGGGGGGCCATATTGTCCACACCGTCCCCCTCCCAAACACACAGCCGTGGCCAGGCCCAGCGTACTTTGGCACCAAGCAAAGGGGCCATCACCTGCCACGAGCAGCTCTGCCACGGAGCCCACCCTGGTCCCTCCGGCACGCACACGGCAGAGGCTGCGGGAGCCGGGGCCAGGGCCGGGGTGGAGGCGCGCGGGGAGGGCAATCGCTCACCTCGGGGTTTGGTCTATGGGCCACCAGGAGCCGCCCCGCCGCACAGCCCCCTCGACGGGCTGCAGCGCTCTCCCTCGGCCAGTCGCCGTCGCTCAGCGCTCGCTCCTAAGCCTCCGCCTACGGAGACAGCAGAACGGAAACAGCGAGCGCACTCGCCCCGTGCCCCAGCCGCCCCCGCCCCGCGCGGCGCTCTGGCGGCAGGGCGGCAGCATCATGCGCGCACGCGGCTCGTGGGCAGATTCCTCAGGGGGAAACGGTGCAGGCAGGCGCGGCCCCCACGGAGCCGGCCCCCGGCCTTGCCCAACAGGCTCCGCGCCAAACCGCCCTCGCAGCCGCTGGCCCCCCCAGGCCGGACATGGGAGTCTCGCAGGGGGCCGGCGGCGGCGTGGCGGCTAATGCCAGCGCGTGGCTGGTGGAAGGGCTCACGCCAGCGCTGCGTGGCATTCGCTTTGCTGCCGCCACCAGCAGTGGCCTCACTGCTCAGATGGGGAGACTGAGGCAGAGAAGCCCCCAGCTTGTCCAAGGCCACTGAAGAGGTGGCGAGGCCCCTGGAGCTGGGGCCGAGGGCCCAGCCTGGGCCATGGGGGGCTCCCATCCCTCAGGGGGACGTGGTGGGGAGCTGTGCAGTGCGCAGGGGGAGACCCTCCACCCCGATCCAAGAGGGCGAGGTGAGCACGCTGCCCGGCTTGTGTCGCTGCCTGCTCTTACCCGCAGGCCCCGCTGTGGAGCCAAGGGCTGGGATCCAGACCCCCTCAGGGCTAGCGAAAGTCCTGGAAAAACACAGCAAAGTGCCACGAGTGCCTTCTGGTCACTGGCGATGAAGGCAGGGCACGCGAGGGCTTGGTGCACGTCCAGGCCCTTTCGCCAGCTTCCCTGCGTCTGTCCAAAGCCAAAGCGTGTGGCAGGGGCCAAACCTGCTTCTTCCCATCCTTGGCCCTGACGCTGAGCACTGCTGCGACCATCCTGAGCTCTCTTCTTCCAACCCAGTGCCAGGAGCAGGGGGTGAGTCTGGCGGTTACGAACACCCAGCGGGAAGGCGGAAAAACCAGCAGCACAGAAGAGTGGTGCCTTGGTACCAAGCAACAGCGTGCCGGCAGCCAGGGCAGCAGCAGCACGTGGTTGGGGTGGCGGGGGGGGCACCCGCTCCTCACTACTGGCGTGAAAGCACACGAGTGCCAAGCTGACCGCGGGTCGGGGCCGACCGGACAGAACAAGACGGGGGGTCGGCACGGGGAGGCGAGGCTGGGCTCTTCTCAGGGAGCCGGTGAAGCGCGGGCTCTGCTGGGTGGCAAAATGGCCAAGCTGGGGAGTCAGCGATGTTAGCAAGGTCATGGCGCTACCCTTTAAATGCTATAATTTATATAGGTGTATGTACACGCACGCACGCCCACTTGCGCACACTCACACACACGCGCACACACACAGAGGCAGGCGCACAGTCTCCACCAACCACCGCGCCGCGGGGGCCGCCGGCAGCTGCTCCAGCAAGCAAAACCCTGCCCGTAAAATCTGCCTTAAAAAAAAACACATAGAGCAAGGTCCAGGAGTCCGTGGGCAAGGCCGAGCTCCTGGCCTCCATCTCCTCTCCGCAGCTCGGAGGTGGAAGCCGATGCTGGCGGGGGTGAATCCAACCGGCCCGGCGGGCACGCTCACTCTCTGTCCCCGTCTTCGCTGCTACCTGCAACAGAGAGAGCGCGTGGAGAGGCTGAGCCTGGGGACGAGCCTCCTCCCCACCACGCACCCCGTCTCGCGAGGAAACACGCAGCACCGGCGCAAGCCCAGAGCCATCGGGCCACTGTGGGCCCCTTCAAGCAGGCCCTGCCCGCCAAAACCCCCAACTGCTGGGCTAACCGAGCCAGCCTGGTGGTGGGCGCCTGCCTGAAACACCCCTGGATTCAAGTTCCTGCTGCCCTGCTCGCTTTCTGCTGCTTTCTTTTGGAAAGCCCTGGTGCCAGAGGTGCGGGGAGCAGGGGGTGTGCCACGTATGCAGCCAAAACTCAGCTCTTCCATCTGCCAAAGATAGCAGCTGCCCAGCCCAGCCAAGAGGCACAGAAGCAGGCATTCAACCCCTGGCTCTACCACTCTGCAGCAGGCCACCAAGCTCCTCCGAGCCGCAGGACTGCGTCCAGCTACCGGCTGGCAGTCACAGAGAGCCCAGGCCTTGGGCCACCCCCAGCCCCCAAGGGTCCTAGGTCCCACCCCCCACAGAAGACCCATAATCGTGCATAACGAAGCATGATCCTGAGCGATGCTAAGCTGCTGGTGGTGGCCACAAAAAACAGTGGAAGCTGCTGAAAAAAATGCTAAAAAATGGTGAAAATTTTGCATAATGACATATAATTATGCACAAGGAGGCATAGTTGATGAGCTGCAGGTGAAGGCCCTGAAATAAGTGAAAGGTTCTGCCAAAAGGCAAATAATGTGAAAATCCTGAATAACGGCATGGAGAGAAGCACAGTGAGGCATGACCACATGTAATGGTGCGCAACGATGCGCCCTGACTTGCATTGTGATGCAAAATGGTGCACAGCGATATATAGCGACACGTCACAACAACACATAATGACACATCGTGACATAGAACAATGCCTAATTGCACATATTGATGCCTGATGTTGAATAATGACAAGTTGCTGGAGATGACCATGTGAAAAGTGAATGTTTCGGAAAAAAAAATGCCAGGTAATTGTGAAAAACCCAAATAACTGCCCGTAATGATGTGTAGTGATGGAGGATAATGTCTAACAATGCAGAATGGTGCATAACAAGGCATAACAATATGTAATGAGGCACAACGCTTGACGACACATAACGACGTATAATTGCACATAACGATGCATAATGTTGAATACTGATGAGCTGTTGATGGCCATGAAAAAATGTGAATGGTTCTGAGAAAAAAAAGGCAAATAATTGGGAAAAGCCCGAATAATTGAGCCTAACAATGCCTAACAAGGCATAATGACACGTCATCTTGAATAATGACAAGTCACTGGTGATGGCCACAAACTGCAGTAGAGGCTTTTGGAAAAAATGTCAAAAAAGGGTGACGATCCCAAATAACGATGCCTAACGATGCACAGTGACACAAAACAGTGGATAATGGTGTGCAGCAAAGACTAATTGAACATAACGATGGATAACCACTAGTACTGATCCATTACTTTGCTGCTTGCAGGGACTAGCAATGGACAGGCACGACCAACAGCAAATACTGGATGACATGGAGCGATCGTGCAGAACAGCAGTTCCCAAACTGTGGGTCATGACCCCAAATGGGGTCAAAACATCAGCAGATGGAGTCATGGGGAGGGAGGTGTGGGTTGGGCGTGAGGGGCCACGCTGAGGAAATGGGGCCATAAATGGGATCGTGCTGAGGACCAAAGTTTGGGAAGCAGTGGTGCAGAACATCCAACCACCCATCACCAATAATACCAAATCACCGCAGATCACAAATACCGTGGGAAACGGCCACTCGCTCCCCGCGCTCTGAATCAGGGTGAGTAATTGTGAAGAAATGATGAATATGCCCAAATAAGTAAGCCCTGCGAATGCTGCCACAGTGAAGAAAGGGAGGAAGAGCTAGAACCCGGCACCAGGCAGCACGGAGGCTCCCCGCCAGGCTGCGAGGCAGAGTGCGGCTGGGATCTGAGGAACAGGCCTGGGGCCATGGCGAAGGACCCCCCAAAGGGACCGGGCTGCCAGCTGCCGGTCAGTGTGGGGAGGCGTGAGTCCAGGCTGGGCAGGTGCAGGTTTTGCTAGGTGCAACGGGGCATCCTCGTGCGGGGAAAATGGGCAGGCTAAAGCACGAGACGCAACCATCCCAGCTCCTCGGCCACGAGGCAGAGACAGAGAGGGGGAAGCAGTGATTTGAGCCCAGGACCAGGACCGCTGCAGAACACCACCCCCAGCACTAGGCTCCCAGCAGGGAGCTGGACTAAGGCGCTCACATGCACTTGCATGTGTTTACACAGAGACAAACCCTCCAACCCGTCACAAACTGGAGCTAGTGATGACTAGCGCGTGGGCATCTCTTTCTATATTAGCCCCCACACAGAACAGACACATTCGCTCTCCCCTACACTTCATTTATACTTTACCCATAGTGCCATGGTATGCGGGTAGCACGCACTGGGCATGTCTACATGTGACGCCTTAATCCGCATTAGTCTAAGCTAATGGGCATGAAGGGTGCGCGTCTACACCTGTGCACCCTTAGTAGGAAATAAAAATGGCAAATTTAGGCTATTCGCACATTAATGCACATGTAGACACGTTAAAGTGCATTAATGTTATGTCTGCAGGCTGACTTGGAATTAACTTTAGTCCCAAATCAGTCCACACACATACAGCATTAATGCGCTACACATGTAGACGCCGTCCTAAATCCATTTAGTCCTCATTAAGCTAATGTGCATTAAATTTAGGCACACCTAAATGCACATGTAGACACACCCACTGTGTACCAGCACACTTCCTGTGCCCAGGGGAATACGCTGCATTTGGGGTGGGAGGTCCGGCTGAACCCCATGGAGACAGGTACCCCAGCAGCCCAGCTCAGGACTCACCTCCTATGGACTCCATGTCCGAGTCGGAGACGTGCGTGATGGAGAATCTGGACACTGGGGCTGGCGAGACCGTGAACCGCGAGAGCTGGATGGGCAGCACTTGCTTCTGGGCAGGGACCAGTGCGGGCAGGGGGGTGACAGCTGGGTCGGGCACCACCGTGGTCACTGTCAGTGAGGACATGAGGGACGACTTCACGGGCATGAGCGGAAAGTCATCGTCCCACTCAAATCCGCCACCTGGAACAAACCAGGGCCAGGAAACAGTCAACTGACCAGTCAAGTGATCTCATTTAAGTGGTTAATTAATTAACCACCGCTAATCTGACTGCAGTTCGAAACTGTGCAATATCCCACGGAGCCAAGAGCACCCTTGCATAGGTGACATCCACCTTCTGCATCACATCGTGGAGCAGAGAGAGGCAGTTTGCCATGTTGAAGTCCGGGCAGAGATGCACTTTATAGACCAACTGAACCAGATGGGTGCAGCCCTCCCACCCTTCTCACAGATGATGCTGTAGGGTAACGATGCACCTTACAGACCAACTGAATCAGAGCTTCATCTGCTTTCCTTAACCCCCTGCTTCAGAGGCTATGACAGGACGTGCAGATTTTGCCTGCCCTGTGCTGGTGCTTTCGTGGCATCCGATGCAGCGAGCGCCTGCTTCCCAAGCCGCTGCCTCCTGCCCGACTTCAGACCAGCTCGGCGACTACATCTCCGAGGGCAGACAGCACCTGCTGCCTCCTTAGCCCGCCTGCAATCTAAAACCGGGCTTCTGCCTTTTACAGCTGCTGCGCGGGCTTTATTTCTGTTCCATTTCAACAGTGTTTTCCCATCTGGTAACTCTCGGGCCGACCCCGGGGTTTCAGGATGAACTCCAAGGAAAGGAAGAACTGCTCGGCCTCAGACATCATCCACATTTACGCTTGCCCAACGCTGAGAGTTATAAACATCCGCTACCATTTCATTTCATGGCTTCACAATAATAATTAATGAACTTGGTTTGCTATAAGTATTCAACCTACTAAAGATGAAAGTCTCTCTCTGCTCTTGTAATCAATTCATGCTTCAACTACTTGACCGGGACTTGCCAGCGTTTGATCAATCAACTGACCACGTCTTTTTTTGACTGGTCAAACCACCAGCACGTGGTGCCCTTCCCACCTCCCCATGCCGGGCCTAGGTAGTAGTTCTCCAATGTGTTTTAGACTGGAGGCACCTCTCAGGAAACGCCAGCTCTTTGCTTTCCTTCATCTCTTGACTTCAGAAAAACACGACAGCAGTGGTTCTGCTGCAAAGACCATAGCAGGGCAGAACATTTATGGGCCTAGGGATCGCTAGGTGAAATCTCTGGGCTTCCTCTTGTCCATCGTGCACGCACGTAGCAGCGGTAATCTCGCACGGCACCCTGGAAAGGCTCTCGCAACGCCCTGGCTGAGAACCGCTGGCCTGGGGGAAGTGGTGGCAGGACAGAGAGGCCACCAGAGCCAGATGCATTTAGCGCCATGCAGCAGGGTCCCGTCCCCTCCCTCCCCAGCCTTTACACCCTGCCCCGCTCAAGTCTTACTCTCTTCCGAGGCGTTCCCATCCGAGGAGTCGTCGGAGGCGTTTGCTCGGTCTGCCGGGCTCGGGGGGCCCGAACCGTCGTTCTGCACGGGCTGCGGCGAAGACTCGGCTGCCTCGGGGAAAGTCGGGTCGCCGAGGTCCCGCGTGGGGCTCTCCTGGACATGGGAAGACAGAAACAGGGAAACCAGTCGCACCGGGCAGCCCCTTTCTCTCTGAAAAAACATCCCGGGACATGGCACAGATCCCTTGCCTGCATCCCACGCAGCCTGCGACCGCCGGTTAGGAAGCGGGGGTGGCCACGTTGTTTGAGGGGCTGCAAGGTAAAAGACTGGAGTCCCCCCCTCCCTCCCGGGGCAAGGGCCGTCTCTGCAAGGAGGCGCTGAGCGGGGCCAGGACCCACCTGGTCGAAGAGGTAGACGGTGACATCGTCGTAGAAGGACACGGCCTTCTTCTTGCGCTCCAGGTCGTCGCAGAAGGTCTCGGGCAGCAGGCCGGGCATCTTGAGGAGGCTGCGCAGGTTCCTGGCGCTGTGGCTCTCGGCCACCACGATGGGCACGGCCGCCGGCTCGTCCTCGCTCTCCTCGCTCTGCTCCTGGATGTTGTAACAGCGCAGCTCCTCGTCCGACTCGTCGCTGTCCTCCGTGTCCTCCTCCTCCTCCTCCGGCTCGTCCCGCCGTGGCTCCCGGGGGGGCTGCAGCGTGGAGAGGTCCAGAGACAGCTGGGGAGCCTGAGCGGGCGACGCGTCCTCCGCGGGGGCCGTGCTGGGGCATTTCTCTTGCGCTTCCCCTTCCAAAACGTGCTCCTGCTCCCCGGGCTCGGAGCCGGGCACCACGACCGGCCCGGCGCCGGCCTCGGTGTCTCGCGCCCGCTCCGGCACGCGGCCGCCGACGCCAGGGCTTGGGGGAGCCGCGTCCTCTGGGCTCGTAACCACTGGAGACAGAAAGAAGACTTTGGATGGCACGGGCCCTGCGGGGAGGCGCTCACTTCCGTCTGCCTCTCTGGAGCCGTCTGAGTCCAGCTCGGGGCCCGAGGCCCTGTCCTCGGCTTCGGCAGCAGCGCCCACCACGGGTGCTGGCGGCGAGGGGGAAGCCCCCGAACCCAGGGCTTCCTTCGCAGCTGCAACATGTCCACCAGGAGCTTCAACCTCCGCGGGGGCCTCTGCAAGGCTGGCGGCTCCCTGCGAGCTCTCGGGGGTGTCGCAGGGGAGAGCGGTCTCCTCCCCGGTACCGCTCCGGCTCGCCGCGCTCCCCAAGTCCAGCCGGGAGCAGCCCCTCTCCTCCTCCTGGGCCTCAGACCCGTCGCTGTCCTCATCCTCCTTCGGGTACCGCTCCGCCTCCGCGTCGTAGTCGGAGAAGTAGGCAGAGTCGCGGTACGGGTTCTTCTCGCTCAGGCCGTGCAGCTCGGTGCTGAAGGACGAGGACAGCCGCATCTCCGAGGCCGCGTCGTCCCCTTCGCCCACGGGCGGCTTCCCCAGCGGGGCAAAGGCCTCCGGCTCCCGGGGTTCATGCGGCTCCTTCAAGACGAACTCGGGGGACTCGTTGTTCTCAGTGTCGTAGCCGCTGTCCAGGGCCTTGGGCTGGCTGGCGGGGGCGTAAGCCGTGGGGCTGAAGACGTCGCAGGAGCTGGCGGTGGACGGGATGTCCAGCGATTCCAGGGAGTCCGGCGTCCCCACCTGCTTCTGCAGGGACTTGAAAGACGGGGCCGTGTCCGCTCGCTCCACGTAGTCCCCGGAGAAGTCGGTGAAGATGCCGGAGGTGAGCTCCGTGGTGTCCTCGTCGCTGCCCTCATCCGTGTCGGGGAAGCTGGCGCTGGAGAACGTCTTGTCCGGGGTCCGGTCCAGGTCGCTGGTCAGGCTCTTGCCGCTCTCCACGGTCACGTCTCTCGGGGCCTGGCTAGATGCCTCCGAGGCCTCCGAGGGGACGCGGGCGCAGTCGGAACCAGGCTCCCCCTCCGCTTGGGCAGGCGGGACAGTCCACTCCCCCACCCCCAGGGCAAGGGACGCTGCCTCGGCCAGCCCAGCCGGGCTCTCGGCGAGCTGGAGCGGTGCCCCCACCGCTGCGAGCACCGACTCCACCAGCCCCGGCAGCTCCATGGCCCTGGGCTGCAGCGTTGGGGCACGGCGGCCCCCCTCCTCTCTCTCAGCGGGCCTCGGCGCCACGCTGGCATCATAGGCACCCGTCTGGGCCCCGGCTCCAGCCACCGGGTCAGCCGGGAGCTCCGCGCCCGAGGCACGTGGTGTGCTGGGGACGCCTGCCAGGGCCGTCGCGTCCGAGTCACCGCTTTCCTGGCCCAGGCAGTGCGGGGAGGGGGAGGAGGAGGAGGAGGAGGAGGAGGTGGCCGAGGAGTCCTCCATGGTGGCCAGAGCCACGTGCTCCACGGGGTCTGGCCGGAAGCCGCCGTCCTTGGCGAGGGGCTGGTCCCGCAGCGCCCTCCGGAAGCCCCTGAGCAGCGGGCTCCGGCGCTCCGGCGGGGAGTCCTCGAGCTCGGCCTCGTCCCGCGGCACCGAGCCCAGGGGCTCGGCCATGAGCCCCCGGAAGGTGATCATGTGGCGGTAGCACCAGCTGTCGTTGGCGGGGGGCTCGCAGGGCGGCGGGGCGCAGTTGCTGCTGTTGTTGTTGGCCGAGCTGTTGGAGGTCCAGTGCTGAGCCACGGGGCTCGCCTCCTCCAGGAAGGCCTCGTCCCCCGCCTGCTGGCTCCGGCGCCCGGGGCTGCCGCAGGGGCTCTCCTCGCCCAGCTCCAGCGTGACGCAGTCTGGCCTGGCGCCGGGGGTCCCGCCAGCTGCGCTCTGCCCCAAGTAGTCCAGCCGTCTGCCAGCCAGGTCAGGCTCTTCGTAGCGCCGGGGGCTGTAGGCACAGTTCACCGACGGTGAGACTCCCAGGGGGTCCTGGAAGATGCTCTTGCGGAAGCCGGGCACTGGCCATGCTTCGCTGGCGGCCTCCGGGGGCTCCTCCAGCAGGTACTGGTCGGTGCCGTCGCTCGGGGAGGGCTCGTAGTAGTGGCGCTCTTTGCCGCGGCTGGGGTAGGGGTAGTATTCGGCGTGCTCCCAGGAGCTCTCGCTGGGGGGCACGTGGCCCAGGAGGGGCTCCATGCTCAGGGAGACAGTGGGGCTGTTGTCCGAGTCGTACATGCCACCGCCGGCGTCCCCCTTGGCTTGCCAGCAGGGCGCCTTATCCGGGGAGCCGGCCTCGTAGTCGGGGCTGTAGGAGCACATGGTGTAGTCCAGCTCGGGGCCGCCCTCCGCGGGGCCCTCGATGCGGATGTAGTACTCGTTGCTGAGCGAGGGGCTGTGGGCACCCAGGATGGGCACCACGCCGGGCGTGTGCAGGCTCTGGCAGCCCTGCTGCTTGCACTCGTAGCAGGACGGCGAGACGCCGAGGCTGAGCCGCCCCACCGAGGTGGCCGGGTAGTACAGGTCCTGGTACTGGGCGGCGCTGCTGGGGCTCAGGGCCCCCGGAGGCGCCTGGAAGTGCTCAGCTTTAGTGTGCTCCCACTTGTACTCGAAGTTGAGGCCGTGGCTGGTCTCCATGACCGTCAGGATGTCGTCCCCGTCCGAGTGGAAGCCGTCGGCGGAGAACTGCTCCAGCAGCGGGAAGGACGAGACCTCGGCGCCGTGGTGGCTGGCGCTGGAGCTGCTGTTGGGCTTCATGGAGTTCCAGCGCTTCTCGAACTCCTCCTCCACCTCCGTGGCCCCCTTGGCGCACAGGTAGGAGAGCAGCAGGTGGACCTCCTCCGCCGTCGGGCGCTGCTCGGGCTGCAGCCAGCAGAACTGCATCACCTCGTACCTGCAAGAGCCCAGAGTCTGCGCCTGCCGCTGGCCGGAGGAGCCGGCGGGTCCAGGCCCGTCGCCTGCCCAGCTCACGCCCCGCCGCCCCCGGGAGCCGGCCCGCACCCAGCCGGGGAGCAGGTGGCTAAGCACATGCCTGTGCCCACCCTGCTCTCTGCTCAGTGAGTCACCGCTCAGCCCCGCGCGTCCCACACGGCAGCAGACTGCGCTCATGCAGCTCCCTCCCGTGCCCCCGCCCGAGCGCAGGGGGAGAGGAGGGCTGGCGTGGGGAAGGAGTGGGGAAGGGGCAGCTCCGGGGAGCAAAAGGCATGTGGAAAGGCGCCACGTGGCAGCTGGTTCCTCCCCCCCCGCCCCTGCCCCCGTCAGAGCCGGCGGCACGCTCCTCACCAGCGCTCGGAGAGCGACAGCTTCAGCTGGGGCTTGGGCAGCTTGAGCTGCTGCTCCTTGATGGCGTAGGTGAGCACCTGCCGGTCCGAGTAGTGGTGGTAAGGCTGGCTGCCCAGCTCAAACAGCTCCCAGATGGTCACGCCCAGCGACCTGCGGAGTGCACGGGGTGGGGGAACCGGCGGGCATCAGGTCGGGAGGGGTCGCAGCCAACAGCAGGGAGGGAAGCCCAAAGCAAGGATGGGTCTCGCCCCTGGCTCAGGCCAGTCGCAAGTGCAGGGTCGCCCAGGCGGTGCCAGTGTAACCGGGCCCAGCTGGTGCAAGCCAGCAGCCGTGCCAGAGACGCCCTGCAGCCAACTTCCCAGCACGTGTAGACAGCCCCACCGCCGTGGGGTCAGAGGCGCCAGGCCCCCTGAGCTGCAACTTGGCCTTCCTCCATGGGGTAATACCTGTATGCCCAGGTGCAGATCCAGGCCTGGTCCTCATAGACTGCCCTCCAAGGGCAGGTGTGCCCGGCCCCCCATCCTGCCAGGCGCTGAGGCCACGTGGGGGACAGTGCCAGGCTCACCTTCCTCTGCAAGGGCTGAGTCCTGGCCCCACCACCTCCCCTTATGCACCAGACCACGAGGCAGTGACACATGCGGAGTCCGGGCACGACTCACTCGCACACGCCGGCCAGGGCACGCCTGAGTCAGCGGCCGGCAGCCAGCTCCACCCGAGCCCGCGGCGGGCGGGCGCTCACCAGATGTTGCTGGCCTTGGTCTGGTCGACGATGAGCAGGTTGCCGTGCACCTCGTCGATGAGCTCGGGCGCGATCCAGCGCAGCGGCACCCACAGCTGGTCGGCCGTCACGAAGTAGTCGTCCTGCCAAGTGTGCAGGGTCAGTATGAGAAGAGAACGTCAAACCTACGCGTGAGGGAACCGCGCGCCCCGGCGTCGCGGCAGACCCCCGCCCCTGGCCTCCCCTGCCCCTGCGGACCCCCGCCCCTCCCATCAGCTTCCCCTCCTCACCCACCACCACCTCTCCGGCCTGCCCCCGGCCCCCATGGTCCCCTACCCCTTCCCCCACCACCCCTGTGCCCCCAACCCCCTCCTACCCACACTGGCCCTCATCTGCCCCCCATCCTTGCCCACCTCTCCCCCTCCCAGCCTCCAGCCACAGCCTTCTTTACTCCCCGCTCCATCCCCTCCCAGCCATGCACCCCCCAGGCCTGCAGCAGCCCCACCGGGGGCAGGCAGAAGCAGCTGGTGCAGGGACTCACCTCCAGGAGAAGTCCAGGCTGCTGCAAAGCCCAGGGAGGGGAAGGAGCTGGGGGCAGGGATCTGCCCCTCACACCCTGCCCTGGAAGGCGCCTACAGCCCCCTCGGGGAAGGGGGCCAGCCCCAGCCTGGCGCTGCCTGGAAGGGGCAGGGGGCCGCCAGCTGCACGGGGGGCGCTCCTCTGGCTCACGCCACGAGCATCTGCCCTGCCCAGACGGCGCGTGGGAACCCCGTACCCAGGCTGCAACCACCCGGGAGGAGCAGAGGAAGCTGCGGTGACGGCCCCTTCCTGAGCCACAGGCTGCCGGCAGCAGGGAAACTGAGCACGGACCCTGGGGCTCCATCCCCCTGGGCGTGGTGCGGTTTCGGGAAGGCGAGACGGGCGCGCGTGCAGGGAGCTCGGCCGGGCTCTCTTGCCCGCCGTGCGCTGGGTGGCCAGACCGACCCCTGCGGCTGCGCCCCCGCCACCAAACCACACTTACTTTGTACTTGCAGTGCGAGAGGCCGTAGTCCCCGATCTTGACGGTCAGGTCGGCAGTGAGTAAGCAGTTCCGCAAAGCCAAGTCACTGGGCAGAGGAAAGGCACGGCGGAGGTTACGCAACACCCGGCGGGCCCGCGGTGCCCCATCGGGGTGCCACCGCGGGCAGCAGCCGGCCAGGACGGAGAGGCCTGACCGGAGCTTGCTGCAAAGGCGCAGGGGCAGGGGCCAGCCTTGGCATGGCACGGCTTGGTGTCACGTGCTGGGGAGAGCTGGGCAGCTCGGCGGCTAACAGGAGGGGCTCCGGGTGCCTCGGCCCTCGTCCACCCGTGCCCATCACAGACGGCGCTGTGCTGGAAGGAGGCTGCTGAGCCGTACCCCTAGCAGACACGCGAGATGCAGGCCAGGCCCTCCAGCGAGGCCGTGCATCCTGGCAAGGCACGGGCTTCGCAACGGGCTCCCAGCCCTGACCAGATGTGCCCCCTCACGGGGCTCCCCAGCTGCCTCTGGGTGAGGCCGGGGGATCTCGGCTCCAGCTCTCACGCCGTATACTCACCACCGCCAGTTAGCAGGCTGGGGGAGGGCACTGAGCTGCCCCTCTGCCAGGGCAAAGCCTGGGGCAAGGGGCCGAGGCCAGCAGAAACGGGTGCGTCTGCCCGGGTGGGTACCAAAGCCACCGGACAGTGGGGCCCGAGCCTGGCAGCGCCCCCCCCCCCACCCCCGCATGGTGACAGCAGGGGCGTGTGCATGCTGGTGCCCGCTGGGCTCGGCCCCGGGCAGGGGGCGCAGGCTGCCGCGGAGAGGCAGACCCCGGTGGAGGGCGGCGGCAGGCAAGGAGGGTCCGGCGGCCCCAGGCGGCAGCGCTCGCCCTCCTCAACAAAATCACTGATGCTGGAGTCTCTGTGCGCAACTCGCTCAGCACCAGGATATTGTTGGGGAGGTGGGAGCAAGTGGCGGCAGCAGCTCGAGGAGAACCCGGGCGTCCCGGGAGAGCCGGGCACCGGGCAGCAAACACCCCTGCCCGGCCAAGCCAAACCGGGCAGCTCGCGTGGGACGCAGCCCTGGCCCCTCCCCGAGATGCCCGGGCTAGGAGCAGGCAGACGCCCCTCTCCCCGCCCGCCCCCAGACCGCCTGAGAGGTCAGCCACAATGCTCCACCCAGGGTGCTGGGGGCTTGTATGGGTGTCTGCTGGGTGCCGGTGGGGGAGTTTGCAGCGAGCTGCAGGAAGCCCCGGTGCCCTGCTCCTGCTCCTGCCACTTGTCTGTCCCAGCTGTCCCCTCCCCGGGGGGGGGCTTACCTGTGCACGTAGTGGTTCTTGTGCAGGTGCAAGATGCCACAGGCCACTTCACAGGCCATCCTCTGCAGGGTGAGGGGGTCGGGCGTCATGGAGTCGGCCCCCCGGCAGCTCCGCAGGTAGCCCTTCAGGTCACCCTGCCATGGTAGACATCCCCCCACTCAGCCATGGGTGCCTGGTGCACGCGGGGGGCTCTGCCCCCACAAAGTGAGGACAACCGGCCACCAAGAACCAGCCTAGGGAGAGAGGGGTCAGCCCCGGAGGTGTGGGGGCCGCGAGTGGGGGCTCCCCTTCCCAGGGACCTGCCCAGCGCTGCATCAGCCGCATCGCGCAGGGGGCTCCCGTCTCTCTTTCACCCCAGCGACACCCCGGGCTCCGTGCCGGCTTCGGAGAGCCACTGTGGCTCTCAGCAGCACGGGTGGCTTCCTCGTCCCAGCCAAGCCCCGCAACTTGCTCAACCCGAGGAGAGCAGAGCCCCCCCGGGATGTCAGCAAGGGGCTTTGGGGCTGCCCAGTGCTGAATCAGGGCCTGAAATGACCCCCAGTGGGGATGTGGCCGGCTGCCGGGACCCCTCCCCAGACCCGTGCACCCCGGGGCGTCGGGGGCGCGCGGACTCACCAGCGGGCAGAACTCCATGACCAGCAGGTAGGGGGTCACCTCGGCGCACTGGGCCAGGCACTGCAGCAGGTTGGTGTGCTGGAGAGCCCTGCGCAGGGGACACGCGCCGCCGGAGCGGATGAGACCCGGCAGGAGCGAGGGGCACCCGTGGGAGCCCGGGGCTGCGATGTGGACCGCTGAGAAAGAGCAACCCCCTCCGCACCCGCCACCCTGTCCTCCCCTTTGCCCGCGTCGGTGCAGGCCGGTGGGGACAGGCGTGCCTGTAACATGTCCCCGGAGGCAGGCAGGGAACAAGCCGGGGTACCAAGCCGTGCCAGCCGGGCCTGGCCACAATGAGCCCTTTATCTGCCGTTCTGCAGACAATTGCGAGCTGTTCAGTCCTGCCCCTGCCCCCCCCGCCCCAGCCTTACTGATGCCCCTGGCCCTGCCCGCACCCCTCCTCCCCCGCCCCACCCCAGCCTGGCCTGCGGCCCTACCTGTACGGCTGGGCTTCCTCCAGGAACTGCATCTGGTCCTGGACGCTGGCGCTGGCCTTCAGCTCCTTCACCACCACCTGGGTGCTGCTGATGCCCGAGTTCACCTCGCCCAGGAACACCTAGGGCCGCAGCGAGGTGCATCACCCAGCGCCCTCCCCCTGCAAGGGGCCACGTGCACCCCCACCCCGAGTCAGGCCGCTCCCTGCGCCCCAGCCCCGCCGGGCACACGGGCTCACCTTGCCGAACCAGCCGTGCCCGATCTCCTTCAGGTAGAGCAAGCTGTGCCTCCCCAGGTCCGCGGACTTGAGCAGCTGCACTGTAAAAGAGCACGTCCAGCTGGCCGCGCACCCGAGCGCCCCTCGCCGCCCGGCCTGCCGCCCCCCCCGCGTGTCCCCGTCCGCGCCCGGCGCGGGCTCAGGCGGCCTGGCACCAGGGATGCCGAGCCGCGACCTCCTGCCCGGGGCCCTGCCCAGACCCCCCGCCGGACCCCTCCAGGCCTCTCCCTCGCTTCTGCCACCCAGCCGTGCGCAGCAACTTCAGGCGCCGGCAAGGGGCTGCCCAGGGGCGGCTGCTCCCCCCAGGAGCACTGCGGGCGGGGGCCCGCTCCCCCTCCGGCCACCCAGCGCAGGATCCGGCCCGGGCCCACCCCGGGCTCCCGCACGCGGCATTCCAGACAGATGCCGAGGGAGGGGAGCAATGGGCCCATTGTTGCCCGCCTCGCGCCGCCCTGCGCCGGCCGGACACTGCGCCCATTCTCCCCGGCCGGCACGACAATGCCCGGCGAGGTGGGCGGAGGGGCTGGCCCTTCTGTGGCTGGCCTTGTCGGCGCCGCGGCCCGCCCCGCGTGCTCCGCATTCCTCTCCCACTCGACGGCCTGTTTACCAGGCCCGTGGGGACGGGGCGGGGGCACCAGGGCGGGAATGCGGGGCGCCCGGCTGCCCGCGGCAGGGGCTGCAGGCACGGCTCCGGGACCCTCCGAGCCCCCTGCCCGAGGGGCCGCCGCAAGCAGTCCCGCGCCTGCCCCGGCCATTTCTGCAGCTTACCTGAGCGCCCCGGCTGCTTGGACATGGGCAGCGAGACCTCGGTGAGCGGCAGGATGTACACCTCGGGGCCGCTGTGCGCCGCCGGCGAGCCCGGGGCCGAGAACTGCGCGCCATAGTCGTCCCCCTCCGCGTTCTCGAACTCCTGCCGGGCACGGGCCCCCGGGTCAGCGCGTGCGGCGCCCCAGGGCACGCTCGCGCCCCCCGTGCACACACCTACCCCCCCCTCCTTGCTGTCATGCACCCCCTGCGTGCACACACGCACACGCCCCTACTTGCACTCATGCACACCCACTCTTAGCATACACCCCCTGCATTCACACACGCACACGCCCTGCACTTGCACGCACACACGCCCCTACTTGCACTCATGCACACCCACTCTTAACATACACCCCCCTGCATGCACACACGCACACGCCCTGCACTTGCACGCACACCCGCCCCTACTTGCACTCATGCACACCCACTCATTCCCTGCACTCATGCACACCCACTCTTAACATACACCCCCCTGCATGCACACACGCACACGCCCTGCACTTGCACGCACACACGCCCCTACTTGCACTCATGCACACCCACTCTTAACATACACCCCCCTGCATGCACACACGCACACGCCCTGCACTTGCACGCACACACGCCCCTACTTGCACTCATGCACACCCACTCATTCCCTGCACTCATGCACACCCACTCTTAACATACACCCCCTGCATTCACACACACATGCACACACCAGCCGTACATTCCCACCGCCGCAGGCACCTCACAACCCCTCTTCCACCGTTCAGGTGTTCGGTGCCGCACACCTCTCCACGCGTGCTGCACCTCTCCCCCACCTGCCACGGGCTCACCCCCATGCATCTCCACCCTCCACACGTGCCCCCCCCAGGCTCCCCCACCTCCGCCCACCCCCGATGCACACACAGTCACTCGTACTCACCCCGAATCAACACCCTTGCTCCCAGTCCAGGTCCCGCACACCCAGTGCCCTGCCTTCGCCCCCCTGCACTCCCACACCCAGCAGGGAAGGGGCGAGGGATGCGTCGCGCCCCCAGCACCCTCCACCGCAGGCTGGGAGGGCAGGGGCAGGCACCCTGGGGCCAGCCTGGGACCCACCGCAGGGGCTGCAGCTGGTGCCCCGGGGTGCTTGTGAGCTGGGGCAGGGTCCCAGCAGGGGGCAAGGATGCAGGATCAGCCCCGGGACCTGTGAGGCATCTCGAGGAGCCTGGCCCCGGCCCTGGAGGCAGATCCACACCGCAGGGACCCTTCCCGGAGCCCGCTGCCTGCAGGGACTTGGGCACGAGCCTGCGTCACCCCGGCATCGCATCGCCCCCACCCTGGGCACACTCCAGGTACCTGCCCACGGCCCCTGGCCCCGAAGGCAGCCCCCGCGATCAGGTAGGACAGGGTGAGCATCTCGGTGGTGCTGCCGCACGGCGACCCCCTGCCTCATGACCTGCGTGCGTCCAGGACCCGCGGGGCCAGGGGCGCCCCGCGCCGGCGGCACCCCTATATAGGCCGCGTGGGGTGCGGGGAGGCGCCCTGCTGCGCCGCCTGGCCAGCGGCGTCACGGTCCCGGCCCGCCCCCGCCAGCGGCCTCCACAAAAATCCCAGCAATTAGGGAGAACTGTTTCCCCGGCACATTCTGGGCCCGGAGGTCACGGCACCGCCGTCCCGGGCAGGGAGCCGCCGGGCCTGGGCACCGCCGGGTGCTGAGCTCTCGGCGCCCTGCTGCTGGGGCGGGGGCACCGGGGCGCGGCCCCGCGGCTGCCCCCGCCGGCGCCGGCACCCCGCGCCGCGGGCGAGCACAGCCCCTGCCCCCCGCGGCGCTCACCTTGAAGCCGACGTCGCCCTTCTTGCAGCACAGACAAGCCAACATGAGGAAGATGAAGGTGAAGAGCCCGGAGAAGGAAACGGCCACCACAGCCAGCGAGGAGGACCAGGAGAGCTCGCTCAGGGGGGTGCCGTCTGCAGGGGGAGAGGGAGCAGGGGAGAAGTCGGGGGGCTGGGCTCAGGGCCTGGAGCTGCAGTGGCAGGGTGGATGGACAGCCCCCCCCCGAGCCCCTGCCTGCAGCCCCCAGCCCCGGCTTCCATGTCAGTCCCTGGGGCGCAGGGCAGGAGCGCCCCAAAAGGACCCGGGGGGATCTGGAAGGGGGGGCACTGTGCTCCCCACACTGCCCATGGGGTGGCACTGGTGCACCAGAGCTGGGCTGCCGGCCCCCTCCAGGAGGGGAGCCTCGGCCCCCAGGCCCATGCCATCCACACCTGCACACCCCTACAGTCACACATACACTCCCACGCCCTCCGCTGCCTGTGCACACGCACGTGAACACACGCGTGTGTATTCCTATGCACGCACACGCACACTGCAGAGGGCAGCAAACCAACCCTGGCGCTTTCCCAGCCCCCTTCACCGCCTCCCTTCGGCCCCAGCCCTGAGCCCGGGGCCGGGGTTGGAGCCAGAGCTGCCGGGGGGGCGCTGAGCAGGGCCCGTTTGGGCAGGACCGGTGCCTGAAACGGCGGTGCACACAGGGATGAGCAGCCATGGGGCTTGCTGGGCCTGGGTTTTTCACAGTAAAATAAAGGGACTGCGGCTGCTTGGAGACCCCCGCGGCTACCAGGAGCACGGAGCAAGTGGCACTGCACGGTGCCCCTCCCGGCTCGGCCAGCCTGCGAGCCCTGAGCAGAAACGCTCCCTCCTGCTTGCCACTGCCCCCGGCTTTGGTGGGGTGGGGCAGATCCAGAGGCAGGAGATGCAAGGAGCGCCGTGGCAGGCCCAAGACCTGCAGCCAGCCCCGTGCGTGTGCACACGCGTGTCGCCGCACGCGCAGCGCTCTGGTCCTGCCCCTCTGTGCTGCAGTGTTGTCATGACAACCGAGCCCCGTGCCTGCACCAGGGAGGAAGATGATGGTCCGGCCACCTCCTCGCAGCACCAGACACTGCCCTCGTCTCCGCCCTCCCTCACCCCTGCACCCCTTCCGTCCCAGATCGCCCCCTGCCACCGACTGCCGTAGCCAGAGACACGTGCCACGCGGCACCCCTGGGGCAACAGATATACATGCAGGGCCTGCACCCTGCCGGCTCTGCTGCAGGCGGGGGGGAGACAGGCCCGGCTGGGAGGCGTGCACGGGCTCACCCCCGCCCCTGGCACGGACCCCAAAGCCCGGCTGCCCGTGCTCTGCTCCTGGGCACGGCGCTGCGCGTCCAGCCCCAGGCTCCGGGAACAGCCCGGGAGGCTCCGGGCCAGGCCGAGGGCAGCTGGGAGACGGCGCGGCGGGCTGAGCCCGGCCCGGGCAGGCAGCACACAGTAGGGCCCTTCATGGGCCGTGCGGCCCAGCTGTGCGCTGGCTTTGTGCGCCCGCGGTGCCAGCGGCCGGGCCGCCTCCCCCCGGCCTCCCGCGCGCAGCTGGGCCATTGCTATGCCGCTCCAGCGCCGCCGGGAACAAACGGTGCAATCATCGCCGGAGGAAGCAGGATGCAAGCGGGGGCTGCCGAGGCGGGGGGCGCTGCCCTGCGCCGAATGCCAGGCCAGGCAGGCAGGGCTGAGAGGCCGGAGGCAGCCACCGCTGGGCACACCTCCAGCCCCCGCCGAAGCGGCGCAGGAGGCGAGGGGGCTGACGGCGGGCTGGAGCCAGGGCGCCGGGGGCAGAGGCTGCCAGGGCATGGGTGGGAAGCATCCTGCCACGGGTGAATGGGGCTGGGCCCCTCCAGGGCTCGGCATGTGCGGAGTCTCAGAGCAAGGCCAGCTTCCGTCCAGCTTGGCAGCCAGCTGCCTGGGCAGGGAGCGCGGTGCTGCCCCTTCGATGCGCTGCGGGCAGCGGTGGTGGAGACGGACCCCGGTGCCCGGGTCTCGCCTCTGCAATGCTGGAAGCAGGGCCCGCGGTGCCCTGGGCAGCCCCCAGGCTCACCAGCTGGACCGTGGCCTCTTCGCCCTCTCCCCTCGCAGGCTAGCAGCCCAGCACCCCTCCGGCAAGCCAGGCTCAGAGCTGGCTCCCGCCCGCCTCTGGGTCAAGAGCAGAGGGGGCTCGCCAGCCCCTGCATCCCCCCAAACCCTTGCCAGGAGGAGGAGAGTCCCGGAGTGCCCCCCGTGCTGCCAGCCAACTCGTGGTCCCTGCCTGGTCCCAGCTCCCTTTGCTCAGTGAGCGCCGCCCTCCCTGCCGGCGCCAGTGCCGCGGGGCCCGCAAAGCCAAACCGGGCCCAGTGCTTGCCCTTCTCCAGCCCAGAGGGCCAACAATTACCGGTGATTTTCATGCTGTGCTGTAAGGACGGCAGAGCCTGAAGGGAGCTGACCCCAGTCCCTCCCCCCGCGCTCTGCAAAGGGAAAGGCCCTTATTAAACCGGAACTAAGGGATCTGGGGGCGCGGGAGGGCACTAACCCAAGCCAGGTGCACGCGGCCGTGAGGTCGGCAAGAGAAGCAGGCAGGGAACCTGCGCTCGGTGCCTGGCTCTGCCACTGGCTCTGGGGGCGACCTTGGGACAGGCACTTAAAGGACCCGGCAGCTCCAGCACCAAATCACTCCCCCATGGAAACCAGCCTGGGTCTCTGGGGAGCAGCAAGGGGCCGCAGACCCTAAGCAGCTTGATCTCTCCAATGCCGAGCCATAGCCAGGGACAAGGACTCAGCCAGCTCATCACTGCTGGCATGCAACACCAAAACCCCTGAGTGCACCACTACTAGGCAGCATGTCCTGCGCGGGGCACCCACCGTGCCTGGAGCTTGCGGCAGCTTTAAGTCGGCGAACTCCCAACATGAAGGCACCGGTCCAGCTGGTAGACGGTACTGCACACCTGGCAATGCACATGGCGACATGCACAAGCACACGGCCCTGCTAACGCTGGTACACCGGGGCACGTGCTGCACAGCAGTGCCCGCAGCAACATGCACACGCCCCTGCTAGCACTGGTACACCGGGGCACGTGCTGCACAGCAGTGCCCGCAGCAACATGCACACGCCCCTGCTAGCACTGGTACACCGGGGCACGTGCTGCACAGCAGTGCCCGCAGCAACATGCACACGGCCCTGCTAGCACTGGTACACCGGGGCACGTGCTGCACAGCAGTGCCCGCAGCAACATGCACACGCCCCTGCTAGCGCTGGTACACCGGGGCACGTGCTGCACAGCAGTGCCCGCAGCAACATGCACACGCCCCTGCTAGCACTGGTACACCGGGGCACGTGCTGCACAGCAGTGCACGCAGCAACATGCACACGCCCCTGCTAACGCTGGTACACCGGGGCACGTGCTGCACAGCAGTGCCCGCAGCAACATGCACACGCCCCTGCTAACGCTGTACACCGGGGCACGTGCTGCACAGCAGTGCCCGCAGCAACATGCACACGCCCCTGCTAACACTGGTACACCGGGGCACGTGCTGCACAGCAGTGCCCGCAGCAACATGCACACGCCCCTGCTCACGCTGGTACACCGGGGCACGTGCTGCACAGCAGTGCCCGCAGCAACATGCACACGCCCCTGCTAACGCTGGTACACCGGGGCACGTGCTGCACAGCAGTGCCCGCAGCAACATGCACACGCCCCTGCTAGCACTGGTACACCGGGGCACGCTGCCCTGCTGCACACGCCCCTGCTAGCTGGTACACCGGGGCACGTGCTGCACAGCAGTGCACCGCAGCAACATGCCCGCAGCAACATGCACACGCCCCTGCTAACGCTGGTACACCGGGGCACGTGCTGCACAGCAGTGCCCGCAGCAACATGCACACGCCCCTGCTAACGCTGGTACACCGGGGCACGTGCTGCACAGCAGTGCTGCACAGCAGCACTGGTACACCGCAGCAGTGCCCGCAGCATCATGCACACATGCATGTGCTGCACGCAGCAACCCCTGCTAACGCTGGTGCACACGCCCCTGCTAACGCTGGTACACCGGGGCACGTGCTGCACAGCAGTGGGGCACGTGCTGCTGGTACACCGGGGCACGTGCTGCACGCAGTAACATGCTGTACGCCCCTGCTCAGGCTGGTACACCGGGGCACGCAGTGCCCTGCACTGGTAACGCTGTACACCGGGGCACGTGCTACGCAGTAACATGCACCGGGGCACGTGCTGCACAGCAGTGCCCGCAGCAACATGCACACGCCCCTGCTCACGCTTCCCGCCAGCAGCCACAGGTGATACTCTGAAGAGCTGCTCAACGGCGCCGGCTCTGAGCTCTCCCCACGCACCTTCCAGCTGCCTCGCTTCAAAGCTCAGCCCTAGAAGCACCCAGGAGGAAGCCAGAGGCTCTCCCCTTTCTCTTTCTCCAACTCTTGTCCCTGGCAGGGCGTGGGGGAGGCGGCAGAAGACCACGCAAAGCCATTGCATGGGGTTCCAGCTGCACAGACACTGGTCCATTCGTGGGCAATGCGACGCGGGCACACACACAGGGCATTCCCAAAATGAGCCCCTTTCCAACCCTGCCAGCCCCATGCTGACGGTTTGGCTTTGCCAGGCTGAGCAGCCCTCTTGGGAAGCAGGCAGCTGAGGCCTGCCCTGCAGGGCAGCCCGAAAGAAGCACGGAGACGTGTCGCTGGGGCCGGACAGCCAGAGGCCACGGGAGCGCGGGCGTCCTCGAGCAGGCCCCGCTGCTCCGGCGGAGCCGCGGCCGGAAGCAGACTCACTGCTGCTACCCGCACTTCGCCCCTGCACTGCGGCTGTTACTGGGGACGTCCGAGAAGAGGGCTTAGGGCCTTCTCCTCTGGGATGCAGAGGCCGAACAAAGCACCCAAGACGCGGCATGCGCCAGCCCAGCTCTGCCAGGCGCAGCCGGGCACCCCCCCGCAAACGCCGGCTGGCCCGTTGCACCGCGCCGGGGCACCGGACACTGGAGGAGCCGCAGCGCTGTCCGGCCACGGCCGGCGGGCCTGGCGGGCCCCCCGGGGAGAGGCCCCGCGCGCGGCCGGGGGGGGGGCTGGGCCCGGCGGGCCGCGCCGCCCGCGTCAGCACCATGGACAGGGGCAGGCAGGCGAGCCCGGCCCCCCCCGGGGGCCCGAGGGCCGCACCGACCCCCGCCCCCGCCGCGGGGCCCCGGGACGCCGGCGGCTGCTCCGGGCGGGGGCGAGGGCCCGACGAGCCGCAGGCGACGGCAGGCCGGGGCGCGCGGGGCCTCGTGCGGGGCTACTGCGGCGAGCCGGCGGTCCTCGCCTCGGCGGGAAGGGCGTCCTGCTGCTCTGGCTTGCACCCGCGGGCGAGGGCGCGGGCGCGGGCGCGGGCGCGGGGCCTGGCGCCGGGCTAGGACGGGACCTCCCCCGGGGCTGCGCTCGTGCGGCACCGCCCGCTGTGCTCAGCCCCCGGCTGCCAGCCCCGTGCGCGGGCCCACGGCGGGGCGGGTGCCGGCACACGAGCCCCTCGGCCCCTCCTCCTTCCCAGGCCCTGCGCCGCGCCCCTGGGCAGCCCCCCCCCCAACTCAGCCCAGGAACAAGCCCGCACAACCCCTGCGGCCCCGGCACGCTGCCCCGAGCGGCCACAGCCCGGAGCGCCCCAGGCGCACGGCGACCCCAGGCTGCGCACCCGGAGCAGCTTGAGCAGCACGGAGCAGGCCAGCGGTACAGGGGGACAGGAGGTAGGAGCTCTCCCGACCCTCGCTTAGTGGGGGGGGGGGGATCCCAGCTGGATGCACTTGGGGTCACTGCCCCAGCCCCCCTGGGCCCCAGAAGACACATCTGGACCCCCCTCATGGCACCCCCGACCCCACGTCTCTCCTCCAGACCCACCTGCAACACCCGGGCCAGGGAATAGCTCTGCACCGGCTCCTGCTGCTCTTCCCCCGGAAGCGACCTAGGCATCGAGGCCCCCGGCTGGGGCCCGGCCCGGCCCTGCAGGCGAGCGGGGGAGCTCCGGGGGGGCTGCCCCTGCCCCAGCCTGCCCACGGCCCCTGCAGCAGGGACCGGAGCTCCCTGCCCCTCCCCGCTGCAGCCCGGCCTCCACGCTCCTTTGCTGACTCACGTCCTGGAGCCGGCCGGCAGCACCGGCCCTCCGGAGCCCCCGCGCTCGGCCGCGCCAGCCGCCTCGCCGCGCCCGCAGCTGCCGGGGTGGGCACAAGGGAAGGGCCTCCGCGGAGCAGGGGGACGGCGCCCAGCCACAAGGCAGGCTGCAAAGCGGGGCCGGGTCTGCAGGACCGGACACCACGGCTGGCCAGCCCCCCTCTGCCCCCCCAGCAAGCAGCTGGGCAGGGGGTGAGCTCCGAGCACCTCTCTGGCTTGACTTCGCCTCCTGCTTGCCCAGGGGCCCAATCCAGCTTGCAAAGATCAACACCACCGGAGGAAACTGGGGCATGGAGCAGGGACGTGGCTTGGCTGTGATCCCCCGAGCAGGCAGGGCAGGGCAGGGCAGGGCAGGGCAGGGCAGGGCAGGGCAGGAGGACAGCTCAGCGGGTCCTGCCACCCCCCTGCACCCCAAGTGCCCTGGGGCACTGCCAGCCGGCGCAGAGAGCTGCAGAGCCACCTCTCGCTACGTGCCAGCTGGAGGGCACTGCCAGGGCAGGGAGGAGCGGAGCAGGACGGCGACCCATGCTCCGTGAACCCCCGCTGACCCCTGGCCTGGGCTCACCTGCATTTTAAATCCAGCTCAGTCTGAGCCTCCCGGCGCAGTGGCATGGATCTGCTTGCAACAGCTGATGCCAGGCCAGCTGCTCCGTGGCCCAGAACCAGGACTCTGAGCAAGGCGCCGGTTTCTCTCCTCGGCGCAGCCCCGCCAGGCAGCTTCCGGGCCAGCAGCCTCCCTGCAAAGCAGGCAGACCCGCACCGACCCTGCAGCGAGAGGCCGCTGTGCCCAGCCCATGGGACCAGCCCGACCAGCCCTGCCAGGGAGGCAGCTGCGGGATGACCGCAGAGACCCCCCCATCCCCGCGCAGGGCACCGAGGGGCTTGTTACAAGGCCTGACGATCCGTGGCGATGCCAGCTCCTGCTGCATCTGCTCTCCCTTCACACTGAGCCAAACACCCATAGCGGCTGAATAATGGATGAGCCGACAGCGCAGGTCGGGGACGGGATTAGCGGCTCAAGGCCGGGAAATAGGCCGGCGGAAGGCAAACTCCCCCAGGACACGCACCAGCAACATGCACAAGGCAGCCACAAACCAAACTACTGCTCGGCCCCAAGCTGGGACACCAGCCACCTCCCGGCATCCCAGGGGCCCGGTGTGCCAGGGCAGCCGAGGTGCTTGGGGCACCACTGGCCTGAGCACATGCGTGCACGCGCGCACCCATGCATGTGCACATGCCGTGGCGATCCCGTCTTAGAAACAGTTGCACAAATTTGTCTGTTATAAGCCATCCCTGGATAAACTCCGCCACTGTCACTCCACTGCACCTGCCCACCCCCTTCCAGACACGGCCCGTGTGCCTCACCCCGTAGCCGCGGCTGCACTGCGTCCCCCACACCGCTGCCCGTCAGGAGGCCAAGGGGTGCTCTGGCCATGCGGGGCTCTGTGCAAATGCAAGCTGTTCAAAAAGCACCCAGACGCCAGAGGAGCAAGACCCCCTGGGCCGCCAGGGAGATTCCTACCTCTGACACACTCCCAGGCTCTGCAAACTCCTGCTCTTGTGTTTTCTGGGCTAATTCTCCATCCTCCAGCGCCCGTGGTCCCCGAGTCCTCCAGGGCACACTCTCCTCACCACGGGCAAAACACAGCACCCAGATCGAGCAGCACCAGGACACAGGATGGGCCCATCCAGTCCAGCCCCCGATCCTCAGCCCAGGAGCTGCTGGTCCACAGACCCCTCCGAAGTCCCCCTGCTGCGAGCACCCGCGCTGCGGGTGGGAAGGCGCGCGGGATGTCACGGCAGCTTCTCCCTGCTCCTCCAGGCACTCGCCCCGCAACCCCGGGGTCCCAACTCTGGCCCCCGTCTAGGAGCCAGCTGCACCCCAGCAGCATGCACGCCCCGGCGTGAGGAGCACTGACCCCAGCCCCCGCCAGCCCCCAGGAAAGCTGCTTGCCTTGGAAGCAGAGGGACCAGGCCGGACTGCAGCCCAGCTCGGAGGAGTCGGCCAGCCGGCACCCTAGCCGGCGCCTGCCCATGCCCACGCCCCGTGCCAGCGATGCCCGGGGGGGCGACGGCACGGCCCAGACAGTGCAGCCTGCCAGCGCCGAGCGTCACTCCCAGTCCAGGCGTCTCTCGCTCCAGCGCAGCCTGGCTGTGCGAGCGCCATAATCCCTGGGAGATCAAGGGCCTCGACGGATGAGCAGCTTCCAGGAGAGAAACGTTACACCTCAGAGAGCCTGCGCTCCGCTCACCCGTGTGCAACCTGCCGCCGGCCGCCCCGCGTCTCCGGGCGCTTCAGGAACAGGCCTGGGGCTGGGATTGCAGAGAGGGAAACCGAGGGGAGGGTGTGCACGGAGCCAGCAACAGGCGCGGGTGGTTTCAGCTCCCTGTGCCCCCCCCGGGTTGGACCCGCCTGCCTGCCGGTGCCCCCGCCGCGAATCAGGGTCCCGGTCCCAGCCCAGCTGCGGGGGGCATCGGGAGGGAAGTCAGCCCGGGGGGCTCCTTGCATTACCCGCGTGCAGCCCAGAGACCGGGGTGAGGGGCGCAGGATGGGCCGCGGGCTGTGACCCCTGTCCCGGGGGCCGATCCAGCAGGCAAGGCGGCTCACAGAAGCCGCGTGGTTTGGGCAGAGCCGGCCGGCAGGGGCTGGCCCGAGTTGGGGGAGCACCTGGGCCACGGCTACAGGGCCCCTGGCCCAGGGACGCTGCGTGCCCCGGTAACGCAGGAGGAGAGGGGTTGCAGCACCCTGATGCTGCCAGGCTGGCACAACGCACGCCAGGGATGCCGGGAAGTGAAGTACATCCCGCTGCCTGCACAGAAGTGGAGCACGGCGGGGACTGCGGGTGCCCTGGCCTCTGCAGCCTCTCCCCCAGTCCTGGCCGCGCATCCAGCCAGCTGCCCCGGAGAGCAGGCGGGTGCCCAGCTCACGCGTCCCCATCCCAGTCCAGTCGGAGTCAGCCCCTAAATCCAGAGGCCCAAGTGCCAGCCGGCAGCGGGAGGCTCTCGCGCTTGCCGTGCCCAGCGACAAGCACTTGATCCAGGCTCTGGAGCAAACAGAGTTGCCAGGAGCAGAGTCCAGCGTGCACGGCCCGGAGAACCGCCGGCAACGCCCCAGGTGCCCGCCCTGCACCCCTGCGGGGACCAAACCTCCTGCGGGAAGCGCTGTGGAGGGGCGACCACCAGGGTGGAGGAAGACCTGTGGCTTTTTTTAGTTAAAAACACTGCCTTTTTTTAAACTTAAAATGATCCTTTTTAAAACAATCAGCCCAGGTGAAATGCCAGCGGCACAACTGAAGGCCTCCACTGAGTATAATCTGTTAATACCGTTTTAAAAAACCAAAAAACCCAACAAAGACTATTCCAGCAGCACGTATTTGCTGCTGGCATTGTAAAGACAGCTGAGCACTGAACTGGGGAGGGGAGTCAGTGGCCAAACACCTGGGGCAGAGCTGCCTGAAATCCTGCACCGGGTCGCAAGAGCCGGGGGGCTTCTGCAGATGCGGGGACCCTTCCCTTCGTTCCCAGGGATTCAGCTCAATCCCAGAGTCGTTCTGAACTGAGAAGGCGATTCAGAGGTGGCAGAAAGCAAGGGAAGCTCCTTTCCTGCTTCCAATTTATGAACAGAAGCGAGGGGTCAGGGCAGAGGTCTCCTGATCCTACACCCTTGAAAGATGTGGTTGACCAGAACCACCCGCTCAGTCCCCTCAATACAGATAATATTTCCACCATTTAAGTAAATGGGTCAGTTCCCAACACAAGCCTTGCTTTGATGGGTTTTCCCCCACAGGTATTTAGCCATCAGCAAAACGGTTTCATTGAACTAATAATAATAATTAAAAAGAAACGAATTGAAAATGCCGGCGTTCTGCATTTTGACTGGATCCGAGTTTCCAGGCGGAAGATGCTTAACTCACACCAGGAGCAAAAAATTAATCACTTAGTAAATAAGAAATGCCATTCCCCATTTGTAACACAGGAAAATGAAGCCCGTTATGATTTTGAATGGGCATTTGGCAACCGGCATAGTTGGCCAAGCGTGTATTCAGCGTGTCCGGAGGGCTGGTAGAAAGAAGCGACACATTTACCGTGAAGGCCACAAATCGTAACGGTTACCCCCGGCAGAGACAGCCTGCCTGCGGGGAAGTAACGGAAAAGCACAGCGCAACGCAAGATGAACATTGATTATTTAAATGAAGGTTTCTCACTCGCTGATTTAAACCACGACTTAAAAGCATCAGGCATTTAAGTCCCGCAGACTTCAAACAAAGTGCCCCGGCAGGGCAGCAGCGCGGCAGAGCCAGGGCCCACTTCAACCAGACACCCACCGACCGACAGTGACTTTGCCAGCTTCGGCGAAGGTCAAATTCCTGGCCTGGAGGCGAAGGGCCCCTGGTCCTACCCCCGCTCTAGCGCTCACATGAGCACCCCGCCCCTGCAAAGGACCTGCCCCATCACACCCAGGTCCGGCCCCAGCGAGGAGGGGGCCGCGTGCAGCAGCTTTGCTTTCAGCTACCGGTCACCAGGCAGCGCAGGGCGCCGTGGCGAAGGTCAACGAGAGCCACACACGGCCGCGGTAATTGGGCCCCGAGAGCCTGCCCCAGGAAGCGAGCGGCTCCTCCTGCTGCCAGCCCGGCCGGCCCCTCGTTCGCCACCTCACCGGGGCAAGGGCCTTGGGGGCAGCTGCCCATCTGCGGCCGTGCCGCGCTGCTCAGCGACCGGACGTGGGCTGGAGCTCCTGCGAGGGGGCACCGGCCATACCCGCTCTGAATGCCGCGCCATAGGCGTGCGCCCACTCCCCATTTAGACCGAGAAGTGCAGAGCTGCAGACGAGGCTGGCACAGCCCGGCCCCCCCAGCAGCCGGCGCCTGGGCTGCAAAGATCAGGCCTAGGAGGGGGCTGAGCCGCTGGCTCCCAGCCGGCTGTGCATTAAACGCCCTGCAGAGACCCGAGCTTCAGTGGGGTAAGTCCAGCAGCTGCAGGCCAGGGCGGGGGGTCCTGTGGAGTGAGACCTTCTCCTGCCGCGCCACACCGCCACCTCTCACCCTTGGCCACGAGTCTCACGGTGCTAAGGCCCGAGCCCCCGGAGTCCTGTGAAGATGCGAGGACCACAGGTGGGGCAGCTGGAGTCTGGGTGGTGACGGGGAAGCCCGCTGGACCCCAAACCACGAGGCAGCTGGCGCAGAACACGGCACTGACGGGTGCAAAGCCTCAGGGTTGTTGCATCCTGCTCCCGGCCCCCCGGGGCCGAGTCAGGCAAAGCCACTGCAATTGGCCTCCTTCCTTCACCCATTAGTGCCCGGCGCTGAGCCCCACCGTCTTAAGCTAAGTCAGATGCCAGCAAACACCAGCCTCGATGCCATCGACCAGTCCTGGTACCAGGGACCACAGCAAGGCAGAGGTCAGGCCAGGGCAGACAGGCTCACGGGTCCAGGTCCCCGCTAGCGCGGCCAGCTACTGCGCACAGGCCAGCGGACGCCGCCAGAAGCTTTCCCTGCTCCTCTGCACATCCCTCTCGCGGCCGGCTTATCCCCGCGATACGCCACGTCTGGAGCGGGCTCCCCAGCCCTTTCCGTGGGATGCGACCGCGGCCTGTGACACCGGCTTGGCCCCTGAGCCCCGGGGCCCAGGAGACAGCTGTGAACCAAGGGGGCCGAACCCCGGCCCCGGACCAGCGGCCGCGTGCGATGAGGAGCAGCAGTGAGGAGCGCACGCAGCAGGAGGGCGTTTGCAGAAGGAGCGTTTATGTAACAGGGAGGGAGAAGCCGCGTGGAAAGGAGCAGCCTATTTTTATCAGGCGGCATAAGAACAGTTACGAAACAAGAAACCTCGGCTCTGAAACCGAGTGGCGGAGACAAGAAGGCGACGCGAGTGGCCTGCAGCCGGCGCGGGGAGCCCAGCCCGGACCCACTGAAGCCAGTGAGAATTCAACCCTTTCCTACCCCAGGGCGGGGTCCGTCGTGCAGCGGGGAGGGGGTGCGGGTGGCACCCCCCGAACCCAGGCTGCCCCGCCAGCGCCACGGCGCGCCGATCCCCCGCTTGCACAATGCCCGGCGTGCCAGGCCTCCCATTCTCCAGCCCCCAGGAGCCCTGCAGCTTGCATGTGAGACCAGATCAGGACAAACAAAATGCCCCGGAGCCTCTTCCCAGCTGCCACGTAGTAGAGAGGGCCTCCAAGAGATGCTGACGGAGGAAAGTTTCCACCTAACAAGATCCGAATCTGGGGCCCAGACAACAGCAGTGCAAGCACTCGATGCACGCGCTCCTCCTCCCTAGACCAGCGTGATGCCAGCCCTTTGCAAGGGAAAGACCACGCGCCTGAGGTGGCAGGCGAATAAGGAAGGGGTCACACTTGGAATCATTTTGACACGCATTTACCTTCAATTGTGGGGTCTGGTGTGCGGATGTGTGCATGGGGGGGGTGCGTGCGTGTGTGGCAGGCAAGTACGTGCAAGCTGAACTGCAGACCCTGCATGCATGCATCCCCGTGCCCAGTCCAGGAAGCGTGCCCGCAATGCCGCGCAGTGCAAGGTGGCCTCACCAGCACAGGACTGCCGTGCCCCCAAGCCCACAACCCAGCCACCGCCCTTACCAGCACCCAAATGCAACAAGCCCCGTGGCTGAGTGGGGTACCCAGCTCTCACCGCACTGGAAGGGGCCTCATCCCGAGGTCTGTTCAGCCAGCAGCTCCCCCAGGCCACAGACTCCAGGACTAACTGGATGCCAGAGGATCATAAAGAGGCCAACGGGAGGCAATGTGCTCCCCCCTGCTCCCCACGTCTGCTGCTCTGGGCTCTGACCCCTTCTTCCCCATCCTGACTCCCCGGTGCTAAAAGCCGACCCTCACCCTGGCGGCACCGCGGCTTTTCAGTCCTCCCCGGATGGATCCGGCCTGCTTGTGCAGCAGCGGTGCCAGAGAACAGCTTCATTTCCACCCCACTGTCTTCCTGGCACTATTTTTTCTTCTCTTCTGCAATTAAAGCAGCCCCCTTTGTCATGGCGAGGGGCCCACTGGGCTGGGGAGAGGGAGAAACCAGGAGAGAAGAGCCGGGCTGCTGCTGGAGCACCTGGAGCTCCCCTCTGGCCACGGCTCCCCAGGGCCTCCTGCTCCCACCTGCCCCTTTGCAACACAGCAGGCAAAGCCCCCTGCACGGAGTCCACTGGGAACGGGATTTGTACATAGCGCAAAAATGGATCCTCTGCCCCCGCCACAAACACGGTGACTAAGTACCTCACCAAGCAGCACGGCGAGTGCATCAGACGTTACCCGGCAGCCTCCCACAGCCAGCAGACATCCTCCAGGGCTGGCTGCCGGCCTGCTGGGACGGGCACTGTTGCAGGGCCTGAGAGCAGCGTGCATAGCAGTCACCTCTGGGGGGGACGCGGGCTGCTCCTGCCTTTGCTCCCCGAGGCCCTGTACCCGCTCACTGCAAGGATGCCGCGTGCAAGGTCTGCAGCCCGTGGCAGGGAGCAGCCGGGCTCACAGCTTCTCACACTGCATGAGCTAACCCGATGCTGTATCTATCTATAGCTAGAGATATATATACACACACACGCACACACACCCTTCTTCTCTGGGTTGAGAACCGGCTTTCATAGCTCAGCCCATGCCAGCTGACATGGTACCGGCAACTCCCCTGGGCCAGCCACGCACAGCACTCAGCAATCCCCTCCGACGAGTATGAATGCCCAAGGGGGTGTACTGCCCTGCAAGCAGAAGTGTGGAGTAAGCCCTGTTCCCCCCCATCACCCATCACACCCAGCTCCCCCCAAAATCAGCAGACCTGAGCCTGAGTCAAGAGCACTGGGCCAGGGACGCGGCAGCCAGCATCATTCAGCAGCCTGCTCCCAGGTCCTCGCGGGGGACGCTCTGACATCAAAGCCCCGGGGAGGATGCATGCGGCTCTGTGGTTCCCGGCAGAGCCCCCGTAGCCCGTAAGCGCGGCTGCTGCTGCTGCTCCAGCCTTCGCCATCTGCTTTGCACCCTAATTATAAACTGAACCAGAGCGAGCGCGCGGTCGCGATGACATCAGTGCAGCACAGCCCGGGAGGAGCCGGAGCCAGGCGCACAGGCTGAGCGGAGCCTGCCGGCTCGCTCTCCTCTGGTTGCCACGGACGCCAGGGACAAGGACCCATCCTGCTCGGTCCCCAACACGCCCAGGCCCAGTGTCCCAGCACAACAGCCCCACGCTCGCCATCAGCTGACACAGCTGGAGAGCGAACCATCGAGCCTCCCTGCCAAGCACCTCCTGAACGCCACGGAGCGGGGTGGCTTCCCAAGGCCCCTGTCCCGCCAGTGGGGCAACTACCGTATTTCCTGGCATACAACACACCCCAGAATAGAATACCCCATTTCTGAAAGATGAAAACAAATCTTTCCTTGCAGTAACCGAGGAGCAGCAGCGAGGGAGCAGAGCCTGCTCACCTTCTGTTCCCTGAGTCCCAAGATGATTTTACTTTCATTTTTGCCCATACCCAGTTGAAGCTGCTCCTCCTGTATTTCTTATAATGCACAAGAACATTTTCGGCACGTGTTTTTAGAGCGGGGGTCTTGTATGTGAGAAAATATGGTAATCCCCATTTGCCCTGAAGGGGAAACACAGAGAGCAGGCTTGCCCATGGTGGTGCCTGTGGGTGGGTCCAGGATTTTGAAAAAGGGGTGCAGCTGGCATAGTGCATCAATGCAACACATTTTTCTCCAGTTCAAGAAAAACTAGATTTCCTAATATGCACGGGGCCTGGCATTTATTGTGCAATTTAGGTTCAAAGCAAAACTGAATATAACTTTGCTGGAGTGTGCACTAATTTGCTAGGCTATATGTTAAATAAATAAATAAATAAGTGTGTGTGTGTGTGTGTGTGTGTGTGTGTTAGTTATATATTAAAAAACATGACCAACTAGGTAAAAACAGTCAAACCACACTGTTTCATTAGTTCTGTAGTCATACAAGTTAAATGCACATCTCTTACTCAGATTCATACTATAAACACTAGCCTTCTTGAGCATCCAACACTTCACTAGTATTCATTCCCACACCTGAGTTAATGTTCCTCTGAGTTAAAATTACCACACTCAAGTCCAGGTTTTTAGCTAGTGCTAAAACCAGCCCGCAGGGGCGTGAAGCAGAGGGAAGGCATTACTAGGAATGGCCAACAGACAGCAAAACTGCAGAAGAAAGGATAACTTGATTAATGAAACATCAAGACCACTGAGAAGGAGATACCGTGTTAGCACCTGTGGAGTGAGGAGGAATCAGGTAGAGGATATGAGCCATGACATCAATTTGCCCCTTCAGCACTGCCTGAATAGAAATGCCACTGCTGCTCCCAGGGAATTGGGTTTGGTTGAGCAGGAAACAAACTAGGGGGAGGTGCAATGGCACTGCTGAACCCCAGCCCTGGATCTGCTTCTGCAAAGAGCCATGGCCAGAGCCAGCCCCGTGCACAGAGCAGGCGAGGCGCAGCAGCATTCCTGCCACGGGTGGTCAGAGTAGTCGGGGGGGGGGGGGGGGGGGGGGGGGGGGGATGCACTGAGAAGCCACCATCGCTGCTGGGGCAAAAATATGACCAAGGGCTCGGCGCAAGCCCTGCCAGGAACAAGATGAGAAGTGAAATAGGCCAAAGGCAAAAGTGGAACTGACTCCGCTTCCCAGGGCAGAAGGGCTGAGACGGTGGCGCCAGGGCAGCTCTGGGACCTAAACTGAGCAAGCAAGGGGTGCAGGGCACGGGTCGGTGGGCCTGGCCTGAAGCCCACGGACCTCAGGAGAAGCTCCCCCTGCCTGCAAACTACAGGTGGCCTTTGCACAGGAGTGGCACCACAAAGCTCCTGACATCCAGCCTCCGTGCCCCGCTGGCCTCCCCCCCGGGCCTGGCCAGCCCCGCGCGCGTCCTCTCGGCATCTCACGTCCCATTAAATCAGGGGCGCGGGAATCCATGAGTCACAGCCGGGCCCCGAGCGTGCCAAGAGCGCTGAGCCCTTTCAAGCTGCCCATATTCACTGCTCCTCCGTTGCTCTGCCAGGAATTTGTGTTGTCATCCAAAATGCAATCGCCCCTGTGGGGAGGGAGGGAGGGAGCGGGGAGAAGCAGAAGAGGTCAGGGAGAGGATGGGAAAAACCCTGCATGCAACAAGGCCGTGTACGACTCAGAGCCCCCCATGCCCCAGGGCCTGCACCCGGGCACAGCCCCGCTGCCAAAACCTCCCAGGCTGCCCAGACGCTGCATGCTCAAAGGTGCGATGTCTGCTGCTGCGTTGTTCATGCATCGCGGCAGCATCACGCTGCCCCCATCACAGCCCCGTTGGCCGCAGCTGTCCCGGCAGGCATCGCTCCACCCTGGCTCTCCCGCATCCCAGCCTGCCCTTTCCATCCCGTGCGAGACCCTCGCTCCCTGTCCCAGCAGCTAGCACAGCACTGCCGGGCCCCCGTTACACGGCGGTCACCCTCCGCTCCAGAGCTGGCTGCATTTCAGCGGTAGATGAAGCAAGCCGTGCGCACCGCTGGTATGTCAGTGCAAGCATCCCGGCTGCCTGGAGCCCTCGGAGATGAAAGGTGCTAAAGACAACACTTTCACCACCCTCTGGCACCCTTCCCAGCATGGCCTATGGCAACAGGGCTCCCTTGGCCTCCTGTCACGTGAAATACCCACGCTGGGAGGGGCTGCAGGGGAAGGATTGCTTCCTGTTCCTCCTTGACAAAGCGGCCGATGCCCAGATGGAGCCAGGGAGCACTTGCCATGCGCTGCAGATGCATGCGTTCAGCCCATGAGAAAGCGAGGCAGGGAAAGGATCATCTCCGTGGAGACTTGCAAGACTCTTTGGCCTGACGGGACTGACTTGGCCACTGAATCAGATCCCTTGAAGTGCCCAGGTCGGAGGACGTAGGATCGTGGGAAAGTAGAGCTGGAAGGGACCTCATGAGGTCACATCTAGTCCAGCCCCTGCTCGGGGCAGGATCATCCCTGACTCAAGCATCCCAGCCAAGCGTCCATCCAACCTGCTCTTGAAAACTTCCAAGGATGGAGAATCCACCAGCTGTGCCAGTGCCGGACCACCCCCCCGTCAGAAAGCTCCTCCTCGTCTCCAGCCTAAGCCTCCTCTGCCGCAGCAAGAGGCTGTTTGTTGCTCCCAGTCCTGTTCCCCACAGCCAGAGAGACTTCCCCAGCTTCTCTTCTTGCAAACCTCTGCTGGGATCACAAGTCTTTGGAAAATCCCCTGGTCTCAGCTCAGCGGGCCGGAAGCGATGCGGTGCCGAGCTTCGAGCCTGAATTCCTCTCCTTCCGACCCAAGGCATGACCAGGTGTCCAGGGGCAGACACCCCCACGCCGGGGAGCACGCCGGCTCTCCACAAAATGCATCGCGGAGGCGAAGCGTCGATGCAACCCCAGCAGCTCCCCACCTGCCACGCGTCACCTCCCAGCCGCTCCAGGCCTGATCGATGTGGTATCGATGCTGCAACGTTTCACCTTCCCTCGCTGGGGAACAGGAGGCGGCAGCCAAGCGGGGTATTTATGGTGCTCTGAGACGCATCAGCTGCTGGCCTCAGAGCTGCTGGCCTCAGTCAAGGCCCATGAACGGCCCCGAAACCCACCGTGAAATCTCTGCTGCTTCTAGCAGGCGACACACGGCGCGGTTTGTCCCTGCTTCGCTGCTCGCACCGGGCTGAGAAGGACCAGATAGGCAGGGAGGGGATGCGCGCCCCTGGGTGCTCAGCTGGAAAGCCTCCCGAATAAGGACCAGCTCCAAACGCATGGCACCGCCAAGCCTTCTCATCTCAGAAGTCCTCAGCTCAGGGCCTGTTACACCAAGAGGGAAAGCGAGCTGGAAACAGGAAATCTTGCCAGAAAAACCATCTTCACCGGCTCTAGGGTGCGGGGAGCCTCTGGGACTCGTGGAAACCAGAGCCGTCCCCCAGGCTGACCCGCCATCCGGCGTGGCTCACCCGGCGGCTCTGCTGAAGCTTTGCATGCCCACGGGAAGATCCAGGATTAGCTAACGGAGAGCGAAGGAGGTCCTGGAGGAAGGAGCCCGCTGCGAATCCGAGAGGAAGGCCGGCCTGAGCCCGCTCGCTCTTCATGCGAGGGCCTACTGCACGATGCGTGCCCAGCGAGGGGCCGTGGTGCTGCAGACTCAGGGCAGCGGTGGGCCCCCCTGCGCTCTCCCGTGGGGCAGCCGGCAGGAAGAGGTCAGACGCGCAGCTCCACCTATTTCTGTGCCCAACAACCCGCCACGGCGCTCAGTAACCAGGCCCCCCAAACCAGGCCCGAGCTGGACCGCGACACGTCAGAACAGGGTTGCTCCACACCCTCCCCGCCCCCGGACACAGCCTCCGCAGACCCGGTGTCCCCAGAAGCCAAAAGGACACGGCCAACTTGAGACCCGGCTGGGCTCCTGTCTGCAGAAAAGCAGGGAGCCAGCCGCAGCTTCCTGCCCACCCGTCCCCCGCGCACACCAGCCCCTGCGGCTTCCGGCGACATTTTCTGCTTTGAAAGTGCTTCATTGTCTCTAGTCACCCGGCGCGACAGCATCGGGGACAGCGGCTCGCTGAAGAAACAGCGGAGCAGACCGGGCACCGCGGGGGCCAAGTGCACAAAACAAGCAGGCCGATGAAGCAGAGAGAACTGGGGTTTCCCCCCTCTCCTTTGATTTCTTTCCTCGGCGGTAATCAAGGGCGGGGGCCCGTTCCAGGAGCAGCCAGCAGAGAGAGGCAGACGCCGGCACGCGCTCGGGCCCGGGCCCGGGAGCTCCGGCTCCGCAGGCCCGGCGGGCCCTCGCGCCAGCGCCGGGAGCGCCGCCGGGCGGGGGCGGGGGCGGGGGCGGGGGCGGGGGCGGCGGATCGCCGGAACGCGCTTGCGGGGCCTTGCCGCCGCGCCGAGCCGTGCGGAGCAAAGCCGCGGTAGGACGGGGCTTTGACTTGGTGTTTAACGCCCAGCAAGCCCACCCCGGCTCGGGCTGCGGGATGCCCCGGCCCGCCCCTGGCTTTCCGCAGGACTCGGAGCGCGGTAATGAGCCTCAGGCCGGCGGTGGGAGCGGCTCGGCGCGCACCCGCGGCTTGGCGCCTCGCCCGGCGAACGGCCCGGCCCCCCCGGCCCCCCCGGCCCCCCCGGCCCGCGGCAGACACGCGTCCCGCCGCCTCAGCCGGCCCGGGGGCGCAGCGGGCTCGAGCATCCTCGCCCGGGGGCAAGACACCGGGAGGCGTCGGGGCTGCCCCAGCGGAGAAGTCACCCCCGCGCAGGCGGGCAAGGGCCTGCAGCAGACCCCGCGCAAACGCGCCCCCGCGGCAGCGACGCAACCGAGGCCACAAACCGCCGCTTACATAACAGCCCGCTCCCGGGCAGCACGGGCCCGCCGGGCCCCGGCACCGAGCAGCGCCGCCCGCGTCCCGCACTCGCCGCGAGAAGCGGAGGGGCCCTCGGCCCCCCGCCCGGGATGCCTGCTCCGGGCCCAGGCGGCGGGCCGCGCCCCGCGCCCGCGCGGCCCCCGCCGCGAGCCAGTGACGGCGAGCCCGCACGGAGGCGGCGGCGCCGGGCGCCTCCCTTCCCCGGGGCCGCGGCCGCCCGTCCCGCCGTGCCGCGCCGCGCCGCGCCGCGCCGCACTCACCCGAGTCGAGGTGGGAGCTGAAGGCGAAGCTGGGGTTGAAGAAGGACGACGACATGGCAGCGGCCAGCAGCGCGGCCCCCGAGCCCATGCCGGCCGCCCCGGGCTCAGCGCCGCCGCGCCGCCATCCTCCGCCGGGCGGGCGGGCGAGCCCGGTGCGGTGCCCGACGGACGAGCAGCCCCGCGCCCGCCGCCGCCCGGCTCACATGGCCCCGGCCGGGCCCCGCGCCGCGCCGCCGCCGCCGCCGCCGCCGGGAGCTGTTCCGGTGCTGACCCGCGCGCCCGCGCCCGCCGCCGCCGCCGCCGCCGCAGCCATCTTGCAGCCCCGCTCCGCGCCCGCGCCCGCGCTGCAGAGCCGGGGGGGCCGCTCCTGCCCCGCCCCTGCCCGCACGGGGGGCGCCCGCGCCTTCACCCGCCCAGCCCCAGCCCGCACGCCCGCTCCCCCCCCGCCCCTGCCCCGCAGAGCCGGGCCCCCCCGCCTTCACCCGCCCTGCCCCAGCCTGCACGCCCGCTCCCCCCCCGCCCCTGCCCCGCAGAGCCGGGCCCCCCCGCCTTGCACCCACCCAGCCCCAGCCCGCACACCCGCTCCCCCCCCGCCCCCGCCCCTGCCCCTGCCCCGCAGAGCCGGGCCCCCCCGGCCTGCACCCGCCCTGCCCCAGCCCCACAGAGCCGGGCCCCCCCCGGCTTGCACCCACCCAGCCCCAGCCCTGCACACCCGCTCCCCCCCCGCCCCTGCCCCTGCCCCGCAGAGCCGGCCCCCCGGCTTGCACCCACCCTGCCCCAGCCCGCACACCCGCTCCCCCCCCGCCCCTGCCCCTGCCCCGCAGAGCCGGGCCCCCCCGGCCTGCACCCGCCCTGCCCCAGCCCCACAGAGCCGGCCCCCCGGCTTGCACCCACCCTGCCCTAGCCCGCACACCCGCTCCCCCCCCGCCCCTGCCCCTGCCCCTGCCCCGCAGAGCCGGGCCCCCCCGCCTTCACCCGCCCAGCCCCAGCCCGCACGCCCGCTCCCCTCCTGCCCCAGCCCCACAGAGCCGGGCCCCCCCCCGCCTTGCACCCACCCAGCCCCACGGAGCCGGGCCCCCCCGCCTTGCACCCACCCAGCCCCAGCCCCACAGAGCCGGGCCCCCCCCGCCTTGCACCCACCCAGCCCCAGCCCGCACACCCGCTCCCCCCCCGCCCCCGCCCCTGCCCCTGCCCCGCAGAGCCGGGCCCCCCGGCCTGCACCCGCTCTCCCCGCGGCTTCGAGCTCAGGGACCCCCGACACCCAGGTGCCCCTAGCCACAGTGCCACCCCGCCCCTTTATCAAGCGACGGGCACCCACGCCGCCGGAGGGAGCCGGGCGAGCTCCCGCAGGTCTGGGGAAGGGCGGCAAGCCGCCGAGCCCACGGGGGGGCCCGCACACGAGCACGCGCCGACGGGGCTGGGAGGGGGCATGAGGAGGGTTCGCATCACACCGGACGGCAAGGAGCGAGTCGGCAGGGGGTCATTACTGACCGGCTCTCGCCACACACGTGCAACCAGGGCTTAAACTGAGCAAAAAGCAGTTCTCTGTCGCGCAGCGCGGCGTCCAAGCGGGGACCTCGGCGCCACCAGACGCAGAAGTCGAGTTCAGCCGGATTCCCGGAGGAAAGGGGCGTCGCGGGGAGGGCCCGGGCCCCGGCGGGACGCGGGAGACGGATCTAGGTCCGAGCCGGCCCGCGGCAGCCCCGCTGTCCTAGGCCGCGGGCGCCCGGCGCTGGCGCACGTGCGTCTGCTGCCGGGGCTGCGTCGCTGCTGCAGCCGGCCTCCGCGGGTCCCGGAGCACCGGCGGCCCGTGCCCGCTCCTGGCCTGCTGGCCCTGGCTCTCCGCCCTTCCCCCGGGGGGCGGGCAGCCGTTCTTCCGCGCAGCCGTGCCCTGGCCGCTGCCTTCAGAGGGCAGGAGCCGGGACCCAGCTTCAGCTCCGGGCCTGCCCCTCTAAGAGGAGTCATGGCACCCGCGCCTCAGTTTCCCTGCCTGTAAAATGGGAGGTGGCACTTACTTGTAGCCCGGGCTGGGAAGGGGGAGGGGAGCCTCGCAGCGGTGTCAGTCAAGAAGACTGACCACAGCGCACAAACGCCTGTCCCTGGGCCCGAGCCTGGCCGCCGCCTCGGCCCACGAGGGACGGTCAGCGCAGCCCCTGCAGGGGCAGCAGGGACCCCCGGCTTGGGGGGCAGCCCGGACACGGGGGGCGGACCTGGCGGCAGCATGCCCGGGTGACACGCCGCACAAGCAGCTTTCCTCGCGGGGGGCGCGCACGTCTTGGGGTTGGACTCAGCCCCCGAGCCCCGCAAGCTCCGAGCGGAGGATCTCCGGGCCTGGCCCCAGGCCTGAGCAGGCCCGGCGCGGCACGCGGCAGACAGCGCTGGCGCTGGAGAAACTGCAGCTGCTCGCGACTAACTGCCCCCCGCAGAGCCCGACCCCCCCGGAGCTCGGGACACCGCGGTTTTGGAGCCCCCCGCGGCCTGCCTTGGAGCAGGGCCCCGGGCTGGTGACAGGCACCGGGCCGCATGGGGCAGGCGGCACCGAGAGCAGCTCGCTGCGCGGGGGGCTTTCGGGGACTATCCCCCATGGCAGGGCCCCTGCCCACAGCAGTACCTTGAGGACCCCGGGTGGGGCCTGCAGTCACTCGCTGTTTCCCTCAGGAAAGCCCCCGCGCCTTGGGCCGAGGCTCCCACACTCCCCCTGCAAGGAGCCTCTGGGTTGGCAGCAGCTCGGCCTGCAGCGGGGTCTGCAGAGGCGCCGGGCTCCTTCCGGGCAACCCTACGGCCACGATTACAGAGATCGGGGCTGGAGCTTTGTCTCCCCCACGCACCCCCAGCCCCTCGCAGCGAGCCCTGGGGTCACGCAGAACCAGGCTCCCCTCCCCGGCACGGCCCCACAGTGCAGGACCGCTCCGGATGCGAGGCTACGCTGCCCCTTGCCATGAGGCGGGGGGGGGTCTGCTCCAGAAACCAGTGCAGGAGCGAAGGAGCAGCCCGCCCGAGCTGTGCAGGGCGTCGAGCGGGGAGCCCGGGAGCCCCGGCTCCCCTGCTCCGTCACTGAAGTCTGATCTCCGCCGCGCCGGGGAGCGGGTGGCGGCCCTGTGCCGAGCTGCCTGTGAGGACCAAGGCCCGGGCACGGCGGCTGGCAGGGGGGACATCCCACTGGGATCCCGGGGAGGTCACCTCCCGCAGCACGGCGGGGGGCCGGCAGAGAAGCAAAGCAGGGGCCACTTGCTTGGTGGCTGCAGGAGCTGAGTCATACTCGGCCTAAATTTAACTGGGAGGGGGGAGCTCGGTGAGAATAGCCATCAATTATCACCCACCAGCTGGTGCCTGCCAGAGACTCCCAGGGCACCCTGTGGTGCCAGAGGCTGGGACCATGCGGCTGGGATCGGCACTGGGGCTGTGCCCTGCTCCTTGTCTCCACCCTGCAGCTCTTCAGAGGATGGCGCCGGTGTCCCCAGGGGTCCTGAGCACCGCACTCCTGTCCTGGATACAGGACTCGCCTGTTTTTGCTCCATGCAACTTGCCCGGGGCAGCAGATGGGCCTTCTCTTGCTTTCACAGGGGCACGGGGCTCCCTCCAAAGGGTCTTCTCCATCCTGAGCCTGCCCTGCGCACTGCCAGCTCCAGGCCCCGGGTCAGCGGGTGCCGGAGGAGGCTGCCTTGCTGGTTCTGGGGTGCAGAAGAGCTGCTGGAGCACAAGTCGGACTCCCCAACCAGCCCAGCCGCAGTGGGAGCCAGGGGTCCTGAACCCACATCTCAATTTGCATTCCCTCTTTGTTGCCAGAAAATCCCCTGCAAAAATAAAACAGGCCTTTGCGGCTCAGCCCAAGCCCTCGGGGAGGTTGTGCCCCCGTCAGCTCAGCATCACCCCCGCCGGCTCGGACAGAGCCACGCGGTGCCGTGCCTGGGCACCCAGAAGCACAGGGGGCTGTCGGGCCGGGGAGACCCTCCAGGGCTGGAAAAGGAGCTCGGTGTCGTGGAGGTGTTCATGGGGGTGCCCCCCCATGCCAGGCACATCTGCCAGCACAGGGCACGTCTGTCTGCAGAGGCAATGCCAGCGGTGCAATGGCCAGGGCCCCGCGGCGGGCTCCCCTCTGGGTGCCTGCCCTGCGAGCCAGGCCTGCCGCGCGATGCCGCATCCCGGGCAAGCCGGTCCGCGAGGCCGTGGCGTCTGGTGACTCCGAGCTCGGCGCTCAGCAGCAGCCCGGCTGCGACTCCAGAAGCCCCTGGGATGGAGAAGCTCCCTCCCCTGCGCTGCCGGTCGCCTGCCAGGCTTTGCCGTGGCTGCTCCGCTCCAGGAGAACCCGAGCCGCCTCCTGCCGACGTCTTGAAAGGGCCCAGGAGAGCGGCTGAGCCCGACAGGTGCAGGTCTCTGGAAATAGCAAGCCCCAGCGCTGGCTATAAAAGCCGGAGGCGTGCTCAGCGCCCCCAGAACTCGCCGAAGCCCCGCTCGGGAAGGAGCCGCTCAGGACACCTGTGCCAGGTAAGCCCAGAGGAGCGGGGACGAGCGAGGCCTAAGAGCATCAGTGGATGCTTCTGCAAGGAAACGAGGCCAAGGGCAGTCCAGAAAGGGCCCAGCACTGGGTGCAGACGTGAAGAGCGAGGGCCTGCCCAGCAAGGCCGTGCCAGAGAGGCCGGCGTCCATCTGTCCAGGGCCGGGGGTGCTCTCCCAGCCGGCGCTCTGAGCCAGGAGGCTCCCCTGCTCCCTGGGTGCAGACGGGGCAGGCTCCCGCTGGCTGCACCAGGCCCCAAGCAAAGTGACTCGGTGCGGGGAGCCGGGGCCGTGGGCTCAGAGCCACGCAGGGAGCATTTCTGCGCCACCCGCCGGGCAGGCACGCTCTGGATATGTGGTGTGGAGGAAGGTGCTTGCGCCAGAAGTTTTTGCGCCTATAACCGTGGCTAGCCAGAAGCCCGGGGCAAGGGATTCGGCTCCCCCGCAGCATCCAGAGAGAGGCAAGGCAGCAAGAGCAGGAGCCCAGCTGCAGGCAGCATTGGCGCTCGGGCCCCCCGTGCCCGGCGCAGAGCCCCAGCCGAGCTCCGCTCTCGCCCGGGGGGCCGAGCCCCGAGCCGTGGCAGCTCGTTAGATCGCGGTGCGGCCCGAGCGACGGCAGTAGCTGGACAGCAAAGAGGAGGAAGGAGACGCTGCCCGGCGCCTCGGGGGAAGAGCAGGAGCTCCGCGGTGCCCCCCAAAGCCGGGCGCAGCAGAGCTGCGAGCCCCCGGGGCCGCGTGGGCCTTTCAGAAATAGCCGCCCGGAACCGGAGAGCCCGCTGGGAGGCCCGAGCTATTTCGGCCGAGCGTAACCCTAGAGCGGCTCCGCATCACAAGATGCTGCCCCGGGAACAGAAGAGTCCCAGAGAGGAGGGAGCCTGCTGCAAAACAACAGCCGAGCCCCTGAAATAACCCCGCTGCCCCGGGCAGGGAGGGGGGGCTGGGGCAGCAAGGCGGAGGGTGGCGAGAAGCAGCCCCTCCCCCCGGGGAGGCAGGGGAAGGTCCCCGGCGCACAGAGGGCCAGGCCTGCGGGCTCCAGACGGGCACCGTCACGCGCTGCGCCACCTTGGACGAGTCTGCCCTGGCCTGTCCCGTGAAGCGGGCACGTCCAGGGGGTGCTGAAGCCAAGCGTCCCCCGGGGCCGGCCGGGCAAAGGGCCGCGCGCACCAGGCGCGGGGGCAGGCTGCAGCCAGCAGCCGGGAAAGGTCACGCGTAAAATGACCCGGCCATCCGTGCTCAGCCGCCGTAAACATGGGGGTGCGGGAGCGCGCCGGGGCCACCTGCGCTGGCCGATCTCGCGCTGCGGCTCCAGGCACCGGGGCGTGCGACTGGGCCGCGCTCCCCCCTCTCCCGGGAGCCTGCAAGCACCAGTGCTGCTCGGCGGCACCCTGAGCCCAGCAGCAGGCCCAGCCCCGGGGCCGACGACATCCTGTGCGGCTGCCATCTGCACCCCGAGGGGCTGGGGGCCACGGGCCTGCTGGGTGAAGTAGCGGGTGCCACAGGCGGGCAGGGAAGCATGACAGGGGCACGCCAGCCCCATCCGTGGCACCTGCGGGGCCTGGGCCTGGCCCCAGACGCGCTCTGCTGCAAGGTGAGAGTTCAGCCACCCCGGGGCAGCCCCAGTGCCAGGCACAGGCAGGGTCACAAGCATCTCCAGAGGCAGCCAGGGCTCGAAACTCATGCACGGGCTCCCTCCGTGCGCAGCCAACGTCCCCGTCTGCCCAGTCGGCTCCAGCCAGCACAGGCCCAGCTGCAGGACCCGGTCCAGCACACCCGGGGAGCAGGGAGTCCCTGGAAGAGCGACTGGACCTGACACGGGGTCTTCAGACAGCAGCTCCTTTAGCACAGCAGGGAAGCCCCCAGGGTCTGTGCAAAGCTCCCAGAGGCTGGGGTGCGTGGTGGGGGTAGAGGAGCCCATGCGCCCTGCTCCTTGCTCAGCTCCGCGCTGGAGACCACGGGGCACTGCTGCCCTACCTGCTGGGTGCAACTCCTGGGGTCCCGGCTCCTTCTCCGGGGGGATCACTGCCAGAGCCTGCCTGCACCCACCCCCAGGCAGCTTCATCTCCCTGCGCCCATTAAAGATCACGGGGACATCAGACAGGGGAGCTTGGGAGGTGCCTGGTGCTGGGGGAGGGGGTCTCTGGGGCAGGAGCTGGCTTGCTTTCCCCAGGGGCAGAGCTGGGCAGCAGGGAGAGCAGGGTCGTGCTCTAAACACCCTACAAAGCAGCACGGCCTCTTCCCACGCCCACGAGCAGCGCCCTGCACGGAGGCCTGGCCGGCACCGACGGGGCAGCAGTGGATCGGGGCAGGAGAGGGCCGCACTGCGGTGCCCGGGGCTTGCCTCTGGAGCAGCCAGGGCCGGCTGCGCTCCCCCGGGCACAGCAGCCTCCCTGCGACCGCCGGGGCCATGCCGTGAGCGGGGAAGCGCCAGGCAGAGCCCCGGGGTCAGGGGGCGCCGGCCTCCGTGCTCCTGGCTCTGCCGGCGGAAAGCTTCCTTCCCCGGATTAACAGGCGGCAACCCGGGGAGCCGGATTGTCCCTGGGTGCCGAGCTGCACGCGGGACCCTCCCTCCCCAGCCCCCCGCCCGGCCGGAGCAGGCCGGACGCACCTGCAGGCCCCGGGGGGGCAGGGGACGCCGGGCCCGGCTCCCGGCACCGGTGACCGGCAGCTACCGTCGCCCTGCAGGATGGAGGATGATTTCCCCAGCCAGGTCAAGAAGGTGGCGCTGGCCATGGGCACGTCGCTGACGGACAAGGACATCGACCTGCTGCCCACGGACATGCGGCACCACGGTACCGGGGGCTGGGCTGGGCTGGCCGCGGGGTCCGGGGGGAGCCCAGACGTAGCAGCCGGGCTCTGCAAGGAGAGCAGGTCTCTGCTCTGGGCCCGGGCTGGGCTGCTCCGCGTGCTGCGCCCTTTGCTGTCCCCTCCACCCCTTCGCCTCTCTACCTGCAGCCTCCTTCAACTACACCAAGTTCTTCGAGTACATGCAGAAGTTCCCGACGGCGGGCGGGCGGGAGGAGCACATCCGCAAGGCCTTCCAGATGCTGGACAAGGACAACAGCGGCTTCATCGAGTGGAACGAGATCAAGTAACTGCCCCGGGCCCAGACCCCGCTCCCGGCGCCTCTTGGCAGGGCCCTGGGCACCCACGCGTGTGGGGCTTTGCTCGGCTTCCCACCTCTGCCGCGCTGCCAAAGCAGCCGTGGGTCGCGGAGCACTTGCTTCGCAGACCTCCCTTGTCCCCCGTCCCCGGGGCCGGGTGGCAGCCTCCTGCCCTCCCCTGAGCTGGTGCCTTCTGCCTCGCAGGTACATCCTGTCCACCGTGCCCAGCAACATACCCGTGATGCCCTTATCGGACGAGGAGGCCGAAGCCGTGATCCAAGCAGCCGACACGGATGGGGACGGGCGCATTGACTTCCAAGGTAGGGGCAGCCAGGCGGTGAGCCCGACAGCCCCTTGCTCCCTGCAGCTCGTGTCCGCGGAGGGCCGGCGTGGCCGTGCACCGTGGCAGGCTCTGAGGACGTGCCGGGGAGCTGAAAAGGCTCCCGAGCCCCCAAGGCAGGGCTGGAGCCCCCCCAGCGGAGAAGGGGTGGCCAAGCCCCGCCGCCCACGCCACCCCTCTCGCCTTCCCCTTGCAGAGTTCTCCGACTTGGTCACGAAGGAGAAGTTTCCCAAGAAGTGAGGTGGGAAGAGGGACGGGAGCGACGACTGCCCGGCGCCTCCTGCTTCGCGTGCAGACCCCGCGTACACGGACGCTTGGCCAGTGGCCTGTAGACTACAACCCGGCTGCGCGGCACGGCTCAGGGGCTTGGTGGGGGTGAGGGTGGGGGGAGCGGGGCGGGGGGGCGCAGCTGCTCCTGGCGTGGAGGGGAGGGCCGGGGCCGGGTAGGACAGCTGGGCACGTGCCCCAGCCCTTGCATGGACCTTGCCTGCTTCCCGCGCGAGGCGGCAGCCCCCAATAAAGGCTCCGCCGGTGTTATCTCACCCCTGCCCTCTGCCTGCGCCCACCAGCCCCGGAGCAAGCAAGACTAGGGGCAGCCATCACGCCAGGGCACAGAGCGGAGCCCGGGACCCCCGCCAAGCCGCGCTCCCCCCGCGCGGGTGTCCAGCAGCCCTGCCCGGAGCCTGCCAGCTCGCGCCGCGTTCCCGCCGGGTCAGTCTGTGTCGGAGAATAATCCCCGAGGCGCCCCCGGGCCCGGACCAGACACCAGATGTGGCCGTGACCCCCTACCCGCCCACCCCACCTCTGACCTCTCCCCCAGCGCATGCTGGGCTGACTCCTAGCTAATAGGTCCCGATGATCCCTGCTAATCCGCTGGCAAAGAGCGGCCTCCTTAATTGGGGATCTTTAGCCGAGCTCATTAGTGCTGCGCTGCCCTTTCTAAGCCCCGGCCGGCCAGCAGGGAAGCTTTCGGCTGGGGGCTGCAGGAAGCACAGGGAACCTAGTGCACCAGCCGGGTGTGGACTTGGGTGTTTATTCATGGCCAAAGCCCCTTTCAGAAAAGGAGGGTGGGGGGCTGGCGATTCTGGGGCACTGCCAAGCCACCCCTGGGCAGTGCCAGCCCCACCCACTGCAGGGGAGGGCAGAACTCAATGTCACACAACTGGTGCACCCATTCCATAGAGGGGGAAACTGAGGCAGAGCACTCAAGGGACCTGCCTCTTGCCCCCCTTGAACACGGCTGGGCGCGCTGGACCTCAGACATGAGCTCTGACCTCTGTCCTTTGCAGAGCGGGCAGGTGCCCCCAGGGGACCGGTCCAGCGGGGCTTTGCCAGGGTAGCCACCGGCCCGCACAATGCAGTGGCGCCGGCTGTGCCCCCGGCGTCCTCCGGGGCTGCGGTGTCTCTATGGCCCCCGCGCCATGACCCAGCGCATTCCTGGCAGTCAGCCTCGCGTGTATAACGTCAGGAGCCCGCTGCGCTGCAGCCGCTGCCAGAGCCGCAGCTCCAGCGGCATGTCGTGGTTGAGGTAGAAGGACATGCTCTTGTGCACCCGGTCGTAGTAGTGCTCCGAGAAGGCCGTGTAGTTGGGGGTCAGGAACCCGTAGGCGCTCACCTGCGGGGGGGGACAGCAAGCCCAACACTGCAGGGGAGCCCGCGGGGGTGATGGGACATGCCCGGCCCTTTTCTGACCTGGCACTATCCGCTCTCCCATTGCATCCCCCAGAGGCAGCCAGGCCAAGCAAGCAGGGCAGGACCCCTGCAGACATGCCCCGTGCCAGTGCTGCATCCGTGGCACAGGCACCCACGGGGTTCACACGGGAGCCGTGCTGGGATGCGCAGGGGCCCGCTGGCCACGGAGACGCCGCACGGCCCTGGAGCAGGGGGTGCAGCGTGCCCCAGCACCGGGCAGTGCCCGAACCCCTGCAAGGCGGGGGCAGAGCAGGACCCCACAGCCAGAGGGAATGGGCGTGTGGGGGCAGGCTGTACCTCATCACACACGTGCATGGCGGCCAGCAGCATCACGGCCCCGGTGGAGGGGCGGTACACCTTCCAGTGCAGGGACCGCACCGTCTCAGAGAGGAGGAATCTGCGATGGAGCAGATGCAGGGTGTTTCCTGTTGCTAGGAAACCTTCACCACGGCAACCGTAGGCGAGGATGCCAATGCCACCCCGACCCAGACGCACTCCCCAGGAGCATTCGTGGCGACCTGGGCAGGGGGTCCCTGGGGAGTGACGGCCTGGCAGCACGGGCACGACCGGAACTGCCCTGCCCCGTGGGGCTCTCACCGGTTCCGGAGGTAGCGGATGAAGTCGGGGTGCAGCATCTTGAACTTCTCTGCCCTCAGGTCCTCTCCGAAGTACTGCTGGGGCCTGCGGGAGCACAGCAGAGCTGGCTGGGGGGGCCCAGCCATGTCCCCCCACCCCAAGGAGGCCACCACACCACGTGGCCGCAGAAGCTCCCTGTGGACAGGTCCCCACGACGGGGCAGAGCAGACTAGCCCGCCCCGCATGGATACGAGTGTGGCCTGGAGCCCCTGCGATATCTGCTTGGGGAGGGGGGCACTCAGACCCTGCGGCCAGGGCACGCACTGGCTCACCCTGGGGCTTGAACATCTGGGGAACACTCCCCTTCCCCAAAAGACTCACCGAGCACCCTTGTCTTGGCCTTGGTCCACGGGGCTGCGGGTCACGGCCGCCCGGAGCAACAGGTAATCGCGGTCGTGGTCCGGGAGGAAAAGGTACCTGGTTTCCTGCGGCAAAGAGCCCGGGAACAATTAACACCGTCCAGACATAATTAACCAGGCCCGGCCTTGCCTCCCTGGCCCTGCAGTGCCCCCAGCTCCTTGGCTTTGGTCTGCGATGGGAGGAGGTTGGCGGCTGTGCCCAGCCCGAGTGGGGGGCTTCACTGGGGACAGGTGGAGGACAGACCCCAGCAACCCCTGGAGCCGCCTCCGCAGCTTCTGCTGCCCGGCAGCTGGGATGTGGGCTGGGGTAGGCACTGACGGCTCGGGGGGGGGGGGGGCCCCAAGAAGGGGATGAAAACCTCTGGGGATCCACAGGGCTTCGATGAAGTCCAGCTCAGAGCAAAGTGGCATGCCCAAGGTCACCCAGGCAGACAGTGGCAGAGCCAAGAGAGGAACCCAGGAGTCCCAACCCTGAGCGAGCGCTCCAGACTACATTGCCTCCCCCTGCCCAGTGCGCCCTTCACCGGTGTCCGTGGCGGCTGCTGGAAGCCGTTGGCAGCATAGTTATGCAGCGCGTTCATCATGGTGTTGGTGGAGAAGCCATAGAAGGACGTCCGGTCCCCCACGTCGCGCTCGAAGCCCGCGGTGATGGCACCGTTCATCCTGCAGGGATGGGGAAGGGGCCAGTGAAGAACCTGCGAGGGCCACGGGGCCGGGGCCGTGCCCGAAGCTCCCCCGCGAGCTCCCACCTGAACACGTAGTCGTGCCGGTTGATAGTGGCCCCCATGCCGGAGCCGTTGAGGATGCCGCCGGTGCCCACCACGGCACAGCGGATGCAGGAGGGGTCACCAGGGCCCCGGGCCTCAAACAGGCGTGCGTTGGCCGAGGAGTTGAGCAGGCTCAGAGCATCTCGCAGCACTGAAACCACACGCCAGAGAGAGGGGCTGGGTGAGCTGGAGGAGCCCCGCGGCAAAGCCCATGCGTGGCACATGGATAGACACCCGGGCCCACCGAGCTCTCACCAGGCCAGGAAACCTCCTGCCAGCCAAAGGCTCCGTGGTACCTCCGCAGACGCTGGTACTCGGCCTCCTCGGCGTGCCGCGACCACTGCAGCACGGGGATGGTCTCCAGGAAGATGCTGCCGAACTCGGTGCTGCGGATCCTCTTCCGGATGCTGCTGGGGCATCCCTGGGCCAAGCAGCCAGGCAGGGCGTGAGTGCAGCAGCAGGCAGCTCCCACCCCAGCCCTGCCAGCCCCAGGCTCCCCGGGCAGGGACGTAGCCCCCGTCCCTGCACAGACTGTACCGAGCTCTGGTATGTCCTATCCTGTCCGTACTGGTCCCCGAGGAACGACTGCAGCACGGGGCGGGGCGGGGAGACGGTCCTCATGCTGGCTTTGGGCTCCAGAGTGCCAGCCCAATACCTGGCACGGAGAGAGGAGGGTTCAGGGCACGGGCATCCCTTGGGGGAGCAGGCCGCTGTGATGGCCCAGCCAAGGCTGATGCCCAGAGGCAGCTCCGTGCTGCAGGGCCCCCGGGGCTGGGGAAGCTGCACCGGCTTTTATGCAAGTCGAGAGCCAGTCAACAGCTTCTCTTGCACTTCAAAGCCTTGCCGGAAGGAGAGGAGAGAACAACTTCCTTCCCCGTTACTCTCTGCTCTGCTGCGGGGAAGGGCAGGGTCAACGCTGGGACCCACCCAGAGGAGAGCTGGGTGCCAGGTGCAGGCCTGAGCCCTGCCAACTCCTCCCGTGTCGTGTCGCACCGCTCATCCCCCAGGCCCAGGCTCGGGGCAGCCGCGTCCTTCGCACGGCTCCACATCCAGTCCCCAGAGCCGTGCCAGCCTGGTGCCCGCAGCTCAGGTGAGCCCAGGACAGCCCCGCTGGCACGGGGCAGGACCCTAACGGGCTGCAGGCAGACTCCGCCGTGCCCCGCTGCTTCCTACGTGCAGGGCAGCGCGGGCACAAACCAGACGCTGGGCCGTGCCGTCCCCTGGGGTCCCCGGGATCCGTCAGGGCTTGCTAGGCAGCAGGACAGACCCCTGCAGAAACTGGAGGGAGCTTTGCAGTCAGGCCTGGCCAGGAAGAGAACAGTGCCTCCCTTCCTTCCCTGCTATGGAAGTCGCACAGGATATCTGCTTGCAGAGAGCCTGGGGCTGGGCCAAAGCAGCAAAATGCCCCCGGTCCTGTGCAGCTCAGCCCAGAGCCAGGCGCAAACCCCGTTGCCGCGTCCCGGGAGCCCCAAGAGGGGCCTTTACCTGTGGGAGAGGTGCAAGGAGCTGCCCCAGCATAACACCAACACCAGCAGAGCAGTGCATGCCAGGAGACCCAGCATGGGGAGGCTGCAGAGGCAGGCCCTGGGGTGAAAGGAGCTGCAGGCACGGGGCCAGGACTTGGGTGAAACCGCTGCTCGAAGCCACCTCATTGCTGCCCTGCTCGGGTGCAGACACAGCCCATCAGCACCTGGAAAAGTCGGCATGGGATGCTGCCCCCACCGTGCCCCCATCTTGAGACAAGCCCCATGCCTCTGTGCAGGCAGCAGAGACCTTTGGGCTGGGTGGGAAGGGAGAGACCCGTGAGCCCGAGCCCGGTGGAAGAAGGCAGAAGCGTGCGGTGGGGAACGGCCCCCAGGTGCCGGAGCACGAGCCGCGCAGAGCAGGAAGCAGTTTCCTCTCCCAGCGCTACCCCTCACCCCGCTCGCGGGTCCCGCTGCCCCCAGGACCTCACGGACCTGCCCCGCATCGCCCATAGCAGGGCGGCTTCCCGCCTCCCTCCAGCCCGGGCTCCTGCCTGAGGTCCTGCTCCATCCCCGGCCGGCCTTAGGACATACCTGGCCAGCACAGGAGAGTCACTAATGCACCGGAGCGGAGCTAGCACCCTAGCCTGGACTGGATGCGCTCAGGCCTCGGCCAGCAGCAAACAGTGCAGCTCTCCTACAGCCGGGACCGTCAGGACCCAGCTGGGCCGTCGTGGCTTACAGCTCAGGAAGGCACCTGACAGGAACTGCCCCATCCTCCCACTTCCTCATCTGCCTGTTCCCAGGGTTGGGGCGAGCGAGCGCCAGCTGAGGGACGGGCTCAGGGCTCTTAGGAAGACCCTTGCCCTCTGGGGGGTCATCCTGTCCCTTGGGAAGCCCTTGGGGGACAAGGGTAGACGGACGCCGCAGCCCCCCATCTGCGCAGGAGCAGCAGGAAGTAAAGGCGTCCTTGCGAGAGCTCCCCCGCCCCACCCCATCATCGCGGCACTCCCGGGGCAGAGGCCTGAGACCAGCCTGGGCTGGAGACCATGGCCGCGGCCCCTCCTGCCAGCCAGGCCGCAGAGCCGCCAAGGCAAAACCGCCCCGAGGAACCACCGCCAGCCTACACCCCCACGACCAGGCTGGCAGGCCCCGCGGCCCGGGACCCGGAAGGAAACAGACCGGGCAGGAGCTGGCGAGGGATCTCCTGGAGCGCTCTCCGCCTGGCCGGGACCGGCAGGGGCCACGGGCCCCCGCCCTGCGGCTCTCACGCGGCTTCGCTTTCCTGAGGGCGGTGCCGGGCTCCCCCACAGCCTGCTCTCAGCCACGAGCCCGGGGAATCGCTCCGTTTCAGCTGGCGCGGGGGCCTGCCCCACCCTCGCAGATCCCACAGATGTAACCGAGAGGCGGCTCTAGAAACCAGCACGGCTTTTACTACCAAAATACACCTGCAAGGCCACAGGCTGGAGGCACCAGAAACAGGCCAGCACTGGCGGGAGGCAGAGGAACTCCCCGTGCACCCATGCGCCTGCACACGGCAATGTCCGAGCCCACGCGGGCGGCGTCTGGGCCCCGGCCCGCTGCGTGGGCGCAGTGTCCTGCCGGCAGGGAGTCACTTCGCAGCCAGCAGCTGTCTCCGCTGTTGCTCCAGCAAGGCTTCCAGGTGGTCGGCCCTCTTCACCGCCGCCTGCAGCAAAGCCCGTGGCAGGGACAAAAAAGAGCACGGGCGTTAGTGGCACGGTGGGAGACCGCACTGCAGACCCCTCCACCCCGCCCGCGGGGCCACGTACCTCGTACTGCTTCCGCAGGCTGCTCACGGCCTCCTCTTTCTTCACCACGGCCGTCTTCACCCTGCACCAACACAAAAGATGAGGCTGAGCCCTTGTGCTGGGTGCCCCTGCCCCCCCGGCCCAGAGATGCTTGCCTGGGGCTGGGGGACCGTGGCCTCATGCTCCTCCCTGGGGGTGTCAACACCCTTGCAAAGGCTGGCTGAGCTGCAAGGCTGACGGCGGCAGGGGAGGAGTGACTGGGGTGCCCACAGCATCAATAAGACCCTTGGTCCCTGCATTAGCCCCCTGCGTGGCCTGGGCCCAGCAACTGATGCTGGAGGCATGACCCTGTCCCAGCAGCACTCAGCGACACAGCGCACACGAGAAGAGCTGGGGATCCTGCCGGCTTGGTCAGCCAGGACTGCATGGACCAAAGGAGCTGGGGGCAGCTGTCTGAGTGCTTGGGGTGACAGGCATGTCTGGGGGCACGGCGGGGGGGGAATGAGGATGCTGAGCGTGTGCTATCACAGTGCTGATGTTTCTTTATATTTCACCTCTTCCCTCCTTTGGCATGTTGGCTTGTGAGCCCAAGTCCTAGAATTTTCTATATGAAAGTGGGGACTCCCCCTTGCTTCTTGTGCCAGTTTCTGGGGCTGCAGGCCTGGCATGCATTTAGCTCTCGACACCTCTCCCCAGGTGCTTCCTACAGCCCCGCAAGCGCTACCAGCTCCCCCATCACGTTCAGCCGGAGCCGGACTTCCACTGCTTTGGATGCAGCATGTGCCTTGCAGCTCCCCGAGGTGCTCCCCACTGGACACCCACTGTCCCCTGACTGGGAGTTCGTGCAGAGACAGCTGCCGGGGGGCATGAGCATGGGGAGCCCAGGCCTCCATTCACAGCCACGCGGCTCCTGCCGACACAGGGAAGCAGCCGCCAACCCCAGGGGCCGAGTGCATGGGGCAAGGGTCTCTGCCTACCCGCAGGGAGCGCGCCCTGGCACCGCGGGGCCAGCCCTCACCTCCTGTGCACCTCCTCCAGCTCAGCGTCCTTCTCCCGGGCGATGCGGTCCAGCTCCAGGCGCTGGCGGGCCCGCATCTCCGACATCTCCACCTTCAGCCGCTTGTTCTCCTCCTCCGTCCCCACCAGCCGGTCAGCGAACTCCTGGCGAATCACATCCGACAGGCTGCTCCGCTCCTGGGTCAGCCGGTCCTTCACCTGGGGCAGGGGCAGAGGTCAGAGGGCCCAGCGGGGGCACTGTCCAGGGCTGGGCCTGGGAGCAGACGGGCCCACGTTGCACCCACCTTGCGGATCTCGTCCGCCTCCTGCTCCTTGTGCTTCGCCAGGCCTTGCAGGCGGATATTCTCGCCCTCCAGCTCGGCCAGCCGCTCCTTCAGCTCGTTGCAGCGCTCCTGCACCTTCCGCTCTGACTTCTCCAGCTCCTGCAGCTCCACCTCGTACTTGTCCCTCACCCTCTTGATCCTGGAGGGGACAAGAGCGCTACGTCCCGGCTCGCCCACCTCCGGGGGAAAGGGATATATCTGCGTCGCACTCAGCTGCCCGGCTTGCATGACTGCAGGGAGTCTATGAGCTGTCCCCAGGAGCCGCAGTGTACTTCCTAGGATTAGTCTGGACCTCCCCCGGCTCCAGGGGGAATGAGGCACCCAGGGGAGCCGGCCTGGGACGGGGGACAGCTGGCTCCACGCCACACCAGTCCGTTCAGACCCTGCCGGGACGATGGAGCAGCTGGCACCACTGGGAGCTCACAGGGGAGCAGAGAGCATCTGCTTCGCCTCTCAGCAAGGGACAAACCGATGGTGTGAGCAACCCGGGCCCTCCCCCTGTGCACGGGCAGGCAACGCTCCTCCTGTCCCCCAGCCAAAGCCCTGCTGTGCTCCGCCAGGCACCCTGCTGCGCGTACGGGCCTAGGAGCCAGCCACTGGCCTGGGGAGAGATGGGCTCAGCTGCCCACACCTGGGGGTTGAGAACATGGGGGAGAAAGGCAAGAGCCTTGCCCCCAGCTCTGCTCAGGCGTCTGCGATGGCCCCGGCGAGGACAGCTCACAGCAGACACGAACTGCTCTTGCTCCCTGCCAGCCCGCACCTGTTCTCCGCCGCCCGCTCGCACTCCTCCTTGGCGGACGACATGTCGGCCTCCAGGCGCTGGATGACCAGCTCGATCTCCCTGTCCCGCTCCTTCCGCACCTCCTCCTTCACCTCCCGCTCCCGGGAGAGCAGCCAGGCCTCCTGGGGGCAGAGGAACAGACCGGGGGTCAGGCGAAGCCCGGAGCCTGCCCCAGCTCGTACCAGGGGCTGGCGGCCGCACCGTTACCTCCTTCTTAACGTAGTTGGCCTCCCAGGCCTGCTTCTCGATCTCCAGACGCTCCTTCAGTGCCTTCACCTCCGCCTGGGGGGAGCACAGCAGGACCCGGGTGAGTGATGGGGGTAAGTGCTGCACCCCCGACCCGCCAGAGCCCCCAGCCTCGACCTGGGGCGAGGCCAGCAAGGCAAAGGGCAAGCACTGGCTCCGAGCACCCAGCACCGCCCCTGCAGCACTGGAGCCCCATCCCGTTGCTCCCTGACCGAGCCCAGGCTAGGCCGGGAGGGCCAGGGGTTTGCGGCAGGAATCAGGGGGGTGCTTCAGACCTGATGGCGCCTCTCCTGCTCCTCCTGGCCTCTCTCATACTCCTCCCTCAGCGCCTTGGTGCCCATAGCGCTGCTCTCCTCCAGCTGCCGCCGCAGCTCCTCCAGCTCCGCCCGCTGCCTGTGGGATGCGAGGCTGTGGTCAGTGACCCCCTGCCCCGCTCCTGGGGGCAGGCACCGGTCCCCGAAACCCTGTGCTCCAGCCCAGCGCAACCTCTCTTGGTTCCAGCAGTCCCAGAGCTCCTTGGCCCCATCCACGGGGCTGGAACCGGAGCCCCCCGACCCTGGTGCTGCTTGGAAACAGGTGGGGAGCCCGGGGCAGGAAGCCTGGGGCTCACCCCAGACACCCGCCTCACCTGGCTGCCTGCTGCCCCAGCCGCTCCTTCTCCTCGGCCACCTCGGCATGGAGCCTGCGTCGCTGCTGCTGCAACGCCTGCTCCTCCTGCTCCAGGTGCTTCTCATACCTGCGACAGGGGGGAAGAGGCTGCTCGGGCACATCCTGCCCTGGGAGCCTGGCACTGCTCCCAGCCCCAGGGTCCCCACCTGCCTCCTCCCAGGACCCCCTGGCCTGTCCCAGGCTCTTCTGTGGTGGCTCCCTCTGTCCTGCAGCTGTCTCCCCTCTCCCAGGCATGCAGCTGCCCAGCCTAGACGCCCCCACGGGGCAGACACCTTCCCCACCTCCCCAGCTCTGGGGTCACTCATCCCCTGGCTGCCCAGACAGGAGGGATGCAGGGCTTCCCAGCCAGGCCCGTACCGCTGCCTGGCCATCTCCCTCTCGCGCTGGCTCTGCTCCTCCTTCTCGCGCTCCAGGAGCTGGCGCAGCTCTTGGGCCTGGCGCACGTAGCGCTGGGCCGCCCGCTCGTCCGACTGCAGCAGCTCCGCCTCATGCAGCGCCTTCAGCTTCTTGATCTCCTGCTTGTGCTTGGAGATGAGCTTCTGGATCTCAGGCTCCAGCCCTGGGGGTGGTGGACAGGATGCGCCATCAGTCAGGCGGCCGGATGGTACCATGCAGCTTTTTTATTTTATTTTGTTTATTGTTATTGATTTAGGGCTGGAAGGGACCTCGGGAGATCATCGAGTCCAGCCCCCTGCCCAGAGGGCAGGAAGTCAGCTGGGGTCACAGGATCCCAGCAAGATAAGCATCCAATTTACTCTTGAAGGTGTTCATGTAGGTGCTTGAACCACCTCCGCTGGCAGGCTGCTCCAGACCTTGGGGGCTCGGACAGTAAAGAAATTCTTCCTTATGTCCAGCCTGAAACGGTCTTGCAGGAGTTTGTGACCGCTCGACCCCGTCATCTCTCGGGGCGCTCTGGTGAACAGACGTTCCCCCAGATCCTGGTGGTCACCCCTGATAAACTTATAGGTGGCCATCAGATCACCCCGAGCCTGCGCTCTTCCAGGCTAAAGAGTCCCATGGCTCTCAGCCTGTCATCGTAAGATCTGTTCTCCTGACCTCTGATCATGCGCGTGGCTCTCCTCTGGACTCTCTCAAGCTTCTCCACATCCTTTTTGAATTGTGGAGCCCAAAACTGGACACAGTACTCCAGCTGCGGCCTCACCAAGGCCGAGTACAAGGGGAGAATGACGTCCCGGGATTTGCTCGAGAAGCATCTATGGATGCAAGCCAGCATTTTGGTCGCTTTACTAGCCGCAGCATCGCATTGCAGGCTCATGTTCATCTTGTGGTCAGTGATGACCCCCAAGTCTCTTTCTTCTGTAGTGCTAGCCAGCGTAGCACTGCCGAGCCTATAAGGATGCTGCAGGTTTTTCCTCCCAAGGTGGAGAACCTTGCATTTTTCGGTGTTAAACACCATCAGGTTCTCGTCCACCCATTTGCTGAGCCTGGGGACAGGGCAGGCACGGCCAGGGGCACACGTGTGGGGTCTGTGTCCTGCGACACGCATGGGCTGGGAAAGCCTGTCTGCCCCCAGCTTGCGTAAGCGTGGCGCGGCAGCTGGACGCCGGCGCGGGGAGTGCTCTGTACCTTTCACGGTGATCTCCTTGATCCTCTTCGTTTTCTCGTCAATCCACTTCTCCCGGCGGAGCTTCTCTGTCACGCTCATCAGCTCCTTCAGCTTCTTGATCTCCTGCACAGGAGGGAACAGCGAGCCCTCAGGGGTGGGGGCAAGGCACCGCAATGCCGCGGGGATCCAAACGCCCAGCCTGGAGACACCGCGTCGGACAGGAGCCAGCGGCCTTGGCACAGCCCAGGTCTCCTGCAGCTCTAGACACGGTCCCTGGGGCTTTCTCCGCACCCCTCCTGGGAGGCAGCCATGCGGAGGGGCAGCAGGGGAAGCCTGTGGAAGTGAGCATGCTGGAAGGAGCCCACATGCTGCTGGACACAGGGGTCAACGAAAGCCAAGGGTGCTTGCATGTGTGTGCATGTGGGTGCAAGCACCCACCTGCAGGGGCATGGGCGGAGTGCGGGGATGTCATTAAGAGCAGGCAAGGGGGCTCCTCGTTACCCTCTTGGTGCTCTGAGCTGCAAGCACTCAGGGCAAGTGGCAGCTACAGGCCAGGCAGACAGGCAAGGAAGAGGTGCACGGCGAGCACAGAACAGCGTTACCTGGCACAAGGGGCCCAAGGTGCACCAGACCTGGGGAGACAGAGAGAGGAGGGAGAGGAGAGGGCAGCAGCCCTGCCGTGGGCAATGGGCACCAAGCAGGGGGGAGGAGGAGGGGGAGCAGACAAGCAGTGCTGGGGATGTGGTGAGGAGGTCCCTGGAGGAGTAGGGCAGGGGGCAACAGGTCCCAGGAGGAGCTGAGCAGAGGGACAGTTCCCCCCCACAGCAAGCCTGTGCCCTGGGGCCAACCTTCAGACACAAGCAGCTCGGACCCAGCTGGCGTGTGCAGAGGGGCTCCTAGCAGCCTCCACAGCCGTGCAGGAGCTCTGGGGGCCAGCTGGGGAGGGACAAATACTTCCTGGTCATGGGATTTCCTTGTGCTCTCGCACTGGCTCCAGCAAGGCTGTGGCTGCCTAAGACGCAGCCCCCAGCGTGGTAGCAGAGACCCCACGTGGGACAGGCAGGGACCCCCAGCCACAGGCAGGGGCAATGCCACCCCTTGCACTGCAGGAAAGACCCTGTGACACAGTCACCTCTGCCAGGCTGCGGTACGGGGTGCTGGACCAGGCTGTGATGGGGAAGAGTTTCTCCCCCACAACCGTCGCCTTCCTCCCCCTCGTCTCACCAGCTCGTGCTGCTCCTGCATCTGGGCGACCTTCTTGGCGTATTTCTGATCCACCTGCTTCAGCTCGGCCACCACCACTTCACACTTCTCACTCAGCACTTTCTTGTCGTCAATCAACTGCAGGGGCAGAGGGGGCAGCTGGGCACCTGCCGCCTGGCCCCCGACCCCCCCGGCATATGAAGCAGCCCAGCGCCTGCACTCTTACGCCACAAAGGTCAGCTCAGGACCCGCTCCCCCACAGCTACTGGAGGGGGAGGCTTAGAGGCAGGTCCTGGGTTCTTGCTTCCAAAATGACCCTCAGCCCGGCTAGGATGGGCACGTACCTGGTCGATGAAGGCCAGGTGCCTCTGGATAGCAGCCTCGTACTGCTCCCGCTGCAGCTGGAGTTGGTGGCTCAGCTCCTTCTCGGTCTGCTTGACGTGCCGGATGGTCAGCTCGCGCTGCTGAGCCTGTAGGGAGCAGGGGAAAGGAGCAGGGGCATCTGGGGGGCTGCACTTACAGCTGGGGCTGGCACGCCTCGCTTCACACCGAAGGGCATGAGGAGGCAGGGTGGCTCTGGTGGGCGTCTGCCCACTCGGGCTGGCGCCTCTCACTGCGAAGTCTCCCGGCACTGCCGAGCTCCCGTGCCAGGGGATGGAGAGGAGCCTGGCGTGGGCAGGCTGGGAAAGGTACAGCCCTCGTAGAGCAGCCGTCCTCCCCTCCTGGCCGATGGGCGCCGGGCACAGCGAGGGCTCCCCCACGCCGGGTGACGCACCAGTGCAGTCTGCAGCAAGCTGATGGCACGCTTCTTCTCCTCCACCTCCAGCCGCAGCCGCACGATGGAGCTGGTGACCTCGGTAGCGACTGCAGACGCCTGCTCCAAGTGAGCCAACTCTTCCTCGGACAGGAGCCCCTGCGGGGGAGGAAACACTGCCCACATGACACTGAAAAGGGGCTGGACGCTGCCTGCCACGGACAAGGCGAGACCTCCCCCTCCCCCACTTAGTCCTGCCAACCAGAGCCCTGGCAGCCACCCAAGGGACCCCCCCTCCACACGGCGATCCCCAGAAGGCAGCAAGGGGCAGGAGCCCTGGTCCCATCATCTCTCCAGCCCCCCAAGATGCCAGGATGGATGTCAGGCACGGCTGGCTCTTGCAGCCCCAGTACATGCCAGCCAGCATGTGCCTCCTCCAGCCCCTGGCCCGGCACTCACCTCCCGTGGCGTGGCCGAGGCAGCAGAGCGAGGTCGCTCCTGCTCTGACTTCTCCATCTCATCCAGGAAGCTGATGATGCTCTGCAGCTTGGCCTCGGACAGCAGGGCCCCGTCCCCGGCCCCCCCTGCGCCGTGGCTCAGCTTGCCCAGCTTCTCTAGGTTGTCGGCGGTCAGGGAGGTGGAGTCGGCCTCCTGGCAGTGGAGGGGACAGTGTGGGAAGGAGAAGGGCAATGCGAGGGGGGCAACACCCCTGGAACCACCCAGGAGCCTCCAGTCACCTGCAGCGGCGCGGGGGCAGAGGTGACAGCAGCCCCGTGGGGAGACATGCAAAAGTCCCCCGCTGCCCATTACTATCCCATCCCTGTGGTGTGCACTGAGCCGTTTGAGAGGGGAGCCCCTCTGCCCCTACCCCATCGATCCAGGCATGTCTCTCCTTCTTGCAGGCCTTGGGCTGCGGCAGCAGCTCCGGCTCCTCCTCCAGCAGCTTGAGGGTGTCCAGCAGGTCGTGCAGGGTGACCTTGGAAGGGGCGCAGCTGGCCGTGGCCACCACCGCCTCCAGGTCTTCACTGGCCACCTCCCTGGAGCTCACATCCTGGAGGGGACACAGAGCAAGAGGACTCAAGAGCCCTTGGCACCACTCTCTGGAGAGCCTCAGGCCTGGCGCTCTCTGTGCCAGACTGACTGCAGACTCAAATCCCAGCAGCGCGGAGACATCCGAGCTCACCTGCTGCCCATCCTCAGCCACGGGCTCCTGCCTGGGCCCCGAGCTGGGCTCCACTGCGGGGGTCTCCTCAGGGGCTGCAGCTGGCGCCGCGTGGAAATTGGCATCTGGAGCAACCAAAACAGCTCTTGCTCAGTCCCAACCGCTGGCGACACCCCTCCTCCACCCCCAACTCAGCACCCCGAGCAGGATGCGTGCAGGGCTCACCTGCATTGTTGGCCTTGAACGTCCTGCTGGCCGGGCTGCCGTTCTTGGGCACGGCTGGCTTGCTGGGCTTCCTCCTCCCGGCCCTCCTGCTCCCCTTCAGCGCCGCCAGCTCCTCCTCCGCCAGCCGCTTCGCCTCCGAGGCCTTCTGCGCCCGCTTCTGCTGCAGCTCCTGGAAGGTGGCACCGGCCGTCAGCCCCTGCCTGGCCCAGGAGCCCCCCTCCGACGGGTACCGGCAACAACACAGAAGTGCTCCAGCCCTCCCAGGGCAGATGGGAGCCCCGATACGCGGCGCACAGCAGGCACTGGGGCGAATGGGAGAATAGACCCGCCAAGCAGGGCTGGAGCACGGCCTACTGGCGAGGCCTACATGACCAGCACCCATCAGATGTGGACCCCGCGCCAGTACGCTCTGCCAGCAGAAAAGAGCAGCCTGGCTCCCCTGGGGGCACGCACGATGCCATGAGGAGGCTGGGAGATCGAACAGGGTCTGCCCAGGATTTTCCCCTGTTCCTCTCTCCCCTGAAGCCTCCAGCATTTAAGGTCTAGGAGGATCCGATTCAGAGTATCCCTAACTCAGTAGCGACAGATGTCCTTTTCCTCCAAGAAAGTGTCCAATCCCTTTGTGAGTCTGGCTAAACTCAGCTGCTGCATCTGGTGGTAACAAGCTCCCCACTAATTATGCATGGGTGAGAAAGAAGTTCCTTTCGTTGCTCCGTGTGCGAGCAGCCCACACGAGGATGGAGAGCAAGCTCCTGCAGCTCCCCACCTCCAGGACAGATCCCAATCCACCTGGGCACAGTGGCCAGCGCCCCGTGGCTACCTGGATGGCCGCCTGCCGGGCCAGGCGCGCCTTCTCCTCGCGGATCCTCCGCCTCTCCTCGTCTTTCCTCCGCTGCAGATCCAGGACGTTTCCCTCCTCCTGCGCCTGCTGCTGCCGTTCCTGCCGGGGGAGAAGCACACAGGGAGGATAACGGAGGCTCCTCTCCAGCACCCACCAAACGCGGCGAAGGGAATGGGCCACGTCCCACCTCCATGGCTGCCCTGAGCCCAGGGACTTCCCTGGCCCCAACCCTCCCCTCTGCGCAGGATCTTTCCCCAGGGCCCATTAGACACCAAATGCAATTAGCTGCTGGCTGGGTCTGAAACAGCTGACAAGGCAGGGCTGAAAAGTAGCAATGATATGCCAGAGCCAGGAGACAGGGCAATGGGGCTTTTTCCTTTTTTTAGATAAATAATGAAACACCCAGAAGCACAAACTGCTGCCGAGGATGCGTCACTTCCCCGCGCAGCAGCTGTCAGTGCTTCGAGGACAAGTCTGTGCTCTGGGTGCTGGGCAGACCCAGGGCTGTTGTGTTAGGAGCGCCCAGCCTGGGGGACCTGGCAAGAGCCCCTGTGGATCCTGCTCATGCCTTGGGTGTTGGTATGCAAGGCAGGACAGGGAACAAATCCCAGACAGGTTCCTGCACCCTGAAGTCCCACCCAAGCAGCCAAGATGTCGGAGCCCAATGCTGCCGTATGGCAAACCCAGGGCTGTTCCTGGTACCGCCTGTGGCTCCCAGGACCTCAAGGGGCTGAGAGAGGCTGGCACCTCTCAACAGAAATGCCCCCAGCTACAATCTTCAGCTCTCATGCAGGCCTTGGCCGGAAGAACTGGCAGGCCAATGGGCTCCCCAGGCAGTGGCAGCATGGCTGTGCCCCGAGACACTGTGGGCTAGTCCCCAGACCCGAAACACCGTGGGCCAGTCCCTCAGGGCCATGCTCATAAGACCGACCTCTCTCTTGGAAGCCAGCACATGCCCGAGTGCGGCTGCCCCCGCCTTGCGCCTCTGCGAGTGGCATCGGTACCAGCGCTGGATGGTCACCGCGGCCACGTTCACCTGGTGGATGAACCTGCAGGGGAAGGAGAGGGGCAGAGGCCACGTAAGCCTTCCCACCACTCACTGCAGCGAGTCCAGGCCCCCCCAACCCTGGCTGGACCTGCCTGCTCTGCCCCTCACCTCTCCGCCTCCTCTTCTGTCACCTCCTTCCGCCTGAGCAGGCTGCCGGTGTTGTTGCGCACCAGGATGTTGTTGCTGGAGAAGTTCTTCTGCGACTTCGCCACGCCGCTGCCCTCGTGGTCCTCGTGGGATGTGGCCTTGACGATGTTGCTGCGGTGGACGGGATGGGTTAGGGGCGCCCTGCCTGCTGCCATGCCAGCCCCGTGCTCCCCCGGAGATACAGCCGGACAGGAGCCCCGCCATGCGGGTGAACGGAGGTGCTGGGATGGCAGGGAGCGCAGAGGGGCCAGTTCTGGGCCCAGCCTCTGCGCCGACAGGGCACATGACCACGGGGGAAACCCCCACGGGCAGAGACAGCAGCCCCCTGCCGTGCCCCTGCAGCCGAGTGCTCGCTCACACTTACTTGAGCGAGGTGGCGGCTTGGTTGGAGCTCTTGGGTGCGGGGGCCCTGTCGGCGGGGGTGTAGTTGTTGTGCACCATGGTGGTGACACAGTTGCCCACAGCCCCTTTGTTACTCCTGCCGTGGAGAGAAGGGAGAGGCTTCAGGACTGGCTGGGCCCTGACTCTAGCAGCGCTGGCACTGCCCTTGTCCGTGAGGGAGCAAAGGAAAAGCCAAGACACCAGAGGGACCTCTCTCTTCCCGGCGCTAAGCCCCCTTCCAGCACCCCCTCTCCAAGCCCAGACACCCCTCCCCAGCCCGCACTCAGTGCCCACAGCCTCCTCTGCGCTGGAGCCAACTCCAAGTCCCAGCTCCTTCACTCCCATGTGTGAGACATCGTGGCACACGGGGGCCGGGAGGCCACGTACCGCCTGTGCCAGCTGGCTCTGCCTCTACACCGGAGAAGGAAGGGTACGCTCCCACCTTGCTACATCCCTTGCCCGCAGGAGAGAGCAGGTGGTGCTGCAGGCCTCACGCCGCCTCTCACCTGTTGTTGGCAGTGAAGTTGGCTGCCAGGAGCACCGTGGCTTCTTTCTTCCTCATGCTCGTGGAGGACTCCAGGGCGCTGCTGCTACGGTCGCCAGCCAGGGCGGGGAAGACCTGCGGTTCGTCGTCCTGGGCAGGGGAAGCAGAATCGAGCACCTGCCCGCGAGCGCCAAGCCGGCACGGGTCACACGCCTGCCCGATGCCGCGTTCTCCCTCCATAAGACAGGACCCCCCGACCCCAAGCTTAGAGTCAGATGCCAGGAGCAAGCAGAAGAACCGGCTGCTAAGGGGTCAGACACCGAGCATAGACCAAGGGTGTAAGAGGGCCGACGGAGTGGCTCTGGAGTCACCTGAGGATCTAATGAGAAGAGCCCAGGCACGGAGACCCTGCCGGCACCGAGCTGGAATTGGGCCCACCCTACACGCCAGAGGCAGGATGGCGTAAATGTTTTATTTCATTTTGTGCAACTGCCACGTGGCATTTTTCACATTTATGTAACTTTATAGTCTTATCTTTTAAGTCAACCCAAACCAAAATATTTATTTGGTAATAGCTATAACCGAAATCCTATCGCGCGCGAGTCAGCTCCACACAGCATGTCGTAACGCCGCAGAACTCGCAGCGGCAAAAACATCCGCCACACCGACGAGCAACCCGGAAAAGAGCCCCGAGTACTTAGAGGAGGCGGAGCAACATATTTGGCGCGCCCCAACCGCTCCAGAACACTCCTGAGGAGCGCGAAAAAGAAAAGCCACCCGTACTCAGAGCCCAAGCCCCCCGCTCTCGTCACAGCCCCGCCGCCAGCGATTTATCCGTCACTGCCACCGGTGAACTCGCTGCCAAGCGTTTCGCCTGTTACCACCCGCAAAGTCACAACGGACGACAAAGAAGAAAAGACGGTTGTCGTCTTCCGGTCACGAGACCGCGGCAAGCTCCGAGAGCTCTCCTTAGACACCGGAAAACGAGCAGGCGAAACACCCATAACGTGGCTAGGCCGTCTGGTCCTAGAACATGGCGCAGAAACCCTTGACAAAGTGGAGGCGCTCTACCTAATGCGACAGTCAACTCGGAGCGGAGGGACACGCGTCGATACAAGCCTACTCGATGACACAGATGAGCTACCACTGCTAACTCCTGCCGCCCCAGCTGCAGGAGGTATCCTGCGCTGTACCTACAGAGGACATGAAGGAGACCGCAACAACCTTCGAAGGCCACGGGCCCTGCAACTCGTCTTTGCAATAGTCGGATGCTCGTTTCTACAATGGAATCCAAAAAAAAAATCCCATAGACAGAGTTAAGCTCGAAAAAAGAGATGAAAGCTGGCCCCAAAAGCACTTGCTGGACCCCGGTCGAGTTCCTGTCGCCACCAAAGGAGTAGAGGCGGCGTATCACGTCTATGGGACCGTCTACGGACAGGCGGTACGTCTTATCATGCTCGCCTCCGTCGGGCAACCCTGTAGCAGCATCTTACACCTACAACGACAATTCTCACCTGAAGTCCCCGAACGCGAAGCATTCCCAGCTACCACTGACGGCGGTTCCCAAGGTCTGGCAACCCAGGGACAGTGGCAACCACAGCAAACACAAGGGCAGTGGGAGTCGCAAAGAAAAGAAAAGAACGAAGGGCCACCCATTTGGACACCTCTAGAACGAGCAAGATTTGGATTTTTATTGGGACAATCTGGACTCGACAAGGCTACCCTACGAAAACTTTCAGAAGAAGAACAGTTAACCCTTGCTATCAAATTCGGATGGGACCCTAACCGCCAACCGAAGCCAAAAAATGAGTAGCAGCCACCAAGGCAATAAACCTCGGTGGCAACCTTCAGCAATTCCGAGACCCGCGTCCCCACGTCACTCTACCCATCAGAGACCCGTCTTTGCTCACCAAAGCAAAAGAAATCAAGTTCCTACTAGACACAGGTGCACAAATTTCTGTCATTCGACCATCCACACCCCATATTCTACTCAGCGGCAAAATTCATGTACAAGGCCTAAACTCCACTGCCAACGTCTCCGCAGCCCGTTGTGTACACCATTTAACAGGAAAATCGTTCACCGCCGCAATGGGAGATGTCAATCTACTTGGCGTTCCCGAAATTCTCAAATTCAACCTCAAACTCACGCTCCTACAAGCATTTCCAATCAGCTCCTGCAAAGCACCAAGCATCATGCCACACACGCCAAAAATCATCAATCATCTGTCGTGGCGTTATACACCTATCCCTACGAAACCGCATCTCCAGAACTCGCTTCAAAAACTTCTCGACGAGTTACAATCGGCAGGCCGCATTTCTAAAATCTCTCATGCTAAATTTTTGTCGCCCGCACGGGGCATTGCAAAACCTGGAGACCCTAACCAGGCCCGACTCGTGGTCGACTACCGGCGCGCCAACAAGCAGATAGAACCTTTATCGCAGCCGAGCCCCAAGACACTACCGCAAACTTTAAACGAAACGATAGCCTATCAGACAATCCCCTGGGTCGGAAGTACTCTAGACCTCAAAAACACGTTCTTTTCCATCCCCATCACTGACGACGTCGCAATACTCAACATGTGTGTAAACGGACAAATGTTCAAATGGAAGGTCTGCCCCCAAGGGTACTGCAACTCACCAGCGGCAGCCACCAACAGCACCCGAGGCCTACGCTACACCTGGTGACGTCCAGATCTGGAGTTACGTAGACGACATCGCCACTATGGGCAGAACTCCAGAAGCAGTAACCCAAACTACGGAAAAGCTGGTACACCACTTACAAACCCACGGATGGACTGTAAACACGCACAAATCTCAACTCGCTGCAAAGCCGCACATTTCCTTCCTTGGTGAAGTGTTCGATCATGAAACACGCAAGGTGACGACGCACACAACTCCAACCATACCCCGGGTCAAGGGTGCCATCCCAACGAAAAAGGAAATCCAACAACTTCTAGGCCAGCTAAACTGGCACAAAGCTCATATTCCAACAAGTCGTCTAGAAGTCATTGCATGCTTACATCAGCAACTACGTACTAGAGCCAGCACCCGAAATATATGGGACCCCATCCATGACTACGATAAGTTACAAGAACTTTTAAAAGCTGCTTCGACTATAGTCCTCCACAGTATTAGCCCCAACGAGCCCATAACCGTTACCCTTGGGCATATGAGTCAAATACCCTGGGCAACTGGCACTACTAGCACCAACAAATTAGTATTTTTGACCTACAAGGCTCTACGACCGTCTCAACTTCGATATGGAGTTATAGGAACCCTTTTACTAGCATCCCAACTCGCCACAACCGCCTGTCCCAGTATTCCTGCAACCACTGGAACTGTTGTCGGATCAGGCGTCACACTACTCCCACTTCTCACTCCCGACCGACCAGACCCGACCTTTCACGGCCTATATACCACCTGGCAAGAATCAGTCCAAGTCTTCCACTTTCACTTCCATCACTGGAAGACAAAAGAGGCGCCAGTAAGTACAACGCCTTCCCTTCATCATCAAAACCCTTTATTAATGTACGGCACTATCCTGCCCGCCTGGGTAGCATCAGACGGGAGCACAGCCCATGGCGGAGCGCACGGGTTTTTCTGTAACCCGTGCCAACGCATTGAAGTAGAGCCCGCAGCTCCACCTCTAAACGCACATCTTGAAGAACTCCTCGCATTTAAAGGAGCCCTCCAACACTGCTTAGACGCCCATAATGTCCACGAACCCGTCCCTGTAATAGCTATCGACTCTCAATATATCTACAAAATATTACCTGGCCAGGCACAAGCCACAGAAAACCAACCCGTCTGGAATACGATCTTCGCTATATTACCCCACTTTAAAACCATACCTCTATTACGGCACACCCGCTCTCATCGGCCAGCTACCGACCCGGTCCACGCCCACATCGATGCCGTATTGCAGGACCCAGAAAAGCGCGCAGCAGCCGTCAAGGAAACAGCACACCAACCACAACAAGTTGCAGCAGCCATCCTCGCTAAAACAAGCGTCAATAACCAGCACTTTGTGCAATGGCTACATGAGTTCTGGAGCCACCCCAGCCCCAACAAGGCCCATCTCAAATGGAAGCGAATGACGCTGAGACACCGCCATTTACCATTACGCTTCAGGACTGGAGAACACAGAGCCGAACCTGCTACATGTGTAACAAGGTCAAGGCCACACCAGCCGCAGCAGCCAAACAGGCGTTTGACCCCAGGAAAGACACGGCAAGTCGACCTCATGGGACCACTCCCTGGAGTCAAACGTCAGGCCAAGGCATTAGTCCCAGTCGATCTAGGCACCAGACGGCTACAATGCATCCCCCTTACAAAGACTACCGCCAAAACTGTCTGTTCTGCACTACTCCAGGCCACGAGCCTCTGGCAAGTGCCAAACGAAATTCAATCCGACGGAGGACCACCCTTTACGTCAAAAGCCTTAGTAACCTTCTGCAGTACCTACATCATCATCTGGCACACCCACATCCCCATCACCCACAGTCAAATGGCACTGTTGAGCATTTCATAGGAATCCTCAAAGAAAATCTCCGCTGAACAGGCGACGGCACATATTCAAACTGGACCAGCCGTCTCCCGCAAATTCTAATTCAACTTAACGAAGAAAACCCATTGTGGACCGACAGGAAACAAGAAACGCCAGAACCATGGAAACCCCGATTCCAGCCGGGGGAGCTTACCTGGGTAGCCACACCAGGACCCACGGAGAAGAAACAACTACTGTACCAAGAACAGTACAATCCGCAGGAACGTACCCAAACACCTACCAAGTCCAAACCGAGCAACTTACAAAATCATTCCTAGCTCACCACAACTGGTTAAGCCGTCGATGCGAACCGAAAAATTAAGCTCAATATTTTAATATTATTGTTATATGTTTCTTTTTTTCCTCTTCTTATTTATTTTCCCAGACCACAGTTTAATAACGCACGCTCTGTCAGCGCCACCTCGCAACAATTACGGGGCGCCACATCTGCAAGATCAACACCCACCAGGCTGTGTCCACCATCACCGACACCCTTTATTACCTTTTCCCTAGCCCTACCTACTGCGTCTACCCTTGCTCCCCGTTTCATTACCTAATACCGTGCTCCAGCTTTTATCCACATGGGCTAACGCCTCTAGCAACGAGTCGCCTTCCGGCTTAACCGCCTGCCTTAGAGTTCCCTTGTCTGTAGACGCTCCCGTTTTAGACCCACACGTCATCCCCCTCAATGTCACTACTTGGTTTCTTGAAGCCTTTAACTCCACTAGTAAACCAATTAATATCTCATACCCTGGGTCGCCAGACGGTAAAGCAAGCCGCTCCATGGACCAACATAACTGGCCGTCCAGCCTCTCCCTAGCAAATCTCACCGCTCACAACAGCAACTGCATACATGAGAACAGACCCTATAACTGTTCCGCAATTCCTTGGGGCGTCAACCCTCAAGGTAAAGATTGGATCCGCCCCGATTCTTCATTAATTTGGAATCCTCATACTATTTCTCCCCCCTGTTTTATATCCTTTACATCTTCCCGTACCACCCTCCTCCCAACTAACTGGGATATTTCCCACGCACGCAACTTAAGCGCTCCAGGCAGCCACGGTAACAATTCGTTTTTTGCTTTTTATCAACCAATATTACATGCTGTTTTAGCTCATTGTGACTGCCATAGACTTCCACGACCCATCCCGTACGCAACCGGACCCCCCATTCGGTCGCAACACAATTTCCCCAAAAATCCCCCTTGTCAGCAAAACACGCCAGCTCCCCTTGGCCTAGCCTGGGCATGTTCTAATGGTCACTTCTTAACCGTTTTGCCTGCCGCCCTTACTAATACCCATTGTTTTCTCGCCTCTATTCTTTTTTGTCCTCCCCTCATGGCCAACATGGCCTCCCCCTCCAGTCCCTTATTAGCTCATATATCTAAGCACACAACCACATATACCCCCGTCTGGAGCCAGCTGACCAACAATGAAAGAGTCGTCCAAACACTCAGTTGGGCTGCCGAAGGCCTATTTATCTGGCGAGTCGGCATTACAAAAGCCCGCATTGCACTAGCCCAATTAGCCGAGGAAGTAGAGTTATTAGCAAACCATACAGCCGACAGCTTTTTTCTCTTTAACCAGCAGTTACAGGCCACCTCCCGAATGACCATACAAAACCGTCTTGCATTAGACGCCTTATTACTCCAACACGGTGGCCTATGCCAATACCTTAACCTATCTAATGACCTATGTTGTATTGCAATCCCCAATGTTTCCATCCCACTCAATCAACAAGTCGACAGCATTAGCAAAATAGCTACCTGTGTCAACAGCATCGCTGGCATTGGCAACAACTTACTGTCTCAAGTTTTTAACGTGTTAGAATTTAACATTTCATCTTGGCTATCTAACCTACTTTCAACACTTCTTATGTTATTTATACCTACTATAATATTTTTATGCATTTGTTCCTGTGTTGCAAAATGTATCCAAAATCGTATAAACTCTGTAAGTGCCTTTGTCTATACCAAACTTCCCAATAGGCCCAACGAAGAAAAGAATCCACTCGCTATTAACCCATCTACAAATGAAACCGCTGCATAAATGTTCTACTGCCCCACGGCACAAGGGCATGTAAATGTTTTATTTCACTTTGTATAACTGCCACGTGGCATTTTTCACATTTATGTAACTTTATAGTTTTATCTTTTAGGTCAACCCAAACCAAAATATTTATTTGGTAATAGCTATAACCGAAATCCTACCGCGCGCGTGAGTTTTGCATTTGCCCGCGCGTGTGAGTTTTGCCACCTCTTATCCCGCCCCACAAGCCGCGTACTCGCTCGCTCCGTAAAGTCCGCGGCTCGCCAAGCGGTGTCGGAGTCTCTAATCCGGCATTTCGCAACAGACGGGAGCGTGCGACCAGCGCCCTAACTTCAAGCCAAGCAGCTAGTTGCCGGAGGGAGGGGAGTGCGGCTCGGCCCCCAGACCCGTCTCCCTTACCAGGATGTTCCACGTGGTCTTCTTCTCCGGGGAGGCTTTGCTCAGACTCGCCAGCTTCTTCCTTCCGCTGGAGCTGCCATCGAAGAAGGTCAAGAAGTCTCTGCTCTGCTCCGCGCTGCAAGCCGGGGAGAAGCAAATCCAGGACAGAGGGAGAGAAGGAAGGACCTTGCCATTATCTTTCTACACGTCAGGCTTTCACCCTTCATGTGGCACCCACACCGAGCTCTCAGCCGTCACTAACCCCCAGAGATGCCCGGAGAACGAGGGCACCTCTCACCCAACACCGGGAAGCCAAAAGGCTTGGCAGAGCGGGGAGTCTGCGGTTGGTGTCTATAAATATTTAGCTCGGACATGGGGCTCATCCCAAAGAGATGGGCGATGGCTACAGCAGAGGATGGAGAACCAGGCCTCTGCGCTTCCTATGTGGCCACGGGAGGGGGGCCACCCCTCACTCGCACGGGTCTCACGAGAATCAGCGAGCGCATGAAAACCACAGAGACTCCCGCGGCCCATCCGCGTGCATTTACAGCCAGAGCAAACCGCCACCCGCAGCGGGGACACGACTGTCGGGCAGCGCCCTAAGGGAGACGATCTCTCCCGCTCAAGGCAGCATTTCGAAAAGGAACCGGCGCCCCCGAGCTCGCGTCGAAGAAGCGTCCAGGTGGCCGAGAGAACAACAGCTGCTGTTCCCCGGCGGGCGGGGGCGCCTGCCTGAAGCCAGCCGGGCCGTCCGTTAGCCGTGCAGCCCCCGCAGCCCCTTGGCAGGCCTCGCCGCCCGGCCGGCCTGGAGCCTGCAGCTGCCCGGGGCGTTCCCGTGTTTCTCATTCCACAGCGAATAGCTTCTAGACGCCACGGCCCCGGGCGGCGCTGCCTGGCACGCCGCGCCCTGCTCCGACCTTGCAGCTAAGCCCGAGCGCTCGACCTCGGACCCGCGCTGCAGTAAGAGGGTTAAAAACAGCCCGGGGGCCTTGGTGCTGTCTGGGCAAACTCCCACCTCTCGCCCAAAGGCGTCTCATCGACGACGCGGCCGGAAGAGACTCCCCCGTCCAGCGACGCTAAGCAAGGCGGGAAGGGACGGGACTGATTTTTAATTAAAGCCTGACCCCCAAATAAAGCTCTCGCGGGGAGGCTTGGACACCCACAAAGGCACGGCTTGGAGTGGACTCTACTTCCAGGAGCAGCGAGCTCTATCGGGACCCCAGTCCGGATTCGCAAGACTCATGTGTCAGCTGGGGGTGTTACACCCCGGGTGACTGTGAGGGCTGGAGGGTGAATGCACACGGTAGCCCGGGGAACAATTCAGGGCTCGGTTCCCCCCGAGGAAGGGCCCGCAGAATCACGCTCCCCGACTCCCGTGACCCCTCTCCTCACCTGGCAGCGCTGTTCACCCGCGGGCTGACCTGGGTGGTGCTGTTGGATCTGCGGAGATTGTTGATGGCCCTGGCGCTGCCCAGTCCTGCCTCCTCCTGCGGGGGAAAGCAACCCCTGAGCTCAGCTGTGCAGGCACACCGCAGCCAGGCTCGGCGGAGCCGGACAGCGATGCGACGGCTCTGGGACCGAGGGCCGACTCTGCAAGAGGCGGAGAACCTGCAACTCCCCCCCGCGCAACGCCCACCCAACCCGCTCCCCGCCGAGAGGGCTGGCAGGAGGAGACCGGAAGACATGCTGCTGCCTGGGCACGCGCCAGCGACCACCCCACAGCCGCCCGAGCCGAGGCTCCCAGGGCAAGCAGCAGAGCTCCCCGGCGGCAGGGCGCCGCGGGCCCCTCCCAGAGGCGACGAGCCCGGGAGCAGGCCTCAGCGCCCCCGCGACGCCCCCGCACTCACCGGGGGGCTGCGCCGGGGCTTGCTGTCGGCGCTGACCGAGACGGAGCGGGCCACGTGCTTGGCCGGGCACGCGCTGCCGGGGCGCCGCGACACGTGCAGCGGGAGCCCGGTGAGGCTCAGCTCCAGGGCGCCGGCCCCCGGGCACGGGGCGCTGCCGCGGCCGCTCTTCATGGCGGGGCGGGGCGGCGCGGCGCGGCGCGGGGGCCTGGGGAGGCGGCAGGCGGAGAGGAGCGGAGCGGAGCGGAGAGGAGCGGAGAGGAGGGGGGCGCCCGCCTCCCAGTAACCCCCGTCGCCGAGGCCTCCTGCCCGGCCCCCGCCCCGACGGCCCGAGCGCCCGCACGAGGAGCGGCGTAAACAGGAGGCGCTCCATGGCAACCCGCGCGCGCCCGCCCTCGGCTCCATCCCGCAGGGGCCCGCGGCGGGGCCGGCGCCCCCAGGCCGAAGCGAGCGGGGGGGGGGCTTACCTGCCCGGCTGCCGCAGGCGGGCCCCGGGTCCTGGGGCTCCTGCCCCCTCGCGCTGGGGGGCGGGGCGGGGCGGGGGCTGCACACCTGGGGCCCCCGCAAGGCGCAGGCCCGGCAGGGCCCCCGGACCGCGGTGCACAGCCCCCGGGGGGGGGGGGGCGCGGGCAGCACCGAGGGGCTCCCGCCAGCACCAGCCGCACGCGCAGCCTAGCCCACCGCGCCGGGAGCCCGCCCCCCCGCCCGCGCCATTGGCCAGCTGCCGGAGCCGCGGCTTCTGAGTGGCTGGCCCGGCCGCCCGTCGCGTGCCGGGCTGGGGGTAGGTTGAGGCTGCAAGGGGCGGGCCCGGTGGCTCCTTGTGCGGCGCCGAGCACCCCGGGCGGCCCCAGCTGGGCCAGCCCCCCCCCCTTGCAAATTACCCATGGGCGCAACCCCCCAGTTGCACGTCGCCCTCGGGTGCCTTGCAACTGCCCCCAGGCCCGGTGCGGAGGGCCTGGCCAGGGCTGCTGGAGGGGGGCCATGCCGGTGCGGAGGGCCTGGCTCCGACGCAGGGTCGGCGCTTGCTCCGCTTGGAGACGAGCTGGCCCCGGCGCCACGGCCGTCCGCCCCCGCCGGCGTCAGGATCAGCCCTGTCCAAGCCAACCCGGGCCGGGCCCCACCCGGCTGGGCGCCCTGGGGGAGAGCCTGGCTCCCCTGCTTCCCCGGCGGGGCCCCGGAGCAGCCTTCCCCTGCTCCACGGGCAAAAACGCCGCCGGGGTCGGAGCAGGGCGGGGCGGGGAGCAGCTCCCACGTCCAGGCCTCGTGCCCCCACTCCCCAACCCGGGGTAAGCCTCCCGCGGCCTTGAGCAGGGATCCGGCCTCCGAGGAACGAGCAAAGCAAGCGGGGAGGAAGCGGCACGCGGGCCCCTGGGGCTCGTGAGGAGGGGCAGGGAGGGCAAGGAAAGCGATGGCCCAGCCACGCTGCCGCGGCACAGGGGCAAGGGGGGCAAAAGAAGCAGGACACGGGTCCCGACGATCGACCCCCCAACAAGGGAGCCGAGCTAGCTCTCCATGTGCACGGCTTTGTGCTCCTTTTATTAACAGGTACCTAGCAGCAACACCTGGGGTCCGTGAACGTGGCACGTCCCCGTCCCCACCGGGCACGGGCCCTCCTCCTGGTCCCACGGCCGACCCCACCCGCCCCCCGGCAGCGAGGCACGGGCGTCTGCAACGGTAGCGCTCTGCGAGGGTCCGGCCGTGGGGGCCTGGGATACCGCTCGTCCGATGCCTCCCGCCCTGCCGCTCCGAAGGCCCAAGATGCGCCTACAGCGACCGGGCGCAGAGCCCGAGCCCGAGCCCGGGCCCGGTCGGACGGCTCGGGAGCGACTCCGCTGAGGCCGCTGCAACTCCTTACAGCAGTCGATGCTTCACCGGTGAGCCCAGAGCAGCCCCTTGCCTCTGGGCTGTAGCCCCCCAACCCACGACAGCAGGGTAGGGGTGCGACGAGCCAGCCGAGCACGTGCGAATCCCCCCCTCGGGGGACCAGGAGATGGAGCCTCACCCCCCTCCCTCCCCTGCAGCACAGGGGAAGCCGTCCTCAGCCGGCATGCGCAGCAGGGAGATCAGGGCTCTGGGGCCTCCACGTCCTCCGCCAGGTCCATCTGCTGCCAGGCGGGTGCAGCAGGATTCGGCCACGTGCCGCCCTACAAGCACACCTCCTGCCCGAAAGAAGGGGCGGCCTCGAAGGGCAGCCGGTCCATGCCCAGTCTGTTGCCAGAGCGCAGGGCAGCTACATGTTTAGGAAGGAGAACACGGAGGGCTCCAAGTCGCCTGCGGGGTCTCCCTGGTCCCCAGCGTGGGGCGGCCTCCATGGGGCTGCGACCGCTGACTCCCCGCCGGTGGCCAGCGCTGCATCCGAAGGGGCCACCAGCTCCATGCCAGCGAAGAGGGAGAGGCTGAGCAGGGGCACGGCCGCAGCCCCCGCGCCGCTCAGCGTCTGTGCGTGCCCGGGGTCCACGTGAGCGCCATCCTCCGCAGGCCGTGCCCCCGCCAGTCGGCAGGCCACCTCCTGCTGGCAGGGGCAGACGGGCGCCGCGTCCCCGGCCTGCTCGCAGGTCTCCGCATCTGCCTCTAGCTGCCCCGGGCGAGCTGGCATGGCGGAGAGACAGGGGTCCTGGTCGGGAGTCTCCCACGCCCCCGAGGGGAGCAGGGCCAGGCTGATGGGCTGGAGAACTCTCTGCCCTGCCAGAGGCACCGTGTCGGTCAGCAGGTCCCGCGTGCGTTGGGCTGGCCCTCCGGCGGGGGCAGCCAGGTCCAGGGGGCAGCTCACGGGAGGGGTCCGGCCGCTGCACAGGGCCTCGAACTGCCTCAGGATCTGGGAGGATGGAGTGAGACGTCAGCAGGGCCATACACCCCGGGAGGTCCCTGCTGGCCCCCGGCTCCAGCACCGTGCGCTGTGGAGGTCCCCGGGCCGGGCCCTCCAGCTGTGATGGGGCTGGGGAAGCAAGGCCATGCCCAGTCTCCCAGAGCAGGGCAGGCCGCACCCCCTCCTGCCTGCACCAACCAGACCCTGGGGCAGGATCCCACGGGCTCTGGGAAGCAGCGCTCGGCCAGTGCCTGGCAGCCCTCCCCATGCTCACAGTGCCAAGGCAGGGAGCGGTGGCTGCGTCTTGGGGGGCAGCAGAGCCCAGGAGCTGCTTCCCATGGAGCCGCTCCCCGAGGAGCCAGCCTTGAGCATCACCTTGGTGGCTTTGTTGGCCACGGGCCCGGGACTGCCTTGGCTGAGCTGCTGCAGGTGCTGCCGGGTCATCAGGAGGATCTGGTCCGGGGCCAGCAGGTCGGAGCACATGAGGGCGGAAATGGCACACATGGCCCGCTGCGGGGACACCCAGGGAGCACCGTCAGCCCGCAGCAGTCCAGCCTCTGCCAGGGGATGCGGATGGATGCTGCTGGTCCTCCAGGTCCCCCTGGCTGCCCCTGCCATGGCCTGAAAGCCCCGCTAGTAACCTGGGACTGTTTCAGCCTCCCCCCACAGCCCCATTCACCATGCGGGCGCAGTCGCTGGGGTCCTGCAGCGTTCGGTTCAGCAGCTCCAGCACCACCTCGCAGTTCAGCAGCCCGCATCTGGGGAGAGGGGCCGCACTCAACTGGGGGGTGGGGAGCCTGGCCTGCTGATGGCTGCTACGTCCCACCCTGGACCACCTACCCCCTGCCCGTCAAGGGGCACCACCATCCTCCATTTGCCCCTCAGCTTCCCCCTGCCACAGTGCCTGGCACTGCCAGCCCAGGAAGGGCAGGGAATGTGGGGCTAGGGCCAAGCTGGGCTTGGGGAGGGGACACGCCAGGCTCTTACTCCTTGACGAAGTGCTGCACCTCCTCACGGGTCAGGAAGACCTTGACACCATGGGCCAGCCCGCTCACCAGGCTCCCCTCCTGCAGGCAGTCGCCCCGGTTGTCAGCCTCCACCCTGCGGCAGGGGGGAGATGCCAGCTCCACCACTGGGTCCTGGAGATATGGGGGGCACAGCTCTGCTCCCCAACCCGGGAACTCTTCCACTAGCCAGCCTATCTCCAAGGCTCCCCCTGCTCCACCCCGGAGAGCTTCAGTCCCTGCTCTCCCCACCCAACTGCCCACCTTGTCCGCCCTGCCGTAGGGCTGTAACCCCAGCTGTACCCAGCCCCGAGCCCCCCTGTCCTGCTCCCACCTCTCCGCGATGCCCCCCAGCTCCCTGCTGGCCCCCGAGTGGCTGTCACTGCCCGACTTGCTGCAGGAGTCAGAGGTGCGGCTCAGCTCGCCGTTCTCCTGCGAGGAGTCCTGGGAGCTGCGCCCGCTGTCCGTCTCCTCCCAGCCGCCGCCCGGCTGCCCCGGCTGGTGACTCACTGCAGGGAGATGGGCCAGGAGCGTGGCTCTAACACGCCGCTAGGATGCGGCAGAGACCCGCTGCAGCCCGGGCCGTACAGGCGCCCGCAGGCAGCCACCACCTCCCCCGTCCCGAGCTGTCACTGCCGGCTGCATTTCAGCATGCAGGGTGTTACAAACCCCCAGGTTGGGAGGCCTCCAGCTCTGCTCTGACGCTGCTGTTTCCGATTAAATTAATGCTGGCACATTCCTCCTCCAGCCAGGCACCAGAAGCCCAGATTCCCAAGGGTCTAGGAGCTGCTCCCATCTGTCTCACGTGGGGCTCTGCACCTACCTCGCATGCTGTGGGCTGCAGGGGCCAGGGGCTTTTCAGACCCCGCGTAGCTTCTCCCGGGGGAGGGCGCTGTCACGGGCTGGTAGGCGTCCTCCTGCAGCTCCCTGCCCTGGGGCCAGTGCGGGTCCTGGCTGGGAAGCACAGCACTGGCGACCACCTCAGCTGCCTTCTGGATGGTGCTGAGCAAGGCTTCGCCGGGGGAAGCTGTAGCAGAGCCAGATGGGGGCAGGGCCTGAGTCTGTGCATCTGGGCACAGAATCAGCCACCCCAGGCCACAGGAGCAGAGCAGGACAGTGGCCACAGAGCCACAAAGCCAAGCAGCTTCTGCTCTTTCAGGGTTGAGGCATCAGACCCCTGCCCAGGCAGGGCACAGAGGTAGCTGCAGGGACTCAAGCTGCCTCAGCACCTAGCAGCATTGCCCACTGGGAAGCCCAGCCCCGACAGCCCCAAGATGCCACGGCTGGTATGAAACAGACCCCCCGATGCCAGAAGCAGGGGCAACAGGGCACCAAGGACTGCTCTCCCTGCCTAGGGTGCTGGTGCCCCAGCCCTACGCTGTGCCCGGACTTACCGGAGCTGCCCTGTTCCCGGGTGAAGCCGAAGCCCTGTAGGGAGCTGCAGGGGCTGGAGCTGGCCCCCATTCCTGCAACAGAAGACAATTCAGGGTCTGGGGATGCTGGCTGCATCTGTACCAGGCAGGCCATGGCCCATCAGCAGTGATGTGGCAGGACTGGGGGTGGGAGGGCCACAGGGCTCTTTCCTTGGGCTGGGATTCTCAGCGAAAAGCCGATACCCATTCCCAGAGCAGCGGCATGGGGCGGCCCATGTGCTTACCTGCTGCGGGGGGCAGCCTGGCAGGCGCTGCAGAGGGCTGGGGCAGCAAGGTGTCCGAAAACAGCGCACTGGCCAGGTCCTGCAGGCAGAGCCATAGGGGGCGCGGGGTCACTACGGGGACCCCCAGCAACCTCAGCGCCAGCTCTGCCAGTCCTGAGTCCAGCACCAAGCCAGAGGCAGGACGAAGGAACCTCAGCCCCCGTTCTCTGGGTTCTGGGATAGCCCGAGGCGAGACGCACCTGCGCAGCTGCCCGGACCTTCTGGTACAAGCTGTTGCCGTGCAGAGGATCCGGGGGACCCGCGAAGGCTGCGAGGCAGAAGTGGGTGGTGAGGGGTCAGTCTGGGCTGGACGCGGCACCGTCTAGCCTCAGTGCAGCTCTGCAAGGGCAAAGTGCAGCCCACTGCAGACCCAGCCCCCACCCCCGCCCCACCACAGCCTGCCGGGGTGCCAGGGACCTGACCTGAGGGGCGTGCACCCATCTGGGCATCAGCACTATAGGGACGAGCCCCCTTCCCACCAAGCAGCTGGTGCAGACCAGCAGCGGCTTCCTGCAGAAGCACCCTGGCCCACAGCTGGTGCAGACCAGCAGCAACTTGAGCTCCCAGCGGTGGCTGGAAAAAGGTCCCAAGCTTCCCTGCTCCCCTTCCCAGGGTCACACCAGTGCAGATGTTCCCAGGGGGCCACTGGGGAACAGCTGCTGTTTGCAGCAGCTTTGCAGAGCCCCGGGGAGCACAAGGCACCAGGCTGATGTCCACCCAGCCCTGCCCAGGAGCAGCCTGACAGCCCAGGCTGAGGCAGGGCACACAGGGGCCTGCGCTACCTGCTGCTTCCTGGATGAAGGTGGAGTTCCTCTTCAGCTGGAGGAGGAAGGGTGACGAGCCGTGTGTGCACATGTACAGCAGGATCTTCAGCACCTGCAGGCACGGGGGAGGCTCTGGGGAACGTGCCCAGGGCCAAGCCAGGCCACGCTGATCTGCCCGCCCTCGGCCCCACGCTCAGCCCCCACCTTGACCCCGGTGCTACCTTCAGCTTGACGTGGCAGGAGCGGCTGTGCAGGCGGGCGAGGAGGTGCTCCAGCAGGCACTGGCTGCTCCCCGGCGATTCGTGGGAGATCTCTGAGAGGCGGAGAGTTAGGAAGCGTCGCTCGCTGTGGGCTTGGTCCCCATACGCTTGACCGCAGCCAAACCCCCCCGACCTCGGACCCTGCCTGCCCGGCTGCAGCACTCAGGGGGGCCTCCCACACGCCCTCGCAATCCCCTGGGGCCACTGACGCCCCGCTCCCACGTCCGGCCCATCGCTGCCCCCGAGCCCAGCCCCAAAGGATACTGGCAATTTCCTCGAACAGGTACCCGGGGCAGGGGGCATCGTCATCCAGGGTGCTCTTGATCAGCGTGGGCAGCTGGAAGAGACGGGGTCACCAGGGCGTGGCTGGCAGGGGCCCCGCAGGCCTGGGAGACGCCCGCCGGACGCGGCCTGTCGTGGGCGGGGAGGGTGCCCCCGCCAGGACGGGCCTGGGGAAGTGCCCGGCTCAGCCTCGCTCCGCTCTCAGCCGAGGCCCGAGCCGCCCTGCGCTCCCCCGGGTGTGATGCCGCGGGGGGCACTGTGACATCACAGTGGGTGAATGGGGCGCAGCAGTGACATCGCAGCTAGAAGGGGAGTATGGCTATGACATGACAACGAGTGAATGGGGCAGGGGGTGACATCACTGCAGGAAGGGGAGCACAGCTATGACGTCATGCCTGGAAATGAGGCAGAGCAGTGACATTACAGCCCCCACGGAACACAGCAGTGACACGGAGGGGGGCAAATGAAAAGGCAGCGACGCAACAGCGACCGAGGGAGCACTGCTATGATATCACGGCGGCTGGCCGGGGGGGCGCGCGTCGGTGACGTCAAGGCCAGAGCGGTGACATCATGACAAAGCGATTCCCACTCCTAGCCAAACCCCTGGCCCCAACCCCTAGCCCAGCCCTGGGGAGGGAAAATGGGGGAACAGTGGCCCCAGCCCCGTCCCCGACCCCGGCCCCGGCCCCGGCCCCGGGAACCCTCACCCGACTCAGGAAACTCAGCCGGTCCCGCAACGGCGCCGCCATGACTCTACCCTGCCCGACCTGGCCCCGACCTCGCGACTCCGCCTCCCGGAAACTCCCATGTACCAATCAGAGAGCGATCTTTCCCAGATCGCCCAATGGGTGTGGGGAAGGGGCGGGGCTCCAGGGGGAAGCAGCCCGCGTTACCGACGCCGGCAGGGCCGAGGCAGCGAAGGGCAGTCAACTACCGGTCAGCGCGTCCAATCAACAGCCCGCGTTGCGCAGCCGGCCCAATCAGAATGAATCACGGGGGTAGGCGGGACCTAAGAGAGGCTGAGCAAAGGCTGCACCAATCCAAACCCACGGGAGCTTTGATGGACGGGGCGCTAGGCCTATCAGACCTCGATCGGAGGGGGGCGGCCCAATGAGGGGCGAGGGAGAGCAGAGGCCCATGGGAAGGTGACCCAACATGGCGGCGCCTTGGCTCCGCGCTCGCGAGCGGTTGCGGCGCATCCCCGAGGTGCTGGCGGGCTGCCGGGACCAGGTGGGGATCAGGGGCGGGGCATATCGCGACATCCGATGTTTATGTTGCGACATGAACGGGCGACTCTGGAGCTCAGCGCCCGCCCTGGTTTGCCTTCCAGGCTGCAGCCTACGGGAGGTGCGTGGCGGCCGCGACGGCGGGCCGGGCCGAGCTGCGGAAGGACGCGTGCGCCCGCGAGTTCGAGGCGCTGAGGGCCTGCGTCGCCCGGGCGGTACAGGACCGGGGAGCGGGAATCACCCTGTCGTGATGTCACTGCGCTTAGCCGCCGTGATGTCATAGCTGTGCTGGCTCAGTCGACGCGGCTGGCTTCTCATTTCGCCTGTCCTGGTGTCACTGCTGCATCTTCTGGGCTGCTGTGATGTCACAGCTCTGCCCTGTTCACCTGGTGTGATGTCATTGCTGTGCTCCCCTTATTGTAATGTCACTGCTCTGCCCCACTCACCTAGGGTGATATCAGACCTGTGCTTGCCTTGCTGTGATGCCATCCACCTGGTGTGATGTCACAGCTGTCCTCCCCTTCTTGCTGTGATGTCACAGCTCTGCCCCACTTCCCTGATGTGATGTTATAGGCGTGCTCCAAGAAAGCAGTGACACTAGATTGTGTTTTAAGCAGCCTGACCCCATAGGGAAGAGGCTGTCTAACCCCTCGGCTGGACGAGAGCCTCTTTCCCTTCTGGTCTGCGGCCCGTTTCTGGTGCATCTGTTCCCAGCCTGCCCCCGCGGCACAGCCAGGGATGCCAAACCTCAGGGTGACTCCTCTGCATCCCTTATTTTTACAGGCAAAGGCGGCTGCGAAGTGACACAAGTGGAACCGTGAACAATCCAGGACCTGGATTTATAGCTGCTCTGGGGCTCGGCCAGCTGGAATTGGGGCATTCCTGAGCCTGACAGCAGCTGCCTGCTCTCAAATGATTAGATGGGAAGGAAGGAAGTGGACCAGTGGGCTGGGCACAGGAAAGCTGCAGGCCCCAGTCAGGTCACAGACTAGGCCTGTCAATAAAGGCCTGGAAAAGGCTTCTGAAACTGCTCGGAGCTGTGTCTGTGCTCAGGTTTTATGGGGTAAACGGTGAGTTGCCCCAAGAACGTGGCTCCTCCAGCCATCGGGGCCCCAAGAGACCTGACTTGGCCCCAGCCGCTTGCCCCCCAGGTAGTTCTGACCGACGTAGCGCGCTGGGCCGGGCTCCACTGTGAAAAGTAGTGTTGCGGCAGTGGGCTGCCCTGGGGTCTGTGTACCCGCTCCCCTTCCTGCCCAGAGCTGGAGGAACTGAGGCGGGGGATGCAGAATGAAGCATTTAAGGAGCAACTCCCTCTTGCTGTTGCACAGGCTGGGCTGAGGTCATCCTGCCTGATGCTCACGTGAGGGAGAGTGGACTTGACTTCTGTTTGCTGCAGGGAGGAAGCTGGATGGCAACCCAGATCCAGCGTGGACACGGGTTGTTCCACCAGCCCTGAGAGCAAAGCATTCAAGGGCCTAAGGCAGGCCTACGTCCCAGTCTGCTGCTCCTCGTATCATAGCAGCTATGCTATAGCAGCCATACCCAGGGCTACGTTATGAGGCAACGCAAGTGCTGGCAACGCAAAAGAAGGAAGGGAGCCTTGGTTCCTAGTTAGACCCAAGGCTCCCTTGCTTGGACTTCTCTGAGAGCAAGAGATGCACTGGGTGTGCTGAACCCTTAGCGCAAGGGCAAGGGGCACTACAGGGCAGGCAGATGGAGGCCTGCTGTTCTTTCACAGCCACTGAGGGAGGGGAAGAGCTGGAAGGAGCTCCGTTTGCCTCTGGAGCTCCCTACTGGTGCAGAGCAGCAGATGCCATCCCCCCGCCCCTATGCCCCCCACCATGTCCAGACCCTGCTGAGATGCTCTGCACACGCCTTCAGATAGAAATGCTTCAACTTTTATTGGTCTGTTGGGCTCTGAGCGCGGAGAGGTAGCGGGGTCCCCACCTTGGCCCAGCCCAGCACAAGGAGGTCTCATGCACAACAGGATCCAGCCGTGCTGGCTGGGGAATGTCAGAAGCGTCTTTGGTCCTTTGGCGATGGTGCAGGCACATCGCTGTCAGCGCAGGGCAGGAGACGGGCATGTTGGATGAGCCAGCATTCATGTGGTGAGGAAGGTGGAGGAAGTGCAAGAAGGGGGAAAGTGGCAGCATCTCTCCTTCCCTCACCTCCCTTTGTAGGGGCAGCTGCAGCAGCAAGGGGAGGTACTTGATTCAGCCAAGACCTCAGCTGCCTGCCCCAACTCCAGCCTGCATTTGACAAACACCACACAGTGGGAGAGGCCTCCAGCTGACAACGGAGCTGACAAACCTTCCTGGCTACATTACATTGTGCTTCGAGATGGGGCACCTCTGAGTATTGCAGGGAATCCTGACGATTAAGGCCACGACGATCGTATCAGATGCGCAGGAGAGCGAGGGTATGGGTCACCTTGTGAGCAGGTGTGGCACTGACGACATGCAGGAAACAAGCCCACGTTACAGGGCAAAGTCTGGTTCTTCCTTGCCTGGGAGAGCCAGGCACCATGGCCTGAAGGCAAAGTCTTCCCTGTAGCTTGCCTGTCTGACAGGTCGCTGCAACACCTCCATGTATGACAGTGACCTAGCCCCTGAACCTGGGATGAACTGCAAGAGGCAGTTAAGACAACACAGTTATACGCATATAAAACCACCACAGTGCTGCGGTCTGGGGGCGTTCCCGTCCTCCGAGGAAAAGCTTTGGGTCTGGGTTTGCTTATGTTCCACCTTCAATGTGGCTTCGTCTGTTGACATTTACCAAGCAACGGTCACTCCCTGGCAGGCTGCCCTAGGATGGATTTCCGTTTGTTGCTCCCACAGGAACATCCATGGATTCAAACACCTTGCAGGCCAGGTCTGGGGAAAGATGGACCCTGCCCAGGGAGAAGCGAGGTAGGTAGGCAGGCCTGAGCCAGCTCTGCTCCGCACGCTCCCTTTTCAGCCATGCTTGCAGCAGCCTGAGCTGCTTCTGCTGGGGAGGGAGGCACCGGCTGTGCCCAGCGTGAGCCCCTGAGTGTGCCAGGGATGGGGGAGCTCCCAGCTCAGACATGCAGACAGAAACAGTCCTGTTCAAGGTGGGAGGGTGGAAAGGGGGGAGTCCTTGTTATTGCCAAGCGGATCCCTGGGAGCAAGAGGCAGCACAACGGCAGGCGTCATGCCTGTTTAAGGCGGCATCGCAGACTGACTCCGCCTGTTCCTAAAGCAGGACTCCCCCCACTCACCTCCCCACCAGGCATACGAGGCCAGTGGACATATGCACACGTGCTTCAGAACAGGCCTCTGAGCCCACCACACCCTCTGCCTGGGCTGGTCTGCTCTCCACAGCATCCCCCAAGATCTGGGTCTGCACAGACACTTTGGACAGCATGGCAGGGACCTTGGTCCTGGAGAGAGATGTCGGCACAGGAGGGATAAGGCAATTCATTGGGCACGAAGCAGACAGAGGTCCTTGGAAAGTGTGTGGTAGGGGGGTTGGACTCCTGAGCAGGCAAGTGACCTCCGAAAGCCAGAGGACGATGGGAGCTTTTCTTTCAGGGTCACTGACAATCTCAATCTTGTCACCCCCCACAACACACTCGGGCAGGAATGTTAAGCCTGGTTGGGCAGCTCCAGGGGGAGTTCCCGCAGGTCAGAGCCCAAAGGCCAAGGCCACATGAAGTGCTGCTCACTGAGACCATCAGCCCCTTAGTCACAGCTAAGTGGTCCCTGGCTAACCCAACCCCTCAGCACTGGCCACCCGCGGCACCCCCAAAGCATGGCCTGCCAGTCACCCGTCCTCCTCGGCTGCAGGCACCTGCTTGATCTGCCGGCTGTAGATGACCGGCTGGGCGCCTCCCGCTGCCTGGTGCAGCTGCGTCTCCAGCGCACCACGCAGGTCGTTCACTTTCACGTCAGGGACGGGGTGGAGGCCAATGAGAATGCCACCTCCTGCTGCTGCGCCTGCCCCCTCCTCCTCCAAGTCCCGGCGCCGGCGCCGCAGGTCCAAGTCTGCCTGCAGCTTCAGGTCCCGATTGGGCTTGCCATGGTCATGCTCCACTTGCTCGTCCCTGCTAGTGGCCGCCCCCTTCTCAGGCTTCAAGGCAACCTCGAGTCTGGAGCTCTGCTGCTTCCCAGGCTCCTCGAGCTTGTCATCCATGTGCCTTGGCTTTCCCTGAGCCTCCTGGGCCTCATCTCTGGCTTTCTCCTGGACACTTTCCAGCTTGGCCTGGTCTCTCAGCTGGCCCACCCGATTGCCCCTGTTGGCATTGGCAGCCTGCGGGGGCTCTGCCTTGTGCTGCATGTTCTCCACATGTAGGTTCTTTGCAGCATCAGGTGGGGAGCCTGGGTCCTGGGGCTCTGCACCATTTGCTGCTTTGTCTTTCCGCTCTGCTCCGGGGTCTCTTTTCGGACTCTGGCCTGCCACTTCCTGAATCCTGGGAGCCTCTGGCGGCTCTCGCTGGGGGTCACCAGCAGGCCTGGCCACCATAGCAGCTTTTGGCACATGATCCCTCTTCTCCTGCAGCTTGCCAGCAGCTTTAGCTTCATGGCTTCTTCCCAGCTCCCTGGCCACAGCTGCCTGCTCGGGAGGGTTCCCTGCTGCCTGGGCGGCAGGCAGAGGCTCTCCAGCCTTTTCCATGGAGCTCTTCCCAGCCTGGACTGCCTTGTGCAGCGGGACTTTCCCATCCTTTAGTGGCACCACAGGGATTTCACGCCCATGCCCAGCCTCTTTCTGCATCTCGTCGTTTCCTCTGCGCTGCTCTGCCAGGTTCAGGGCTGGGCTGTCAGGCCCAGGCTGAAGCTGGCTCTGCTTCTCTTTGGGGATGTGCTTGGCAGCACCATCTTCTTGAAGATCTTGGCCTGCTTCCTCTTTGCTCTGTGCAGGGGCTGCACCAAGCTCGGGCTGCACTTCTGCTGCGGAAACAGAAACCAAGAGCCTGTTTGTACAAGGACCCCCCTTTGTGGGGAGCTTGTGTTGCCCCAGACCAGGAAATAGCCCCTCAGGAACAGGCACCTTACCTTGCTTTGGCCTCTCCTCGCCCCCCTCCTCCTGCCTCTGCTGGTGGATCTCCTTGTGCTGCTCTTCAATCACAGCCAGCAGTTTGGCCTGCTGGTCCAGCAGCTGCTTCTGCTGCACCTGCTGCTCCTTGATCACCTGCAGTAGCACAGCGTGGTCCAGCAGCTTGTCCTTCCCTGCGTCTGCAAAGGCAAACAGAGAGGGATGGGGAGGGCAGCACAGGTGAAGGGGAGCATTGCACTTGTGCTCCCCCATGGTACCGCTGCACCCTGCCCCAAAGGCGTTCGCTTCAGGCTGCCACCTCCTGCTCCAGTCCCACTAGAGCCCATTCCGCCTCAGGGACCAGAATGCCCCTAGCTGTCATCATCCTGGCTGTGGGCCGGACTGTGACGTCCCTCCCTAGCAGCCAGCCCCAACCTGCCGGGAGTCCTACAAGCATGTGCGAGAGCAAGACTCCAGCCTCAACTAGAGCTGGGCCCCAAGCACTGAGTGGTTCCTGAGCCGTGCTGAACTGGGTGGGGGGTGTACCCTATCACAAGACATGTCTGCTTGTCCTCTTACACCCACAGCTTCCCCTGCCAGTGGTACCCAGCACACATCACCAATGAACCCACCAGGGCAGAGCAAAGGGGCAGAATTTGGGTGGGGCAAGCTACGGTGGGCAGGGCCCTGCACACATGTGAAGGGGGCCAGGCTGGGAAGAGGCTGCTCTGCTTCTCCAATGCGAGTCCACCACGTTTCATCGATGTCTAGCCCAGCCCCTCCCCTACCCCTCGGAAGCAGGTGTGGGTTAGCTAAACCCCCGCGCTGACCCACGGCTGCTCTGCCTGCTACACAAGCCTGCACTCGGAGGCCACGTCCACTCAGAGAGGGAAGGAGCAGCCACATCTGTTCCAGCTAATGGCGGTGTAGCCACACACCCACCCTACACCTGGGCCAGAGGCCCAATTCAGCGCATAAAATCACAGCAAGAACTTTGCGTGTTCTCTCTAAAGCTGCCTCTGTGCAGCAAGCTTTTTACGGAGAGGCAGCCAGCCGCCAGCGCCCTACAGAGCACATGAACAAGGAAGGAGCTGCTCCCTCCTCATCCTCTCCCTCAGAGATGGGCCCCCGAGACAGTCTGCTTGGTGTCAGCTTGCCCCACGCCCCGTCCCATGCCTAGCAACTCTGCTTCCAAGCCCCTCGGTGCCTCCCAAACACAATGCCCAAAGGAAACCGTGTCAAAGATTAACAGCCTGTCAAATGCCGTTTAAATTAAGAAGGGATGCTGCCCCAGCCAACACGTGCAGCTTCTCCCGGCCCAGCACCCCGCCAGGCAGTTAAAGCACAAGCCTGCCCGCACGCAGCCGAATGTGCCACACCAAGGAGGTCTGGGATTCCCCCCTTGCCCCATCTACACGTGACATCCTGGGGATCAGAGGTTGGGGGTGCAAAGTTGTTTTCAGAGCAATTTATTTCCCCATTTTCACTTGCATTTGGCACCTAGCTCTGAGCAAACGCTCAAACCAAAGTCCCTGCCAGTGCCTGGGTTCCCCAGGCCTCATGGCCACCACTCAGCATGGCTGCCTTTGGGGAACGAAGGATGCAAAGGGGAGCTTAAAGCCAAATGCTGAGCTCTCTACAGGCCTGTGGGGCCTCACTGACTGCAGGGTCTCTGCTGTCCTTTGATCCTAGCCACAGCCAGGAGGCTGGGGCCATCTCATCAGTCTGGGGACTGGCCTGGGACATGCTTCTTTATAAGAAAACAGCTGAAGTCATTACAAAAACACAGGCACACAACAGGGCTGGGGCACGCCAGGGGCTGAGAGCAGGGCTGGGGCAGACCACAGTGCGGAGAGCTCTGGAGATGCCGTCTGCTTGCAAGCAGCTTCCCTGGACGACGCCACAACTGCGCCTCATACAGAAGCAGCACAGGCGCTTCTCTCCTCAGCCCCTCCTGGAGGGACTCCACGGTGCAGAGAGGAATGTGGGAGCTCCAGGTAGCCCTTTGCAGGCCAAAGTGCGGGCAAGAAGGCCTATGCACCATGTGGAGCTGAAGCCAGATGCCCCCACAAGCCAGGTCCAGCCCCTGCACACATGTGAGGCACTTGCAATCCCTGAAGCCTGCCTGACTGCAAACCCTCCACGTGCCCATGGCAAGTCCTCACACTCAGTACCTGTAGCTAGCTTTAAAACGTCAGCTGTTTCAGTCCCAGTGAAACACGAAAGGAAGAGCCATGAGGCTGGTTTCTTAGCAGCTGAAGGTGTCTGAAGGCAATAGAGGTTCCCAACAAATGAGATTGTGGGGGAAGGTCTTTGTGCAGAGTTGGCATGAGAAAGGCACCTGGATGCCAGACTGCACAGGAAGCTGCAGGCCGGTTCCCTGCCCCTACCTGCACACAGGCACTGCTGCCACACAGCACAGCCGGCCTCTCCAGACATGGCACAGCCAGCATCGCTACCAGAGCTGGCCTGGGCAGAAGTGACAACCGCCGTGCATTCCCTGCACCCAGCCCCGCAGCCTCCAGCCAGCTCTGGGCTTGCATCTCACGTGCTGGCGTAGCTTGGGCGCATTTTCTTGTGCGCAGAGCTGCTGGTACTCAGTCAGCAGTGGCCCCAATGTCACACTTGGATCCAAGGAGAGGCCAATGAGTCAGCCCAGCACACAAGGCTAGCAAGGTCTCCCCCCACTCTCACACAGGATCCTTGCACCGAGTTTCACCCCTATGGGCTACTGGGCCAGGGAGCTTGTGGCTTGCAGGGCACCAGCCAGAAGGAAAGGTCATGCATTTCCAAAGGCCCATTTCCACAGCCTCTGGGGGCCAAGAGTACACGGTAGCAGGAAAGTGGCCTGCCCCATGCACAAGCCCCAAGTCCAGCTCTTCCATGCAGCCCCAAAAACAAGCAACAGCAGGCCCAGCAAGGCTGCCCAACTCTATAGCCAGCAATACCCACTGTGCTGGCTGAGAGGCCAACAAGGGAAACAGATGGGGAGGTAGTGACAAGGTGGAGAAGAGGTCATGGAGGCCCCAAGAGATCACTGCTCTGCTACAAGGAACTGAGCCCCACATGCTCCCAGCTAGCACACAGCCATGGCGAGGGCATGGGGAGATAAAGCTCCATGACGATGCCTCCACAGCAGCACTGGGGCAGACGTGTGCCTGCTTGGCAAGAAGCCAGGCTGTTCCACTCCCCCAGGGCCTGCTCTGCTTTTGTAACAGAGTAATGGAGGAGGTGGGTCACAGCACCAGCTGGGCTCAGCATCAGCTGTGCTTTACTGCACACCACCCTCTGCAGGAAGAACCACTGGCCCACGAATCACTACAGCCATCGAGGGGACTCTGGTTGGGAGCGACGTGCTCCCCGGAGCAAGCTGGCTCACCTTTGCTCCCCAGAAGTCCATGCTGGGCACTGTGCATCAGAGTCCCAGCACCACAGCCAGACCCCAAGCCCCCTCCCACACACACACAGACTCGGAGGCAGAGGCACTCACCCTCCATCTTGCTGCCAACGCCCTCTGGGTGCTGCTCCTCAGCAATGCGGCTCTCATGCTGCTCAGGTAGCTGCACCAGCGCTGGGTCCGGCCTGCCTGGTGGAGGCAGCTCCTGCCTCTCCCCTGCGAACACGCAGCCCCACAAGCCCGTTAGCTGGGGAAGCCGCTGCTCTGCAGCCCCTCTCCCCCCACCAGCCAGCATGGTTTATACACACACACACACACACACACACATATATAATGATGGTGAGGGAAGCTGTAAACAAATTTTTATTTAACTATCCAAAAGCCTGCTGGCGGTGAGCCAACGCTAACAACCTCAGCCAATTAACAGGCAACAATGGTCCTAGCCGCTTCTAGATGGGTGCTTTGCAACGTGTTACCTGTCAAGATCTCTCAGCTCGGAATCCCCAGCGAGTTTCAAGACGCAGGAGAAGAGGCCAGTGTCTGACATAGAGCAGACCCACAAACAAGGGCCCGACAGACAGCATCAAAGCTGTCAAAGCACCCAGACCCCTCCCCTCTCCTCAGCAGCTGCTGGAGGGACTGTGCATATTTGCAGAATTAAAAGGAAGTGCTGAAAGGCAGGTAGCCAGGACCTGTAGCTCCCCTCACGCACCAAGAGACACTGGCTCAGAGCAGGAGACTTACCTGGATCAGCCTCCTTCTCCGCGGGCTTCACAACTTCCTCCTCGTTCCCAGGCAGTTGGGGCTTCTCCACGGGCTCTCCACCCCCTGGCTGGGCAGCAGCTGGCACTCTGGCCTCACGTGGCTCCAGGTCTTTATAGGGTGGGTGGCCGTCCTGCCGCGGGGCCTGCATCTCTGGGGCATCCCCCACATCCTCGACGGGGCTGTCAAACTTACCCCGGAGCTGCTTCGGGGCCCCACCCTGGTCTGGGTGCAGCTCCTGTTTCTCGGGATCCAGCTGCACGGGTCTAGCCAGCTCCTCGCCCACAGCCGGCTGCAGCAGGTTCTCCTGGGCTCCTTCCCGGGGAACTTTGTTCTCCTCCGAGTCCTCCTGCTCCCGCCGCTCGTCAACCACCACCTCATCGTGTGGCACAGGCGGCTCATGGCGGTGGGCCTCCCCCACGGGAAGAGCAATCCCTGTGCAGGGGGCCAGGAGGGGAGGTCAGGAGGCAGGCAGCTTGCTGAATACCCATGTGAACAGCTGTGCACCCTGCTCCCAGAGGCTGCTGTCTGCCCTGGAGCTAGCAACTTCCAGGAAGCATTAGGCAAGGGATCTGGGTCCCAGGAAGGGCAGGGGAGGGAGCCTGGACTATGACTTTTCCCCCAGGATAACACTCTTTAGCCCATGTCAAACTGTGCCCCCACAACCCCAGGTCTCCCACCTCTTTCTCAGCCACCTGCCATGTCCTGACAGTACCTTGATCAGGCCGATCGAGCTGCACTTTCTCCTCCTGCTTCTCTCCCGCCTCATTCCTCTCCGGCACATCCATGGGCACCTTGATCTGTGGCTGCTCCATCTCGTCCTTCTCGTCTGGCAGCTTGGGCTTGTCACGGTCGTCCTCTGCCCCCTCTGCCACCGGGTCCTGGTCTGCAAGCACAGTGCCGTGAGTGAAACGAGAGGACCTACGATGGCACCCTGTCTCTACCCCAGCCAGCCAGGCCCTTCCTATCTCAGCTCCGAGCTTTCTGCTCAGACAAGTGTCTTTAGCTTCCCGCCCAACCCTCCCCGCATGCCTCTGTCCCAAAAACCAGCCAGCATCTCCCCGATTCCCCACCTGGGGTGGAAGGCACAAGCTACCACAAGCTGCCGCCGCCAGGTGGCAGCCTCGGCCTTGCTGTTTCCTCTGAGGCTGGTACAGGAAAAGGCTGGGAAAACTGGCTGCCTTCTCACGTGGGGCCCAAACCCATGTCCCACAGACCTGTCGGGGGCCTGTGGAGGTCATGTGGCGCTTTCCCTTTTTGCCTGCAGCTGCCAGCCAGGCTATGGGTAGCAGAGATGCCCAGGGAAGCTCCTTGGGTTTGCTTTTCACTTGCTGCAACTGCCATCATGAGCTTGATGGGAACGGCGAGGGAGCTGCCAGACCCTGGCTAAGGCAGCCTTCAGCAAGGGCAACTGATCTCCGGAACCAGCCACCTCACGGGCAATGGTGAAGTCCCCATCTTCGGGCCTCTTATTTGGCTACCAGATGCTTTCCTGGGAGCTGCATCTGTCAAGCACATTCTTGGGCTTGATACCAAAGTTACTAGGTGGGATTCCACAGCCTCTGTCATACAGAAGGTCATCCAACGGTCCCGCCTACGTGAGCTAATGGGCCCAAAAACCCCTTACAGCCCTCTAAAACCAGAAGGCAGGGTGTCCATGCTGCAGGAGCGAGGGAGACAGAAGGGAATGTGAACTCTGAAATGTATTCTCCCCCCCCAAAAAATCCTCTTCCCCTTTCTCTTCCCCCTTTTGGGGGGAATTCACTCCATTAATATTGTTTAGTCCTGTCACCACCCCCACCCCTTGACCCAACAGAACCGGCGCAATTTCTTCCAAGGGGGCGTTCGTGGGACGCAAAAACTTGCCACTCGCTGACCTGTGTGGGGGCCTTGCGCCGGCTGTGAAATAGATGGAGCTGTGCACGGGAAACCCGGCCTCGCTGCCATGCAGCTGAGCTCCGAGAAGCGCTCCGTTTCCCAGGATCCTTGGCCAAGTCAGCCCCATGGGGAGAATGGGAAACTGAAGCAACAGCAGGAGCTGGGCCAGGCATTTCCACTTGTCAGAGCTCAGGCTGCCTGTGAAACTGGAGGGGTCTGAACCCCCTGAAGGCAATGGCCGGGCCCCACAGCCTGCAAAAGAACTGGCTTTCTCCCTCGGGTCGGAGGATAAGGGCAAGACAATCCAGTGTTCCTGAACCAAGTCTGGGGGGCCAATGAGCTTTGCCTGCTACTAGTGCCTCACCCTCCCCGCAGCAAAGCTGTTCCCAGCCAGATCAGCCTTACTCGTGCCTCTGAACGTTACCGCCCCACCCCCGGCCAGCTCAAGGGAACTGCTAACTATGCACCTCAGTCCGCACTGCATTTAAGGAGGAAGGAAGGGGTGAGGAGAGCGTCTTGCTCTCCACAAAGCTAAACACACGTTATTGCCCACAGCCCACGGCTGCCCACAGGTCCACATCATTAACACCAGGGTTAATTGTTTGGCAGCTGCAAAATTTAGCCAAACCGACTCTTCCGTCCTGCAACGGTTAAAAACGCAGCGCTCCTGCAGCACAGCAGCCGTTTAGCCGAGTGACCTATTCGAATAAACCTGTGGCTGCCCGACGCTCTGCAGCAGGTGAAACTACTGAGGTCTCCAGGATACAATTAAATGGCTGGCGGAGGCCCCAGCGCCATAACGAGGTTTGGTCGTAAATCAAGAGATGGCTAGCGTGCTGCAGCACAACGCGGCACAACAACCTGCGCGCCAGATACCATCTCCACTCCGTAATAAGACAAAGTTGCCTCTGAGCCGTCATTTTCTCAGCAGGAAACAAAATTAAGTTCATCATCAGGGCGTGAATTAATGGCCTCTCACGCTGCATGGAAATCTGCAAGGAGCTATATGCGGTTTGCAGAGAACAATTTTGCTCAGGATGTGTAATAATCACTGTAACTGTCTAGTCGCCCTTCAGGTCCCTTTGGATAATGTTACAGTAATGCTGTGCCTCTTAATGTTTTATGAGTGGCGTTGGACTTTACAGGCAGAGGCTGAGAGGCTATAAAAGCTTCTTGGCTTACAACAACAACAAAAATCTCGGCATTCGACAGCAAAGAGGGCTTTCTTTGCCTTGTGAGGAAGTCCAGGCCTCGGAGGCTTGCTGGTCGTCCAGAACCACCCCAGCTAGCAATGCTCTTTGGCGGCTCCTGTCTACGGTCGTCCATGGGCGAGGAGGGGGAAATCCAAGCTTTCTGAATCTTATTTTAAGTGGTTTGCCAACAATCTCTCTAGGCTGCAATAAACTCTCATGATTAGCAATCTTAAAAGCCTTCCCTCCCCCACAGCTTCTGGATGGGAGAGGAGCAACGGTCCCAGAAAGACATTAAATTACCCTTCACGTGGTTTTCATATCGCTCTTGTCCACCATGTTAAGGACCATGGCTCAAAACCCCCATCGATGCAGCAGACCCCTCCAGAGCCTCTTTGACCCACTCGGAGCAGAGGGGAAGGGGTGTAAACAGGACCAGACATGCCCTGGGAAGCACAGGCGGGGCATGGAGCCCTCGGGAGGTTCAAGCGAGGGAAGAAAATATATTTTGGTGGGGGGGGTCCTTGCACCACAGTAGACCCCGAGCTATTTCATGTCCATGGCAGGCACCACCTCAGCCTTGCCAAGGGCTAGAGAGACCTCAGAGCCACCACCTCTGCAAAGGACAAGCTAATTCCCACTGCAACCTCCCGGGATGCCACTTGGATTGCCTTCCCCTGCCTGATCTGCTGCCCTGCTTTCTGCTCCCCACCCCGTGCTCCCTACCTGATGTGCTTCCCTGCTTTCTGCTCTTGGCCCCAGTGCTCCCTACCCAATCTGCTGCTGTTTTTGCTCCCTGCTCCATCTGCTGCTGTGCTGCCTTCCCCCCAACCCGATCTGCCACATGCCACCTACAGAGGCTGCCCGTGCCACTTGTGGCACACACTTGGCCACCCCTGCACTACACGACGCCAAACGCATGGCAGGCTGCTAAGTGCTGTCAATCAATGCTGACACTTGACTCCCCTGGAAACACAACCCGTCTCCTGGCGCAGCTGGGGAAGGGCAACCTCAAGGGGATTATCTTTGTTCTTGGCAGTGTGGCACAGGACTGGGGTCACCTGCCTGGAAGGCCTACAAAAAAAAGAAGAGGGGACTCCTACTAAGGAAACAGCTGAGAAAAGAAATGCATCACAGCTGCACGGTTCAGAACATGGAGTGGGGTGATCTTGGGTCCAGGCTCTTGAATACCGAGCTCCCCAGAGCCCTACTGACATGAAGAGAACCCAAGGGTGCACAGCCCTGCTGAATGGGGCCCTTCAAGACAAGCAGGGGCCCTGGGTCCAGCCCAGCTCAGATCCACTCTCAGGAGCTGTGCCCCCCTTCTGTCTCTGAGAGCATCAGGGGCATGTCTGCCACTCCAGCCAGCAAAACGATGCCACCCCTCCTGCCCAAAATGGTGACAGATTTCACAAGGTTATCGAATGGCAGCAGTGAAATTAGTTCACAGTTGTCTCCTGATACACCAGCAGTAAAAGCGAACCCAAATTACAACAGGGTGATAGCTCCTTTTCTGTGTCACCAGCCCTATTAAAAGCTCTCTCTCTAAAGGCACGAGGGAGAGCTACAGCAAAATCAAGCTGTTCCTATAGCTATTAGGAGTGAAGGGAGTAAACTGCATTTCACACGCATTTGGGGGCTGCTCCCTGGAATAATTTACCCAACTCAGCTGGTGGGGAGAAGAGCAATGGGGCAGGTTTCTTCCAACCAAGCTGCCATGATATTGCAATGAATCCGTGAGAAAAGCAAATGTTCTGGGACCAGGCGACACTGGGCCCAGGGCCCACGTGCGTTGGTAGCAAAGGAAAGAGCTCAGTGCTGCGTCCAGCGAACCGAGTCCCATCCAAGTCCTGTGAAATGTGAAACAGCAAATCCAACTGGGTAAGGACTGCGGCCCAGTCTCTTGGATACCTCTTCCCCAACGCAAGCAGCCGTGCTTCTAGGACTGCTGGGGAAAGGGCACTGTTGCATAAAGAGCATGAATCAGGCCTTTGTTACAAGATATTGCACAACGAAAGAAGAAAATGAAGCAGCAATGATCAAGTAAAGGAGCTGAAAAATATTACAAAATCTTAATCCTCCCCATGAGACCCTCTGGGGTGCTTTCAAATACGGAGAGAAATTGCCTAATTAGCTTTTTTTAAAATGGATAATTGCCTTCATGAGCTTTCACAGGCAGCTTAGCAACCTTTTAACATACATACACACTGTATGTAATACCAGAACATTTCTGAAAGGGGTTTTATACCTTCCCAAAGAGCCGCTGACAGTAAACCTCAAGCAATACAGGCAGGGGCCGTAATGGGCACTTGGGTGTCGTTAGTAAAAACACTATTCAGAGTTCGCTGGTCAATACGTGTTCACATAAAAGGGCAATGTTCTAATATTCATAATCTCAGGGCCCACAGGGCAGGGTTTTAATGAAAGTCTGTACAGTTCTGGTCTCCGCAACATCAAAGAGACCAATAAAACTCCTCTCACATGCTGACAGGCAAAAGTCAGACGGTGAACACAGAATGGTAAAAGGCACAGCCCAGCTCCGAGGTCTGCCTCAACGAGGCAACCCATCAATTAAGGGGGGTGGGCCCGAGGGGCGGGGGGGGAAGAGAGGTGGAAAAAGAATCAAGAACATGCTAAAAACAAACTGCATGTGGCCTGCGGACCAGCCATGTGTTTCTACTAAAGACTTGTGCAAGAAATAAGAACCAGATGTGAGCCAGTGGAGGGTGCCCAGGTGAGAGCAGGGACGTCCCGAGTCCCGCACACGCTTTGAATGACAGGATGCAGCTGCTGAGGAGGTTGCGGGCCACAAGCTAGCCCTCCTCTTTCCAGAACAAGCCAGGGCAGAAAGGCAGAGCAAGGGGGGTGTCGATTAATGCAGGGCGATTCGTTGCCACCCGATGCCGCGTCCCAGGGAGACGCAAGTCCCAGGCCTGGTGGAGCTCCACAGGGGCAGAGCAAGAGGCGGGACCGGCCACGCTGCCGGGCACACGCAGTTCTCAGGGGCAGCAGGTGGGCAGGCTGTGTACAATGGGGCCCTGAGCCCGCTCTGCGGCTGGAGCTCATTGTTCTGTTTCCTCTCCCCAAGCCCATCTCCTCCCACCGGACGAGGCTTCAAAGTCAGCTCTAAAAAGCACCTAACTCCACTTCCCAGGGAAAGGCATCTCCCGGCATTCAGCGCCAGCCTCCTCCCTCCCTCTCACTGGCCAAATACGAAACAAACCCCGACAGAGCGGGAAGGAAGTGCGAGGTTTTGCTGTGAACACGCTTGTTAGCATGCACGGGAGCACTACACCGCATCCCCAGGGAAGTTTAAGAAATAAAAATACAAGAAGCGTCTTCCTCCAGGGTAAGATTATTTAATCCAGCGTCAAGTAGCATCTGATAAGGGCTAATGCCGACTAACTAGCTCTAAACGCATCTTGCGTGCGTGTAGGAGGGCAGTAAGGGATTCACTGTGCTGCATGATGATGGAACACAGGCTTCCTGCTCCGGCTCCCAGGTTAGTGTGGGGATGGGGCAGACAGGAGGCTGTTAGCAAGCTTCGGCCCATGCTGCCGGTCAGAAGGCTGCTTCCTCCGCATGTCTGTAGCGGCTCTGTGGGCTGGTGTGGCTCCGAAACTCCACCGCAGTCCCAGAATTAAAATCGCAGCCCTCCTCCCAGCCTACAATTCAGGGGCTGAGCGTGCCTTTCACTGAGCATTCAGAGGTGTCCGGGACAAGGCGTCAGCCTAGACATACAAACCCCACCACTGCTGGAGACAGAGGGGCCTGGGAGAGAACATTATCACAGGCTGCACCAGCATCTCAGAGATGCTCCAAGCTGTTCAGCAGGAACCCAGCCAATGCCTCGGAGGGAGTCTAATCTCCGGCAGAGAGGCTGCCCTCATTTCACTTCCGTTCTCCAATCACTGGGAGGAAATTTCAAGGCCCCGAAGAACAACAAAACAAAAAAAACCCAAACAAAAATAAAATCCAAACCCCAGGACAAAGCCCCAGATGAGGGGCACAGGAGGGTCACGCGACACCTGCTCGTGATGGCCTTGCGAGGCCGCCGTGCAGCTGGGGAAAGGAGCACGGAGCCGTAATTCTATCAACGGCCCCAGTAAACAAATAATAAATAACGTGAACCAGTAAACAAAGCCGAGGCATAATCACGGGCTTTGTCAGAGCTAAAACTGGCTTCAAATTTATATCCTCGCCACCAAAAAAAAAAGAAAGAAAGAAAGTCGGCGCCCATAAATTTACATACCTTTGAGTTCAATGAATGGCTTGTTATTGAAACCTTGTACAATACGCTGGCAGAAACGTTGAAAGCAGCCCTGTTTTGGCTCCTTGTACCCTTCATACAGGTGGCCAAGCACAGTGCTATCTCCAGTCTCCGGCTCACAGAGCGCCTTTGATTGCCCAGGCTTGTGCAGTTCCCGAGCTCGGGCGCTAGAGGGAGGGTCACGGCCACCCCCTCCACTGGTCCCTAATTCGTCACACTGGGAAAGCCAAGTCCTTGGTGCGGGTGCAGGAGGTTTTCTAGGGAGCTGCCACTGCACCCTTTCCTGGCAGCGCGCTCGGGATGACCTGGAGATGCAGGCTCTCGAGGAGCAGCTATAAAGAAGACAAGGCATTCTGGTAGCAGGGTAGTACCAGGGGAACATGCAGTGAAGGCATACCTGCTATTTTGGCAGCAATGATGTTATCAAGTCCCTTGTCCAGATCAGCTGGCTCCAGCGCCTCTATCTTTCCCGGAGGGTCCTCTGTTGCCGACAAGGTGGTGTACGTGCTAATAACCAGGATTCCCAAGCCAATCCACAGTATAACCTGCACAACAAGCCAGAGCCCCGGTTACACATGGAAAAACAAGCCCACCTTCTCTACAACACTTCCTCCACCGCCCATGTCCCAAAACAACTCAGAGCGCCCAGCTATGACAGGCACTGATGAGCAGGAGAGGGAGAAACTCAAGAGGTGAACGGGGGAGAAAGGTATTTTCAGCAGAGGTTTCGATCAGGATGGGCAGAGGCGGGGAGGTGGCGTCAGGTGCTGAGAGCAGGAAAGGAGAAGGCTCTGGTGGCAAAGGTGCTCTGATCATGCCAACAAAGCTGTGGCAGGGCTATGTGATGTAGGACAAGGCAGATGCAACATAGCAGGGTTTTTAGTCAGTCAATCGACTCGGCTTAGAAGATGCCCACCATTCATGCCCAGCTTGGGACACTGGCGAGTTTACGCTTCTACCACCGGGAAAGATAGGTTTTTTTCAGTCTCCAAAATGATGCATTTGAAACAAGCTTTCTTGTCCCTTTTCCCCAGCCCAAATAATGCAGCAGGGTGCAGGTGCCTGAGATCCTAACCAAACCGACTGAATAATTCCCCGCATAACAGTCAAGAGCAAGATGAAAAGGCAACAGAATGGAGCTCAGTGCAAAGAAAGGACTATGGTGGACTTCACCGCCATCAGAGAAGGGAAGCCTATTTTCTCAACCTGAGCTGGAACATCCCACAGAAACCTCCCCAGTCCAGGATGCTGGTAGAAGGAGCCAGGCTGAAAATCCAGACCTGCCAGTAATGAAGGCAGGAATCTCTCCATACCTGGGAAGTCTGGAAACACGTAGGGGATTCAAGTCAGGTGGAGGGTGCCTAGCTAAGTAGCTACCTGATAAGAAGTGATCAGCAGTACAGGCAGAGGGAACGTCTGCCTCGCTCGAGCGGTGGAACTGCCAGACGCCTTGCTGCTCCACCTAACGGAAGAGGCCCTAGTTGAAAGCGTCACACGGACAGTTTGTTGGCTGACAGCGTGGATAGTGAAGGAGCTTTAATTAAACTCTGCTGTATTATTTTTACCAAGTTAATCACCGTAATTGTCCCTGCCAGAGAGTCTGGCAGAGCTTTCTCTGCATGTCAACAAAGTGGTTGGCGAAAGGTGGCGTTGGAGTCAGGAGGGTGGTTGAAGGGACCACGGCCCCCAGCACAGGCCTGTGCCTCCCTGCGCGGCGCAAAGGGTCAGAAAAAGAATGGACAATTACGTGCAAAATAGAAAATGCCCCTTGGGTGGAGACCATACTGTGGGGACACTTGTCAGAGAAGCAAGGGAGCAGGCTATCTACCCTCACTTCCTGAGGTCAAGCCCATCTCAGTGACCTTGGCTACAGAAGCAGAAATGCCCAGACAGCTCAGACCAGGCCTCCTCTACACATCATAACTTCAGACCACCCTCACGAGACATGCTCTGGCTTCACATGCCAGCTTCACTCCTCATCCGCCACATTTCCTGGCTGCTGCCCTCCCACGGCCTTGATCTACCAGCTGCCTGCAAGTTCTTTGGGGACATGGCTGCTGTCTGCATGCTCTGAGCCCAGACAAGTCATCACTGCTACAGGCACATCACAAGGAAGTCCACAGGGCAGAGTCTTCGGTTGCAGAGGAAACACTTCTGTGGTAACCATCTCCCCACTGTCCGAGGGAAACAAGGCTGTGAACTGAGTGCCTCTTGCAGAATGATTATATAGGTCATTCTCATTTATACTGCAATTATCACCCAAGGTCTACGGTAAACCGGGCATGGTTGGTTCAAGTGCTAAGCAAACATGGAGGAAGAGCTAGTCCCTATCCAGCCTGAAGACAGAAGATGCAACAAGAGGGTATAACAAACATGTAAGAAGTGCACAAAGGCAGGAAGAGGGAAACAGGAAGATTAGGTGTTCATGCAGGCTGGGGCCAAGCTGGATGGCTGAGACACTCAAAGGTCTGAAGCCCCTGCTGGGACTTACAAATCTACTACTAGCTGGCAGTTTCCCACTGCCATCCTGGTAAAAGGAAGTGTGGGGAAAAGGCTTTGAAGGAGGGAAGCAGCTTTGCGTATTCTTCTGGGGAAGTGTTTCCTGCTCAGGGCAGCATGGGGGCAGGCATGAGGGTGCCTGTGGGAAAGCAGGATGAGAACAACCAAGGAGCCTGGCATTGTGTGGGGAGGGTGGAATGGGGCGAAGGCACAGCACCTAAGTAGGGTGGGAGTCTCAGTCATCAGGAGCTTCAAAGGTTTTGAACTGGATGTGGGGGTGAAGGGAGAGCCCATGGAGGACCAAAAAATGGCAGGAGGGAGCTGTGGTCAGGTCAGGGGCCAAGAAAACTGCTGGTCTAAATATCCCTAGGGCCAGAACAGACGTTGAGTGAGGAGGAAGGTAATGGGAGAAGAGGCCACTCTGGACAAAAGCCCCAGCCAAATGGTCAGAGAGCAAAAGCCAGATCTTAGAGATGTTATGGAGGAAGCAGCAGCAGAATCTGGTGGCTGCCTGGCCGTGTGGGTGTCAGAACAGATATCCTGCCGCACAGCTCCTGCCAAAAGTGGAGTCAGCAAGCTGGCCCATTCTGCCCTCACCTCTGACCCCGGCCATTTCCTTTCTCCAGCTCATCTGACGCCCCTGCGGGAGCCCAGCTCTGTGACTTGAGACCTCTGCCGCCCGCCTCCAGAAGTGGGAGCGGAAAGGAAGAGTGTTTCCACAAAAGGGTTCCTGCTACACCAAAATAGACCTGCTAGAGAGAAAACAGGCCTGCAGGAAGAGCTGATAAGTTCAGGCCTTTTATGGGCTATTTACTTAAAATCCAGGTCTCAGTGGGAACTGTAGGCTGGACAGGCTGGGGGGCTAATCACAGCCCTGGACCCTGTGTCCAATCCCACAAGCTCCTTGGCCTGGGGAATGCTCGGAGTTTGTTTGAGAGCCAACTCTGCATCTCGGGACACCCAAAATCAGCCTGGGCTCTCCCAGGCTAACCTCCCTGCCCTGAGGGAGGGAAGGAGGACAGCACGATTCCAAGCCAGCCCTGACAGCACCTCTCAGTCCTGACATAAGCCACACACAGCAAGGAAGGGCCCCCCACCCCATAATGAACCGACATGGGAACAGCCTGCTGGGGCTGGAAGCTGGGGGTGCAAGACTAGCCCAAAGGACCATTGACTACAAGACAGATGGGGGGAGAAGGGCTCTATGGCAAAAAGGCCACAGCGCCCTACAAACAGTGAACCCAGCAGGCGCCAAGGCATCTTATCCCAACAAGAGCCCAGGTCCACCAGGCCGTGCTGCCTACAGAAGAGCCCTCAAGTCACAACAGGCTCCTTCTAGGGTCAGTGACTGCTGAACTGCTCCAACAGCCCCCAAAGCTCAGGCCCTGCTGCTTTAAGTGCATTTTCTGGAATCCCCCATTATGGACCCCCAGGAGAGGGGCCTGTATTATAGGTCACAGGTGAAATGGAGTTGTTCTAAGCAGTGCTGCTCTTATAGGGTTAATTATTAACACACCCCCCTTTGCAGGTGACTAACCATTAAAGTAATGGAGCTGACACATCGGAGTCCAGCAAGTAGCAATGACCTCGCTGGAATGTAAGGGAGACAGACATTTATTTCTCTTCTCGGGCTTCCCGTAATGCCAACAGGGTAATTACCAGATCTTCACAAGAGCACTTAAATGAGTATAAAGGAACTCTGTCTGCTCCCCCCTCACCACTGGGTCAGGTTGAGGACTGCCAGGGAATGACAATGAAGGGGAGCAGCCTCATGGTTGGCTCCACTGGACAAGGTAAATATGAAAGTCACCTCGGTGCGATTGAGGAGCCTCCTGCTCCGTTACAGAAGCCCAGGCTGTCCCAGGACACCCCCAGTAGGTGCTGGGAAAGTGACTCGGTACAGGGCCACACACGCTGCCGAAACGCGTCTCCAGGTCACACAGGACCCCATTTTGGAAGCAGGGAGAAGGCTAATTGCAAATCAAAAGACAGGCGGAAGGCGAGGTCCCTGCTGGACTTCACCAGCCAGCACATGGGATGAAGGGTGCTGCCCCCAGGGGCACAAAGGCAGAGCCCAGAGGGGTGCCATGTTGCAACCCTGACAGCGAGGTACAGGGCAGGGAGTTAGGCGTCTCCCTTTCCTTAGGGCGCAGGCCAGGAGGACAGCAACTGCTTGCGGCTCCCAGGAGGGGCCTCTCCAACACGCCTGTGTCAACACAGCCCAGCCAACACCTTCCTGTTAGAAGCAAAGCGCTTTGTTTACAGACCTCGGGCCGACCTTCGACAGCTCGGTGCCAAACCTCAGCCTGTCCCCAGCCCTCAGCTCCCCCAGGGCACCTTTCCACCCAGTTACCCCATCGCTGCTCCATGTCAGGCAGGATCCAGACCTGCATGCTGTAGCGGGCCCGCCCGACACTGCCAACCACAACAAAGGGGAGGATTTCCCCATTCGCTCACGTCTCCCTGAGCCCGGCCTTAAGCTATGTAACTTCCCCGTCGCTCTGTTACCTGATCATCTTTCCAACATACCAAGCCTTTTAACTAAACCACCCCTGGAGCTTAATCCACCCTGCAATTCCCAGACTCTGGCTTGCTGCCAGCTGTTGACTGACCAGCTGTCTGTAATAATTAACAACTCCCTGGCAGAATCCAACGCCCTTTGCTGGCGAACAGAAACATCTGGGACGCGGATGTCCCACCCCCTTGGAAAAAAAAAGCTGCTCAACTCTTAATCCAACTTCTCCACCTTCTAGCTCAAGTCCGTGCTGTCCTTGGAGCAAACGGGTCTGGATTCTAGGGCGTCCCTCAGGACACCCACAATCTTCCATGGGCTGAAAATCCCCTCCAACTAGCTAAGAGATGGAAGACCTGCAAGCGGGGAGCAGGAGGGAGGAGGAGTAGGAAAGACCTCGGACATCTCACTGGAAACATTTGTGCGAATTTCGTGGAAGAAATGAAGCGAGCCTTCCAGAACTGGAACAAGGCTGGGCAGAGAACCCGGCTCTCCCTGGGCAGGCGGGAGGGAGTTCTGCAGCCTCGTGTGTTTGCCAAAAGGCAGATCTGTCTTTGCTGAAATACTCAGCAATGGAGGTCAAAACAAACGTGCCAGCCTGGCAGCTGACGGCTCATTCCAAAACGGGTCGCACAACTCCCCAGCTGCTCTGCTTGCCAGGGTACCCCACGGGCCCACCACCGAGGATGAGCTGCTGTTCCTTACGGGGGGGATTTTTGAGACTACCAACTGCCTTGCTGAGCTTACGACCCACATTTAAGCTCTGTGCAGCCTTCAAGCCCTACTGCTGGGCTGAGGGCAACTGGGCCACAAGCTTGGCCCCTCCTAAGTGCGGTTTCCGTTGCTGCAGAGGATGGCTCCACTCAGCCCCAACAGAAAGCCATTCCTGAAAGTGCCCTTTGTTCCACTGCAGACCCAGGCTGCTGTCTAGACCTGTGCCTGGGGTTTCAGTCAAAGGAGTGAGGACCAGAGGTGTCAGAATTCAGAGCGGGTGCTGGAAAGCTGGACTGTTTCCGCGTGTCAGAGCGAGCTTGAAGCAAAGTGACAGAAAAATCCGCTCCGCTTCAAAAGCTTCATGTGCCTTCACAAACCCACAAGTCATTCCACACAGAAAAAGCCATTATTTCTGTAGGACCCACAAAAATGTTCTCCCCCTGCTGACTCGGCAACTCCCTGCAACTCTATTCCCAGAACAGTAGCGGCCGACAGGGCTGGGAGCACAGGCAGAGGCTGCGAAGGGGCCCTGCATTCAGTGATGGTTAGGGGAAACCAACACACCTTCGTTTGGGCTCCATAAAATACACAGTGTTTGCGAAACACAAATGCTCAAACCCCGCAAAAGAGACATTTTACTTGAGGTCCCTTTGGAGGTCAATTCAAAACCAGAGTGAAGGAAAAGCTAAGCTACAAGTAGCCTCTGAATGACCCCAATTTTTTAGAAATCAGTTCCTGTACCAACACCTCCGTGTGTGTTCCTTTTTATTATTATTATTATTTCGGCTCCAACCAGAAAGGCGTGGGGCAGCACCAAGGACCACGCTGCAGAGAAACTGTGTTTATTTTACCCAGCCCAGCCAGGCTGAAATCTGAGGCTTGCTCAGGTTTTATATGCTGCCTGGATTTCCCGTTCTGTAGCTGCGCAGCCTGATGCTCCCCAGACCGGGGATCCCAAACAACATTTCAGTGTTAAGAGAACACTTGCTATGATAAGAGGTACTGGTGCTCTAAAAAACCACAGGCTGTTTACTGAGCAAGTGGCTGCCTTTGCTACCGGACCACACCACGTCCCACCTGCGAGTGAGAGGGGCAGGGAGGGGCTGAGTGATCCCCCTGTTGCACTAAAAGTAACTAAGTTCCCAGGCTCTAGGGCAGCTGGGGAAAGAAGTCCATTATCATCAGCACTGACCTGTGAGCAAAGGGCATTCTTGTGAATTTTCTTATAAATTAGAGCCGGGCAGATGAAGCAGATGAGGCTTCCCATTGTCGCACCTGTTAGGCCCAAAATGGTCTCCACTGGCATGGGAGAGAGAAAACAACAGCAGCTGAAACAACCAGAATCCTTGGAGGAAGGAAAAAAGAGCTTAAGGGAGTTACTCAGACTGCAGCGACTGTAGACCATGCAAGCCCACCACTGGCAGGGCTGGGGGCTGGAGCCAGGGGCTGTCAGCCATTACAGCCTACCAATTGCCTTGTAGTTACTTTTACCAAGGTCTTCCCTTCGGAAAGACAGTGCTTCCTTTGTCCTCCCCATCACCTGCCCCTCTACTCAAGGCTCCAGTTCCACTGCTACCAGGACCACATACACCTCTGCATTCTCACCTCTGTGTACAGCCATGAGTGGGGAGCACTCACATGGCTCTCGTGCTGGTCAGGGCTTTACAGCCTATAGCCACCAATGCCGGGTATCCCTACCGACGCCAGAGCGGCTGTGGCACACCCCAAATGGGAGACAGCAGGGAGAAAGGACACAGATGCAGAAATGTCTACAAGCATTGGATTCCACCATGCCCTGTGCAGGCGCTCACCATTTGGTATCATGATGCCTCCCACCATGGTGCCAAACACCACAGCCAGTGTGAGGGCTTTGAACCGGAGAGGCGGCATGTAGCCCCCAGCCGCAAATGTGCCATCTTTTTGCTGTTGAAAACAAAAGGAGACAACATGTTAAATGCCAGCGAGTCTCTAAAGCAACTGCCCCAGCAGCCTGTACTAGACGAGTGAGGCACAACGGAGCGGGGCTCTAACCAGAGTGATTCCATCCAACAATGCAGTGGCCTTCCTAACGGGAACATTCAGGGGCAGTTAGATGTGAGTGAGCATCTGCAACCTGCAGAAGTCACCATAGCTGCCACTTCCCCTCCTGCAGGGAACACTCACTGCACAACAGCCTCTGGCAATGCTAGTGCCAGAGCTGCTTGGCAAAACCAAGCAGACAAGTGCAGGAGAAGAGGGAGTGGAGGTGAAGGCAAGGGTGCACCAGCCGACAGCCCCTGCAGGAAGGGACCAGGCCATGCTGCTACATTTGGCAAGCTGGACACTGTTTCTATCAGACAACAGCCTGCATCCACAGCTCTGACCCCAGGAAGGACACTACAGCTGGGCTGGCTTATGTTTGTGATGTTCCTCCCCAATTCAGGCAGGCACTTCCTGCCCTTGCCACCCCCCAGTGCTCTAGTGCTTGTGCAGCAGCATTTCCTGTCCAATGTATGGGACAGCCGCTAACAAAGGAATCCACAGGAGGTGGGAAGGCAGGGAAGGGCAGGAGGCAAGGCCTTTCCTGCTGTGCACACAAATGCCAGGGGACAGTCTCAGGCAGCATCAGAACTCAAACTCAGAACCTTCTATTTCTACTGCTTTTGCCAACACGGACCCTGAGCTCCTTGCACACCGGGGCACTGGAAAGATCCAAGAGGTATCCTGTGGGGCTTCAGGGGGCAGGGCATGGAGGGAGAAGCAGCCTTTCATTTCCCGCCCTAAGAGGTTGCTATCTGTGCGGCTGCACAAAGGCCTCAGAACAGCCCCTTGCTGTTATTCACCGAATCCCACTGCATATTACACAGTGCAATGCAGCCAGAGGAAGCCTCAGGGCTCTGAGGCTCCAAATCAAACAGGCAGTACAACCACAGCCTGGCTACAGGACCACCTCCAGGAGAAGAGAGGAGTGTAGGACAGGGCTGTGTTGCTATAGCAGATAGCCACAAAACAGCTCTGAGGAGGAAACTCTGCATGTCACAGAGAGATATATGAATGCAGGGAGGGGACTGTCTGTTACTCCGGTAGATGGAGACTGCTCAGGGCCTTACAGAGCTGAGGAAGAATGAGAGCAAGCAGAAACAAAGCAAAATGGAAAGATCAGGTCTGAGCAGCAGGAAATCAAGACTCTTCTCTGTTCCAACCTGGATTGCTCTCCCTCTCCTAACTCCTATCAGGGAAAAGGGCTTCAACTCAGCATCCCATGACACTTCCCATAATCTAGGTTCCCAAAGTGCTACCAGAGCAGGGAACCCACTGCCCCCACAATTGTTACTGAGGAAAAAGGCAGAGCAAATGGCATGGCTTTGACTTTAGACCCCAGTACCTCTGCCCACAGAGAGGATTGCTGCTCCACTGCACGGGGGAGAGCCCATGCAAAAACGCTGTGAATTGACTACTACTGAGAACAGTTGCATTTCTCTGCAGCCAGATGTATAGACAGCTGGGCTGTGCTCCTACCGCTGCCCCTAGTAGCATGCAACAGGCAATTACAATTTCCCTGGGAGCTGCAATAAAATGGAATGGGGCCGAGGGTTCATCCACTCTGGATATGAACGCCTGCTGCTAATCAGAAAGAGGCCGTCGCCAGCAGAGGCTGCAAAGGGCTCCAGCGTGTTGTAACTGAAATACCAGTCAACAGATTAAATCAAGGTGACCCTTTGGAAAGGGAGAAGTTGGTTGCAGCAGAACCCAAAGCTCCCAGCTGCTCCAGGGACTCACCTGCTGCTCAAAAAGGAGGGTGTTCAGAGCCTGTCGGCAGGGCAGGATCATCATGGGAAACCCTACGGCCACCGACATCATGAACCCCACACGGATCATCTCCGTCACCAGGTTGGATGGGAAGTTCATCAGCACATTCCCAGCGATAGCCTCCGTATAGCTCACATAGCCAAAGAAGCCAACCTGTGAGGGGAGAAGGGCAGTAAGCTGCACGGCTGCTGGCATATGCACATTCCCTGTAGGTGAAAGGAACAGGACAGAGGGCTCCATCACCCTTGGCCTTGTGGCAGTGGCTGCAGCTTTGTCAGTGCTTGCAACACACAACTGCAACAGGACAATGGCTGAAGACAACAGCCAGCCTCCACAGATGTAGGTTCCCCAGTGAGTCTGCCATCATCACCTGTAAGTAGGGCAGGTGGTTGCAGAACAAGGACTGCCACTTCAGAATCCCACGTGCCCCGCTTTAAGGAGCAACTCCTGTACAGCCCCTTTCCCAGACCCTGCCCTGGTCTGAGCTCTACTGCCTTTGGGAGGTTGAAGCAATGTAGCGGCAATAGCTGCCGAATCCTATGAACCTGACCCCTCTGACAAGGGAGCGGCTGCAATACAATCCCCCCAGCAGCCCAGCTGACATGGCGGGGTTGGTCCTGGGAATTATTAACTGGATTTTATTAACTAGTGTTTTATGAAGCATAACTTCCTTTGCGTCCTTCTCATCGCAACGAGCAAAGGGGGAAGCTCTCTCTGAGGTCAGCATCTCCCTTTCCAATTGCACATGACGAAGGAAAAACCGAGGGCCTCACTTGCTCTAGCTCCGGTGAATGGGACCTATTGTTCCACAGCCCTGGGTTCCCCAAATGCCTCTGGGCACTGAATGGAAAAAGCTGCCCTGGAGATTTCACTTTCAGCAAAGTGAATCATTTTCTTCGAGAGCAGTGAAACCTGCAGGGAAAATAGTCTGTCCGCCCTATAACGAAATGCACCTGAAAGTCACTTTCAGGAGACAAGTTAAACCGAAGGAGAAAGGAAAAGTCCATGCTTCTTACCATCACATAGAAGATGGTGACCACATTTAGAGAGGAGGCAAATATGGAGCTCATTATTTTAACGGACGGTTCATCCAAGCTGTCGTAGGTAGGCAAGACCTGGCTGCACAGGGGTGGGGGGTGGGGAAAAAGAAAGATGAGCTATTTCAAAAAGCTGGAGAGAGAGCTATGCAAAAATCAAGCATGCTCCTTGGTAGAGCCCAGCAGCAAAAAATCCCAGACACCTTCCTCCCCTGGAGCATAAACACTCGCCGCTATTCCACAATTTATATTGCTAATGCCAAGAGATTTCGGAACACTCCAAATTGTAAGTGTTGCACAAATATTCAGGCTCCCCCTGCCCCCCCCCCCCACTCCCCCACCACGTGGATTTAAACGTGTGATGTAAACATTTCAGTTCAAAAGCGCTGCAGAATGAATGACCGTTTGTTCCACTGAAACACCAGTGGCAAGGGGCCAGGCAGTGCACTGGAGATTATTGTTCTTGGAGCTCTCAGCCCTGATAATTAAAGCAACACCGTGTTTACAGAGTACAAGCAGGAAGAGGGCTAGAGCATCACACTGTCTCAAAGCAAAGTTAAACAAACACGGCGAAACACAGCACCTGTCATATTTCAGCGCTGCTGCGAAAGCCCGGTTCATAAAAAGCGGGAAACACCCGTTACACGGCATTCGCGGGAATTTGGCAAGCAAGCAGAAGGCACTGCTACATCAGGTGCATATTTTAGCACCTCCTTAGTCTCTTGGTGCTCTAATCCGAGTGGTCACATCCTGGCTGTAGACTCCTGGTGAAAGAGAACCCCAAGAGAGTGCAAGTGTGTACGCTGGGGAAGGGGGGCAGCTGGAAGGGTAGGGGTTATCCCCAGCTCTGTCAAACAGGCTGAGCAGAAAAAAACCTTAACTTTTTGTGCACCACAAAATTCTGCAGGAAGGAGAGGGGGCTGTTATTTTAGGCTGCTTTTTGAGATGCCTGCAGAAAAGTGTGTGTGTGTGCGTGTACACACACACACACACACACACACACACACACACACACACACACACACACACACACACACACACACACTGCACTAGTTGAGGATGTGTGGAGCCCGAAGAAGCAGACTTCCCCACAGGGCCACATAGGATTCAGCCTCTCCCATGCCGATCTCAAGAGCAAAGCCTTGCTATATGACCCTTGTCCATCATGGGCTCAGAAATAGGAGCAGAAGACAGAACAGATGCGGGGGGCCCAGCAGAGGGTAAGGGAGGGGACAGCAAGGCTTCTCCACTGCACGCCACAACCTGGAGGTCAGGGGCTGCAGGAGCCACAGCAATGCAACAGAACGGCACGTGGAGGAAGGAATGCCACGTGGAACCACACTGCAACCAGGCTGTGAGGGAGCAGTGCCCGGCTCGCCGGCTTGGGTTTCCGGGCATAGCTGCAGAATCCTTGGAAGGGTGCCCACACCCCGGGGTGCCTCCCCTTGCCAGCCGCCAGCCCGGCGGGGCAAGTGGGAGTACACCACACACACAGCATGGAGCACGTCCCGGTGGGCAGGGGTTGGTTATTTTTAAAAACTGGAACAGTCATGCCAGATCTGGCCGCGAAGGAAACAGCACCCGCTCCTGAAGCTTGCACTGTGTGCCTCTGGTTAGGCTTCTCCCCAGCGCCTGTAACTGAGCAAGCCCAACACCTCAGAGGGGACTTGAGAAAGACATTTAAACCACATGCCCTTTACCCACCCCTGCTCCCAAGACGGGGGCAGGGAGAAACAGCATCAGCCGTGGAAGCCTGATCTGGAGAACCGCAGCCTTGCTCCAGTGGAGACCAAACTACCTCCAGGGCTGTTAATTGATATTTTCATCTCCATGGTTACACCTCTCTCCTGTACTATTTCTGCGCACAGAGCACAGACCAGCAGCGTGTACCGCAGCATTTGCAAGATGGCCGTGGTAGCATGTCATCAAAGGACAAGAGCAAGTTATGGGTCAGTTCTTATCTGATCCTGCTGAGCGCTTTGACACCCACAGACCACACCAGAGGTTCGGTTCCGATTCTGGCTTTCTGTATCCCTCCAAACCCATGGTCAGCAACGCGTCACTTTCTGATTTTGGTTATATTGGTGCCACAGTAATTCTGACCAGCAGCCCCAGAATCAAAATCTAGCCCTTGAGCAAGGCACAAAGTGTGGGTCACATTATCCCAGAAGCCCACAATCCTCCTCCAAAACACTTTTACCTATCAGGAAACTGAGGCACAGAAGTTTAAGTCATGTGGGCAGGCTGGGACAGACCAAGCATCTGAAGCCCAATGCACCTGGTTTTGGCCCCCCTAACCAAGCTCAAGATGGTGGAAATTAGGATGCTTCTCTGAGATCAGTGGCATCAACGTAGCTTTCAAAAGGGCAGAGGGAACCAAATCCACAAGTCAAATATCATCATGGGCTTGAGCCGAGGAAGAAGAATGGTGTGTTCTCCTTGTCACCACACCACATTCTGAGGCAACACAGTTTTGGGGAGGTTTTTCACAGTTAGAATTACTTCTTTTTAAAAGTGGTGACTGGGAGGGCAGCAGAATTAGATGCCCTTAGAGAATAACATGCTCGTGGCATCTCCCAGGCTAGGGACAGCATGTTATTCTGCTGCTTGGAAAAAAAATATATAACTTAAGGTTTGGCTTGCCACATCAGTGGTGTAGCAGAAACTATATTTAGATGTGTGCATACTCAGCCAGACCAAGCTCATTTTCCTGTGTTTCCAACTCCCATCAAACGTACGTTGGTTACCGCGTGGCTACCGCAAGAGAAAGACTGTTCTGGAGTTTAAAAAAAAAAAAAGCCCTCCAACATTCACTAAGTAATGCTGCGAGATGATAAAACTTCTGCCACCAATGGTAATGAAAACATAAAACAGCAAGACTCAAGCATGTTCAGGTAGAAACAATGCTGCCAAGAGAGAGGGGAAGTGGGAATGGATGATTTGGATCTCGCCCATGGGTAAAAACACAGAAGCGCGAACAAATTTTCTTCATGACGTTAATGTGTTACTGGCATGCTCCACGGGTGCTGGAGCTGCAGGGGAAGTCCAGCTCTGCCAGTGGCCCTCCAGCAGACAGTCTTTTCCACGTCCCTGTTCAGATTTACACCTCTATTTTGGGTTGGTTACCACTGGGACCAGGCATGAATCACTCACTCCTGTCATTCTGGTGGAGAAGGTAACACTGCCTAGATCGGGGGAGCAGCCAGGACTGCAGTCACATAGCTCCTGGTGCCAAAAGCACGCCCGTTCAAAGCAGGTGACTGGATAACATGCTAGCAACTGGCTCGAGTACACTGAGATGCAATTTCCTGTCAAAGGTTCTCAGCTAAATTTGGTGAGGCTCCCTACAGCCATGCACGTAGATTACCCTGTTGGGGGGTAGGACTGACACCACCAAGCTGCTAACCTGGCTATGAAATCATCCCTTTCAGAATAGCAGGTCAAGCTGATCCCTGATCCAACTCCCCTGAAATCAAACAGAAGTGACACTAGGGATTCACTGGGCCCAAATCATTTTATGTAGCTGAAGTACAATAACTCCCGAGTGAAATATAACTCCCGCCCACCCTAGGTAACCGAAGGGTCACCACAGAATGAGATGCGATATTCCAGCAGGCTGTAAAATATTCTGATTAAAATTAAAAGGGGAACCAGATGGTAGCCATCCCACCCAGGTCCCCCATGACCCTCTGTCCTCACACAACTCCTTCCCCATTGCAACAGCCTGAAGGGAGAACTGCAGGTACTTACGACTGACAGGCAAAGGACATGCCGAAGATGGGAATGCAGCGAAAAATGCCCTCCCAGCGTGCATAACTGACCCGCTTCAGCCACTGCCCACTGAAGAGGCCGTGCTTGAAAGACGAGAGCACAATCTGCAGCCAAGAGAGAGAAAAGGAGTTAAATCCAAAGGGCAGACACTGCCCAGGCATATGTCAGCCATGGGATCGGGATAACAGCAACTTCCCTTACACGGTGACAAAGAGCAGGGGCCCACCAGCTGTGTGAGGCAGGCAACGAGGCTGTGACCAGCTTGTGCTGCATACTGCAACTAGGGATTTGTTTCTAAGGTCTCCTGGCGTCCACTTTCTCCACCTTGAACATGATTTTATCCTGCTCCCAACTATGAAACCATCTGTTGGGATCACCTGCCACTGCCAACCTCATGAAAAGGGGAATCATAATCTCTCTTGAGTGAAGCCACCCTGCCATTAGGTACCATCTTGTGTACAAACACACACACAGCATTAACCCCATGGTACAGAGCAGGTCCTGACTGCAGAGTACTACTGACAGGCAGCAGGCAAAGGTACTTCCAAGTAGGACCTGACCCCCAACAGGTCTGTCCAACCACCAGCTTGAGGCATTCCCAATATTTCTCCACACAGATAGCATCTTCACCCTTGCTGCAGACAGCCGGCAGGGTTAAACCGCAGCAAGGAAGAATTAAATCAAATCCCAGGAAAGCCTTCCTTACTCCAGGAGCAGCAGGACAAGGGAACATGCAGCTCACATTTTTGAGTGCAGGCTGTCTATGCATCTAGGATGAGAAAGGAACAGCATGCCCTGCACTGGTGGAGGGGCTGAACTAGATGAGCCCTGAGGATTTCCAATGCTTTGGATCCTACATAACTTCCCTGAGGGTGAGGAAACAGATCAGGGGAGCGAGCAGAGGAAGGTGGCAGGAGCACAGTTATGAGAGCTATTCTGTCACCACAAGGGAGCTGGCATGTGTTAGACTGCAAAGGAAACAACAGGTAAATGCGTCTAAGAGCCTAATAACATACAGGCTGAAAAAACCTTGGAATTCCTAGAGAGCCCATCCCAGTGTGGGAAAAGTCCCAGGAAAGCTCCTGGAACACGACGATTCTAAGAGACCCACAGCTGTAATTTTCTTCTTTAAAATGAAGCTGTCAGCCCTCTTGGTTATAGAGCCCAAGCTTAGAAACGTGGCCTGAGTGCAACCCAGCTGCTCTAAAGCAAGAAGAAAAATTAAGAACACTTTCTCTGTTTCGCTTTGATTTCTGGGGAGATCTGAACCATGGTTTTTGAGCCCCTGGGGCTACCAAGGGCAGAGACTGTTAGGTGAAAACCAAAGCAAGAGAACTGAATGAAAACATCTCTGTTAAACACAGGGAACTCTGGAAACTCAGACGGTCCCACTTAACCAAGCTGGTTGTGCATCAGTTTCTCAGCCAGCAAAGCACTTTCAGAAGGCCAAAATAGTAATAATAATAAGTAAAAGAAAGTTTCCTTTGCCAAGGCTGTGCATTTGAGTCCTCACCAACAGGTTTATCATTTCAGTACTATCATTTAGAAAGAAAAACACTCAGTGCCTGAATGACGTTTAATATCAGTATTAAAAATGGACGCTAATCAGAATAGCACCTATGCCTTTAACAATAACTGCTTAGTGCAAAAATCCTGTGCTTTGGGTCTCTTAGAGCAAAACCCTATCAGATTACAGCTCTCCCCTCTGTGCAGCACACCATTACCCTGTCTCCCATCCCTCTATTTAATAAATGCTTTGGATGCTATCAGTGGCAAGCACTAGTGAGTGGAAAACGTAGCACAGGTCACAACATGGTCAAGTCACACACAGACCCCTCTGTGCTGACAGACCCACTGGCCAGTTTCGCCATAGTTTGGCTGCAATTTCTCACCTCCATGTGCTTCAGTGTGTGTGGACAGCCTGGTTGCAGCTATGATGGGCACAAGCAGCGATTTGTAAGTAAGGATTCCAAACTGGGGTGCAGAACCTGCAACCTGTTCTCAGGGACTAATCCTCTGCTTACATGGAGATCTGCTGGACTTCCCGACAAGCCTGTCACCCATAACAAACAGCCCGTGGTACTGGTACCTTCATCCGCACTGGGGTGTCCCTCTACACGGATTAGCCACTCACTGTTTCCCTCCTCCCCACTGCAGCTACGGAAACAAAGCCTCCTGCCTTTAGTACTCACCACAAACATGAACACCGTGTAGAAGATCAGCGCCATGGCGCTGAACGACTGTATGGAAGCCATCATGTTCCTCTGTAGGCTCAATGGCAGCACGATACACAAGGAGACGACAAAGAGCAGGACTATCCGGAAGCTGCCAGTTACCTGAAAAAGGGCCAATGTAAGGAAGAGCAGCACAGCGTGCCCAGAAAGCCTCGCAGAGTCAAGCAGCCAGAATCCATGGGCTTGGATTGACAGAAAGAGCTTTTCATTCCCAAGAACGAGACAAAGCCAGTGGAAGAGGCCGCGAAATTGGAAGTTCCGCCTGCCTCCTCTTAAAAAACAGAGGAGAAGAAACAGTTCAGAGCTAGAAGCTCCGTGGCTGCCTCATTCGATCTGTGATTAGCTCCTGCAGTCACTGGGTGCCACTGTTGCTCTGCAGAGCGCGTGACAAAGCCAGTCTTCAGCAGGAGATTTGCTGGGGTGTTTTAAATGGTAATCCAAGCACCGGCCACTGGAATATTTTTATGCATCTCCAGCAATTAGATGAAAACTAACCTAGCTTCAAAAAATATATAAATAAAAGCCAAGGAGAAAGAAATGGCAGCTCTGGAAACCGGATCAGAAAATTAATCAGAACCTCATATTGGTATTTATTATAGCAGAACACTCTGAAATGCTTGGAAATACTTAATACCTAATTTGGCTGCGGCCACGAAGCATCTTCTAACGTCACAGTCCCTTAATCAGAGCTTAACAGCATCAGGCTGGAGAAGATAACAGCCAAGCCACATGTCCATTTAGCTTCCCTGGCCTGTCCCCTCCTCCAGCTCCAGCAACCATGGATTGCTCCTTGGCACACAGCACTATGATCAGAGAGGAGGGACAGCCTTGGAACAGCCAGTGTTGTGACAGTCAAGTGGAAGCACAAAGTGGGATGATGGCTTGAACAGAACTATGGGAAGGGGGTGGAAAACACCGGCTCCCATAAAAAACGCCTGTAGGAGCTGCGCTGGGCCACACAAGTCACCACACCAACTAGTTTACAAAGGTCTGACTTGCTGCAATTGCTGTTTCTTGTACACAGTTTTCCACATCCTGCTGTGCCAGGCTCCAGGATTCATCAGGCAAGACAGTCAAGAAACTTGCCATCAGGTTTTAAAGTGGAGTACTAAATGACTCGGCTGGATCTTGAACACACGGTCAATGTGATGATACTCTTCATCCTATCATCACACATGCTCAGCACAATGTACCAAACTGGCAATACATCAGAGTATTGTCCTGTACCAATGCCACAGGAAGACGAGGCTTACCTGAAGGCCAAGCAACTGGGCAAAGAAGTTGGATCCCAAATCCCCAATGACGACATAGAAAGCAATGCAGGTTCCCAGCATGAGCCCAATCATGCTGCAAAGCAAAGATACGTGCATTAGGAGGCTGAAATCTTGATTCCACATGGAAAGAGGGAATTCCCACCAAATGCAGCACACGCTGCTTTCCAGGTACAATTCCTGCTACATTCCTGGAAGATGAGTGTTAGGGAGACTGTGCTATGATTAGGTGAACATGAGACTTCTCTTAGAACATTTCCTATAGTTATCAGAAGTGCAGGTGGTAGTGGTGGCCCCCACAAGATGCTGGCATGGGCCATGTTATTCTGTCTACCCTGCTCCCATGGTGCCCATGGTTAAAGTGCCAGATGTCACCAACTCCTGGTCTGTATGACAGCCCCTGCTGTTGCTACCACAAGTGGAAAAATCAAGGATACTTAGGACAGGCAAGGGCTATGAAGGGGAGAAGTTACCTGGGACAGAGTGGAACTGCTAGAAGCTGTTTCACTAAGGTCAGTTCTACACCGCAGCCTTCACGCAAGCTAAGCTAAATTAACAACTGGTAGGATTTTGAAGTGCATTAACATCCTGGCTTTAGTCCTGCTTGCTTCTGGATGGGGGTGTCCACCCAGGAGGGTAATGCTCTCGAACTAATACACTTGGACTTCGCTGCTTTGGTTAATTCAGCTTCGACTTTCTGAGCATCCTTGCGAAGACAAGCCCTGAGTTTTGCAGACTGAGAAAACCCAGGGGGGCTGCATGCAGTGGCAGAGGCCTGCCTGCCTGGCTCTCATGGGAGACTCTGTCCTTTCGCAAGCCTGAAAACAAGTTCTCTCTCTCAACCATTTTATCTTTTCTCATTTGATTCTAGTAGAGCGAAACCCAAAGTGGTACTACTTAGTTCACTGCCACGTGCAGCATCTTTGCGAGTCAGCAAAGAGGGGGTTCTGCTCACAGCAGGCGTGCTGATTTAATTGCTGTCTGGAGATGGCAACCTCTGCCAGCGCTTTCCCAACAATCAGGTCAAAGCAGCACTCAGCCCTGGAGAACATCCCCCCTCCGCTCCAGCACAGAGGCTGGGTTACAAGTCTCCACTGCAGAGCAGAGGTTCTCCAGTGCTTTTCACAACACGGACCACATTTTAATGAAGAGACTGTCTCATGAACCACTTCCCCTCCCATTCATGGTTGCATGGACCGCTTCCCCTGCCATTTCCGATGGTACAACATCTCTGTGGCAATGACACCAATTGCTTGCACGGAAAAGCAAAATTAGAAAACTTTTTCGTGTATTTTTAGCTGTTGCTTACAACCATTCAGCAGCTGGGAACACAGAGAGAAGTCAGCACCATCTGACCAGTCAGATCTTGAAAGACCTCAGCCTGAGAACCTCTGCTCAACCACCCCACCAGGGACAGTTAAACCAGGTTGCTGTAGGTTTCCTCAACACTGCCCACACAGCCTTTCAACAGCTGCATACAGCACTTTTAAGAATAGACACGTTATAGCCCACAAGAGAGCCCTGCATTAGCCTTAAATAACTCAGGATTTCTGCTCACCCTCCCCAAATACGCAATTATTAACTTGCATTCCAAGCAACAAAGCAGCGTTCGCCAGCAAGGAATGCAAAGCATGCAGGAAATCTAAGGACTGATATGCAGGGGTACTGAATGCACCTGCCTCTGCTGGCTTCCACAAGGACTTTGGCAGTTTAGCACCTCTAAAAGGCAGGCTGCGAAGCACTCTCACCCCAGGTTTCCCAAAGAGCATGGGCAGAACAGGGGGCGAGGCTGAGGCCTCCAGATACCCGAGCTCTCACGAACAACTGAGCATGCTCTCCCACTTGGAAAAAGGGGTGCAAAGGAAGCTTAATAAGCATCTTATGTAAAACAGATGCACAGAGACGAAAATGAGGTCCAGTCCAAGTGGCTCTACTTATTATCTAAGCTTAGGTGGCTAGGGAGGATTGCAGGAAGCAGGAGGATAAGAGACAGGAGCACTATGCCAGACCACAGTCACAAGGGCATGGAGAACAGGTGTTCAATAGATAGCACATTACCTGGTCTCTACCAGCATCTTCCCCGCTTTTCCATAGGCGTGAAATGCTAGCACAAAAGAAAAAAAAATACACCACAGTCAGTCATTGAAGGGTTTAGAACACGATGCATACATCGGTTCACAATTAAACAGTGCTGGTGCCACAGGGCAATTCAGCTGGAACCCACTGGGCTTGTATTTTGGGGCTGGTTTCTCTTGCCCTCACTCCAAGCTTCTTTTTTGGGCACACCATCTACAAATCAAAAACCACATCAGAAGATGGAAGAAAGAGACAAAACAGATTTCTTCCCCCCCCTCCACCCCCCCTCATTTAAAAAAAAAAAACAGTGTTAAGTAGCAGTTACACATGGCAACCATTAGAAGAAGAAAGTGAGTGCGGAAGAGAAAATATGCATGTATAAGATGTTGTGTGGCAAAAAGCTACTGCAGTGCAAAATTTCAGTTGAGTTCCCATTTTTATTTTTATCTTTCCACTCTAACTCAACCGCCGGACATTGCTGGATGGGAGAGCGGAGATGGTGCCCAGAATGCTCAGTTCCATACCCAGAATACCCAGTGCTCACAACCCACACCAAAGAGATTTTGCCAAGAGATTCCCCACCCCCCCATACTTTGGTCATAGCTCATAGAAGAAAATGATCAGTATTGTTTAAAATCATTGCTCTTCCTGAAACAGAAAATGTCAAGAAAGCTCAACTTATATTTTTAGAGGCATCTTTCTGGGTGGGTCGGGAACGACGGGGGAAGTCGGACCTCCAGTTCTGACACAGACCACATTGTTTTCCCATTGCTCCTCTGTAGTTAACACTGGTCAAACCAAGCAAAGAGCAGCATGGTTTTCCCTGCTGGTTCTCTAGATGTGGCCATGCAGTATACATTCCTGGTGGTAGCCAATGCAGTGGGCTCATCTCTGGAAGTGCCTTCCATAACCTCTAGCATCTCCTGTTTCCTTGGAATCTCCTTAGTTTGAAAATGAAGGAAACCAAACATCCCCCCCACAGAGCAGGAAAAAAGGAGGGAGGGGGCAGGGGGGGCCACTGTTAGAAAAGCAAGTCATGGCTTTTGTCATGTGGGGAAGCCCAGAAGGCAGACAACAGCTTGGAGAAGAGCAAGGCAAAATGCTGGCTGAGACTTGTAAGCTGACTGCACGAGACGAGGCCATGCCATTAGAAAAGCTTCTGGATTTTGTCTTGTCCCTGTTTGGGGTTTCCTAGCAAAGAGGGAAAGACGGTGCTGACTGGTAGAAGTAGGCAGTGCCTATCTGAGGTGAAGGGATAAAGGCAGTAAAAAGATAAGCCACTTGAAGAGAGGCTTGTTACATGAACTGAGCTCCAAAAGGACTGTTGCTATTGCTTCATTGCAAACAGCCTGGTTTTTGTTAGTTTGTGTAGAAAGGCGGACGCCTCCACATAATAACTACTGCTGCTGGCTACAGTCTAGGCTTGGGATTTTAAGAAACAATCAGTCTCCTTGGCTATTCTGAAATGATGTTTTAATGAGACCGAGTCTTCAGACATTATGCCAGATGTCCCCATCTGGGGACACTAGGAAAATTGGATCCTTTATCTTCCCAAAGAGGCAAGAGGGGAGCGGCTGCATAATTTTGCACAGACAAAAGACTTCCAAATGTGACCTCCAGAAACCCACAGGAATCGCCAGCTGAGCAGACCTGGGTCTGGTCAATGCTGGAGATGGCTTTCTACCCCAAAGCTGGGACTGCCACAGGAAGCATCCCATCCAGCCTATGACACGTGCCAGTACCAAAGCAGCACCTCATTTTGGGATAAGGGGCCAGTGTGCTGCTTGTCCTGAGCTCACGTAGTCTGTAATCATCCCATCCTACGTCCCTATTTCCCCAAGAGTACCTGCTGTTAGATGCAATTCTCATTTCTTGAAATCCCAGCCTATTGTACACCTTGCTGTACACTGGCAGCTGCTGCTACACAATAGCACAGGGTGCAAGATCTTTGCCAGCTATCAGATAGAGACATATACAGATATTCCCCAATGCAGAAAGCACTGCATAAATGAAAGTGTTTATGCTAGACATGGGCCTGTCCCAGCCCTGGCTCTTTTGCTGCTGCATCCACCGCTCTGAACATTCCTCCGGAAGAACCTGGCCACTTAAAGTTCATTGGCAAAACTTTCTTGCATCTCTCCGTGGTGCCAAAGCCTCCCACAGAATCAGCTGCAGGGGCTGCCAGGCTCCCTCACAGATGTACCCGTGGATGGCGACAAAGGCCGTCTGTGTAGAGCTGCTCAACCTTGATGTATTAGGATGCACTGGAGGAGCGCTGCTTTCATTTGGGCTGAGGATGCCTTTCCTTCTCAGTGCTGGCCCTCCTCTGGCGGCTCGTAGTGGCACCTCTCCCAGATCTGAGGAGGGAGGAGAGGAAGGGAAGGCAGTTTGGTTCTTTCCGTGCCAGTGTTTGTGCACCAGGCAGTGCCAGGAAGTTTGGAAGTGTTACTGGCCCCTCTGTGTATCTGAACTCCCTGGCTTCAGAAAGGCCAGAGGAGTGCTTCTTCCTGGGAGACGCTCCAAGGTGAAGGGGGACTCTATTTGCTTCAACAAAGGCACAACACTGCACAAAGCCTCATTGTCACAAGGAAGGGGTGGGAGAGGCACTCCGGCCAGCTGAGACAGGGGGACTGGACCAACAATACTCCACCTGAGCGCTCGACTATAATTGAGTCGCCTCTGCAGTATTGGAGGCACAACCTTTGAGGCCACAACTTTTCCACTCTTTCTTGCTGCTGGTAGATATATATTTTGGCAGGAGCCACACCACAAAGCTAAATGACAGAGCCTTGGGTACTTAATGAACCAAGGGCATTCATCTGTCAGCAGCAGGGTCACTGCACAGACAGCACGTTGCTTTCAGTCTCATACAAACAGCGAGACCAGCCAGTTCTCTGCACCAACTCCCCAAGGTGGTGGGAACAGGTGACTAAGCAAGGCAGAAGATGCAGGATGGGCTTCAGGCCACCGGAGGGCAGAGGATAGGACTTTCAGAGGTGAGAATCTCCCAGGGCTGCAGAGGCAAAGATTTTGCCTGTGCAGCTTGATTCCTGACTCCCCGCGCAGCAATTCAACTAAGCCCCGTCAGGGGCTGCCCCATCAGCACCTCCATTTGTTTCCCAGTCGGATAGTGCCTTCCAATCAGCAGCCCTTCATTTGTGTGCCAATCACGAGAGCTCCAGCTCCTCAAGCCAAACCCGACCATCTCCTCCTTCCCCCAAAATCCTTGGGAAACAGAACAGAGGTCACGAGCAGATGCCAATCTTGGCGCCAATGCTGAGCAGACGAGCTGTAAGGAAGAGGGACAGCTCCCTCTGCCAAGAACCCACACATGAATCTTGCAGATGTTTTTATTTTCTTGGCCACTTGGAACTCAGTGCACCATTTCCTCTCCTCTCCCCCTTGCTCTGCTATAAACGCTCACACAGTTGAGCTCCAGAAAGCCCATGTTCTATGCCAGGCTCTCTACTGGCAGAACCCAATGTCCTCAGCAGCACGCTGGGTGGGGAAGCTAGTGGGTTTTGTGCTGAGGCCAATAATTCACACCAGACGCCTGCTTTGCCAGCTCCTGCAACCTCGTGTTTTGATCATTCAGCACCGCATCCCGTCCTTCAGCACTGCGGAGTCAAAACAATCCTGGGCCTACTGATTTCCCAGGCAAAGGAAGAATTCAACCCTCAGGCAACACGAAGCAGGAGGAAAAATTAAACAGGGGAGCTAAGTATAGCAGGAGCGACACCAAAATCCTGCGTCAATAATTCAACCACCTTGGTGTCAAAGTTGGACAAGATAATGGCATGCTCTAGAAATCAAAATCCTTACCCAGTCCCGGGTAGGTTCTGCGCTTGCCGAGATTGGCCGATTTCACCAGGAACATGCAGGACTGATGAGTCATCCAAGCACAGAAAACCAGCAGCAGGGTGCCTAGGACGATGCCACACTGGAAGGAAAGGAAAAAAAAGAAAGATGTCCAAGCGCCAAGCGCCAGTCGGAAAGCCACGCCCCCCCGCTTTGAGGTTGTGGCACCTTCAGCTTCTCAGCCACACTCTTGCCTGAGAAGGCAGATGCCTCCTTTAAATGCAGCCAGCTCAAACGTGATGGACTAGTTCTATCTCACTTGTGCACCCACTTTGGAAGCAGAGACACAGAGCAGTCACCTGTTCCTAAACAACTCTGGAGTGATGCTTTTGCCCAGAACAGCAAAGCAGGTAAATTTGCAGAACACACCTTTCAAGACTTCGCCCTGTTCAGACCCTACCAGAGCCAGTTTTAGGACACTGCCCCACACACTTAATATTCTGCTGGTGCAGTAGCCCAGACTCTACTTCTCCTCCCAGGTGAAAGAGGCTGTTCAGAAAGTTTACACCCAAACCACCTGCACTGTTAGCCACGCAGTGCTGGCAGGCGTTTGCAAAAGATGATGTTAATCATTAAACATTTTGTAAACCCGGGACCTCAAACAGGAAGGACTGTAATTGCCAATGCTGTTTGCATTCATTTTACTCAAATTAGATGGGGCCCTGGCAACCCTCAGATCAGCAAAGCCAGGACACACCTCTTGGCATAAGATGTCAGAGGATTGCTTTGCAAAGCCTTAGAGCCCAGCATGCTGCATAAGCTGCACGGCACCAGTAAGCATGCAGGCATCCCAGTTTTGTTACCCTCAGTTGGGAGAAAGGAGGAAGCTCTTCTAGGGTTACCTTATTCAGAAGGAAAATATGACATCTGGCAAAAGGACAGACATCTCTGGTGCTTTCCCTCAGTCTGAATGAAGACTGAGGTAGGTCCAGCTTCACAGCCAGTCTTGAGCAGGGAGCTGGCCTAGGTGACCATGAAATCCCTTCCAGCCCTGCCTTCCTATGACCTAAATCAGTGGGGGCTAACATTTGACAGACATGCGGCCCTGTCCCCTCAAGCGCCACGCCGATCCTCTTCTTCCACCCAATCTGCTGCTATGCTTTTGGCCCCCTACTGCGTCCTCGATCTGCCATGTGTCACCCATCAACACCACCCAGGCCACTTGCAGTGCAATGCCACAGGTTGGCCTACCCTGGTCTACATCACCACTGAGAGCTGAGCTAACAACACACAACCCTGCCTGAGCCAGGTCAATACGTGATCCCACGGCTACAGTGCTTGGCTTACCTCGCCTCTCCTTACAACTGTGAGTCTCGCTGGTTAAACCCAATCTAAAGCTCTGGGCTAAGAAGCATGGAGCAAGGCCTGTGCCACCTTCTCGCCTGCCCCACACAGCTACGTTCGCTCCGAAAGACAGCAACAACCTGCATCAGCAGCCCTCCATCTCACGGAGCGAACAAACACACGCTTGGACGAAAGGGGCATCGGTCACTTCGAGCACAGGACGGGCACGGCCTCTGAATCAAAGCCCTCAAACACAAGTACTTCTTGCCGAACGCCGTCCTGGCTAACGTCATTTCGTTACAACGTCACCAATCTGTTAGGGAACGCGCTTGTTTGAAAGTCCCGCGATGTTCGTTACAAAGTCATTTGGCCACCGCCTGCTAATGGGTCACTCCTGCCTGGATTCACTTAACTCCATTTTGCTTCAAGTCCCGTTTTTCGAGAACGTAACTACGACGTTAAGCGAGAAGCAGCCATACAAGGCGCTGCAAGCGAGAGGGGAGCAGAGCAGGGGCCCAGCTCCGTCTCCCCCTCGGCCACGGGCCATGAGAAACCGCCCTTAACACGGGAGGCAACGGGGGACACATCAATGCATGGCGGTGAGGGAAGTCCTCAGGGACACTCCTGAGCCAGGCCCCCCCTCACGCCCGGCTCATAGGGCTGCGGGCGCGGAGGGGATCAATCAATCCCCACGCCCCGCGCAGGGAAACTGAGGCGCGGGGCGGGCCTTGCTCACCTGTCGGAAGCAGAAGGGCATGGTGAGCACGCTGACGCCCACGATGCTGTTGACGATGTTCATGATGAGGCCCCAGTTGGAGCCCGCGGCGGCCATAGGGGACGCCATGGCGGCGCGGGGGGAGGGAGGGAGGGGGGCCCGGCCTCCGCCACACAGACACTTCCGGGTTCGGCTGCTCCGCCGGCGCTTCCGGGAAGTGGCGTTACCGCGGAACCAGCGAGACGGCGAGATAGAGCACCCCCCCGTCTAGGCGCTCTCGCCTTTCTGGAGGACCCGCTCGCCAAGCACAGCCACAGAATGGAGGGCGTTGCCGTGGCCGCGCCGCCATGTTGGGCCCGGTGCCACGTCACTGGGCGGTGTGTGGCGTCATAGCTCGCGCGTGGCGCGTCATCCTGTCACTGCACCGCCCATAGGCACAGGCGCTAGGTCGTCACTGCTGCACCGTCCTGACATCATTGCCTTCCTGATGTCATTCCCTGGTCTCTCACCCCCCCTCCTCTGTAGGACACGTGGTGATGTCATTACCCTCTGATGTCATCCTGTGGCCTCTCACCCCCCCGTAGGACAGTGCCCACGTTCCTGCACAGGATGTGTGCACATACTGACATGATGTCATTGCCCTTGTAATGTCATCCTGTGGCCTCTAACTCCCCCCCCCCCCATGACGTGGGCCCACGTTCCTGGACACAGACATGCACGCACTGCCACGCTGTCATGATGTCATTGCCCTCATGACATCATCCTGTGGCCTCTCACCCCCCCATAGGACATGTGCCCACATTCCTGCACACGGATGTGAACACACTGCCATGATGCCATTACCCTTGTGATGTCATCCTGTGGCCTGTAACCTCCCCCCCACCCATATGACACGTGCCCACATTCCTGGATACAGACATGCACACACTGCTGCACGTCGTGATGTCATTGCCCTCACGATGTCATCATGTGGCCTCTCACCCCCTCTCCTCTGTATGACACGCGCCCACGTTCCTGCACACAGACGTGCCCACATGTGCACACTCGTGGATGCACCCTATCCCTTGGCCGTGGAGCCCCCATGGCCACGCCCTCTGGGCTCCACCCTCACCCCTGGCCCGGGCCGTCTCCAGCGTGTGGGCCACAGAAGCACACGCGTGGACACACAGGTGTGTGTACTGTAAGCAGGTGCATGTGTTAGAGCCTTTCCTGACTGAGCAGCCCAAAGCCCTAGGGCAGTTGCATGCGAGCACTCATGCACACACGTGTAGGCACATACACCCACGCACGCTTGGAAGAGCAGACACCACGGGAACAGCATGTCACAAGCCCCCGCTCTGCCCTGTGCACAGCCTGCTCCGGGGGGTCAGCCTTGCATTTGTCCAGCCCTGGGAGCCAGGACCCCTCACCTGGCCTGCTCCCCTGCCCCAGGACCCCCCACGCCTGCAGCCCTGGCTTCCTGCCTGTGCCCCCACACCCAGCCCTGCCCTCCCAGACCTGCCAGAAGTTACTGGGAACCCCTGGGATTCCTCCAGCCATTGTCATCACCACCACCGCTCTTCACAGCACCCCTGGCCCTACCCTCCTCCTCTGTGCCTAAGCCCAGGGCAAGCCGAGGAGCCTCTCCTCGCTCCGCCCTCCCCCCCATCTCAAACCAGCCTCCTAACCAGCTGCAGGAGAAATGCCTCTGGAAATGAACACCCTTGGCCAGGGGCCCAGGCTCAGCGCTGCCCCCATCTCTCCCCGTCTCCATACTGGTAGCTCTGTTTGGGGCATCGCTGCACAGGGACCCGTTGCATCAACCGCTCATTTGCGGGGTTATTAGCATCAAACCTCCAGCGATGGGTGGTGCTAACGGCACAGGGTCCTCACTGCCTGTCAGGGGGTTTGTGCAAGGCACGCTTGTCTTCGGTGGCCTCCACAGCTCTGCACCGGGGCTTCGGAGCCTGGGTGTAAAACCTGCAGCAAGCCCCAGCCCAGGCACAAGTCAGGCGGCAGAGCCCAGAGCCAGGCCAGAGGCCGTCCCAGATGGCTCAGGCTCCCAGATGCAAAGGTCAGGACCCAGGCCCGGTGCAGCACAGGACGCGGGGAGGTTTCAGATCCCTCTCAGCAGAGCGGGGCCAGCTGCAGACTTGAAATCCCCGTCACGGGGGATGTTGCAGCTCCCGTGATCAGTGCTTGGTGAAACGCTGCCTTCAGCTTTCCCTTCAGTGGGCAACGGAGCAAGGATTAATATCACCAGGACACTGAGATCTCGGCCACAGACGCAGCCTGTAGCTTGGGTGAAGTCACGGCCTCCCTGCACACCTGCCCCTTTCCCTGGCAGGCAAAATGCAAATGTCGGCAGTGCAGCCGGAAGCCTGGCAGGGGGTCCCAGCCTCCCCCACAGCCCTGCCAGGAGCTGCCTTTTCTTCGCCTTTTTCTCCCCCCAGCCATAAAAAGACGGGATGGTCCATGCATGCATGCAGGGACACACATTCACACATGCACACACGCCCTCCGTCAAACCAGAGCGACCTGTGCCACCTCCGTGCTCCCGCTTGAACGGCGCACGGGGCGCTTGTATAATTTGCAGCAATTGCAATGGGTAACCACAAGAATTTGCTCTACAAAAGGTTTGCAAGGAGGGGGAACGTGTCTGCCTAATTCCCTCCAGGTGCCTCTTGGCCTCCAGACCCTAAAAGCAGCAGGTTTGCTCCCTGCTTGGCAGCGCCTGCCCGCCCTGCCTGACTTCCCCCTGGGCTCACCCACCCTGAGCCCTCCCTACCCTGCCTCCGAGGGGAAGATTAAGAGCCATTGTGCCTCCCTCTCCTGTGCACAAGCCTCTCCTGTGCCAGGACAGGATGGGGCAGGATGGGACAGGACAGGGAGGGGCCCTGGCTGAGGGATCTAGGGTGAAACCAGGAGCAAATAACTGACAACCGGGTTATGGCTCGTCTTGCCTCCTGCCTCTTTGGAGCACTGATACATCCTGCTCCTGGCTGAGACCCAGAGAGAAGGAGCTCCAGCTGGGTTTGTGCTCCCCGGCTGAGGCTTAGACAGAGACACTGCGCATAAATCCTGCCCCTGTTCCCTTGGAAAGGATGGAGGGAAGCCTCGAGGCAGGCACCGCTGACCCTCTACTCCCCTGGGAGACGCCTGCCCATGCTCTGGCAGAGGGGGCTGGGGCAGAGGGCAGTCCCGTTACATCTACCCCTAGGCTGGACGGCACAACAGTTAGGTCCAGAGGAGGCTTTGCACGCACATGCGAGGTGCACCACGGCCGGAGCAGACAGACGGACCGCTCTCCATGGGCAGCCGCCCTGGCCGTGCCTCCCCACGAGGTGGCAGGGGAGCCAGCAGCAGCCTGTTTGCAACCCCTGGCTGCCCTGGGATAGACGGGGACACACGGCTGCCCCCACCACTGTGGTGTGACCCGGTTTGTGCTGTGGTGACTCTGCACCAGGCTGCAGCCAGCTAAACTGCACAGGTTTCGGGCTCCAGATCACATGCCCACCACGCCTGGCTGGTCCCAGTACAACCAGTTATGTGCTGAGCTGCATCTGGTACAAATGGGGAGTCACTCCTGGCACGCAGGGTGTAACAGCTGGAATCGGCCAGGTCAGAACCCACGCCCTGGGACCACAGTTAAACCCTGGGATTATTTCTCCCTAGGGCAATCACCTTTATGGGTCACGTGTGCCTGGCATGACGTCATCCCCTGCCAGACAGACAGCTTGCCAGGAAGAGCTTGCAGGCTACCGAGGGGCATGTGCCATAAACCTGGGGCTTGTGGGGTGAACTCATTCACACTCCCCTTGGGGTGGCTGGGGCAGGAGGGGGGTTCCCCAACCTCAGACCAGCCTGTAGGACAAGAGGAGCCCGCATTGCAGACATGCTTGGAGCTAGTGCCATAGACCCAGCGCCACTGTGCTCCAAGCAGGGTCACGTTGGCTTGGGCACACTGTGACAGCCACAGGCATCCGCTACCATCGAAGCACAACCTCCCTGGTGGTGGCGGCCCCCAGGGCTCCACACGTTCCCCCCAAGCATGGGCATGGAGCCCCGGGGTGGGCACTTGCCAGGGCAGGATGAGCAGGAAGGCAGCCAAGCAGGCGCAGCCCCTTCCAAAACACCTGCCAGCGTGAGTGGCTGCCAGCGCCCAGGCTGGAGCAGGCCCAGCTGGTGTACCCAGCCTTAGCTCCGCGTGCAAGGCGCCTTCCCACTCCGCCAGGCTGCCTGCGGAGGAGCCAGGGTTGCAAGGAGAGAGCCAAGCCCCCTCCAGTCCCGGCCCAGCAGGACCCAGAGGGATGCTCGATCTAACTCTGCTTACCACGGCAGTGCCCAGGCTGGCTGCAGTGCACACAAGCCCCCGTGTCAGTGCCCCCCACTTGATGGAAAAGCCAAGGGTCTGCTCCCCCTAGCCCCACCAGGCAGACACGGTGCTGCACGTGGCTGGGAATGAGCCGACGTGGGGGCTTCTGCCTCCTCTCCAGCCCCCCAGCTTAGCCATGCAGGGAACCTCAGCTGCAGAAGCCTGTGCCCTGTCCCCCATTCCAACCCAGGGATGTGGGGGCCCAAGGCTGGGCAAGGCACTGCGGAGCATCCAGAAGCCCTTGAAGGGCCAGCTGTGGGCAGGACAGATGCAGACGGGGCAGGACACGGTTCAGGGTGCGAGGGTCCGAAGCAGAGGGCGCAGCGCATGTGGCCAGCAAGCCCTTCCTTGTGGCCGGCAGTCCAGAGCTGGGGGGAAGGGGCTGCTTTGGAGGCACCACAGCCTGGGGCCCATGGGTCCAGCAGGGGTTTGGAGCCTGTAAGGTGCAATGGGGACACGCTCCGTGCCCCATCCTAACCCAGAGCCACAGCACAGAGCCCAAGCAAGGGAATAAATCAGCCAAGTGAGCAAATTCCCTGCACGCCAAAAAAAAGGTGCCATAAAACACAAGAGAAAATTGATCTGTCAAGGGAATGGATGGGCAGGGAGATCATGGGTGCCTTCTCTGCCCCAGCCCAGGCACTCCTGCCCCCAGCCCAGCCCAGGACACATGGCAGGGGTGGCCCGGGGCAGGCGAGGTGTGTAACAGGCCCCAGTGCCATGCGTGACAGCCGACGCATGAGCTGGCTGGGCCCGGTGCTCCCTGCTCCCTGGCCCGGGCGCGACGCAGCTGCTGCAGAAAATAGGACAATAAAACGGAAGACGCCCAGCCCTGCATGAGCAGGCCATTAGAGGCCCCTGTTCTGCCCCGTTTTTAATTGAATCTCTCCTCTCTGCTCTTTGGTGCAGTCACCTCTGCTTCCCGCCGACCCCCTTCCCGGTGCCACACACAGCAGGGGTTGCGAGGGCCACAGCGCTCCGCAGCTGGGCACAATGCAGCCACGAGAGCCGTGCCCCTGCGCCTGCGGTGCCTGCAGCTGCATGGATCCCATCCTGGGAAGCCATGGGAGGAAGAAGAGCTGTGGGTACGAAGCCACGGGCTGCGGAGCCATGAGCGAGGCAGCTGAGATGGCCAGCGGCTCTCCCAGGAGTGTTCTCCCAGCGCATGGCTCTCCGCTGGTGATGCCCAACTGCCCTGTGGGGTGAGGCTGGGGTGCAGACCCCCGATGCCCAGCACAGCAGCACCCCAGAGCATCTCCCCTGGATTAACCCCTGCATCCAGAGGTTGCGCTCTGGCCAGGCCAGGCTCCATCCCACCCTTCCAGCTGGAACAAGTGAGATCCCAGCCAACCTGTTCCCTCCCAGCCTCCTCCTGCCCAGGGAGAGCGGCAGGGCCACGTGGCACCTGTTATGGAGCAACAGCCCCAGTGCCTCTCTCCGCCCTGCCCCTCAGCTAGCCAGGCCCGGATCCTCATGGATGCCAGCGGGACCCTGCTGTGCCCCCATGCCACTGCCCATGCACCCCTCACCTCTTCCCAGGGCCCCTGAGCCGAAGGTCACAGCTCTGTGTGCGAGTGAGCAAAACCCCCGTTCTCCCATCCCAGAGCAGCCCAGGGCCCCTGGCTGGCTCATGGGACCCCCAGACCTTGCCCTGCCAAGACCCCCCATTGGCACCATCTAGGAGCAACCCTCCCCACCTGCTGCAGATCAGCCGTGGAGCCCCATGAGCTGCCTCTCAAGTGGGGGGCTGCACCCGAGCCTGCTCGACGTGCCTGGCAGGGGGCAAGACCACTCAGGGCAGCTCAGGGCAGTGCCTTCCTCCCCCACCAGCTCAGCAGCTCACAGGCCCGTGCAGGGGCTGGGCAGAGCCAGCCGGCCACGTCCCCTCATCCCGTGGCAGCCCCGTGCCTGCCGCTCTCAGCGGCCAGGGCACAATGGCTCCGTTATCCCCAGGCATGGGGGAGCCACCTGGCTGGCAGGGGCCGAGCCTGGCCACTTGCCACCTCCACACGCGGCGCCCGCAGCCCAACCAGGCAGATGAATGATTACGCAGGGCTCGTAATCAAAGAAGCCCACTAAGCCCTGGCACAGGGGCCACGGCGGTGGGGACTCCCCAGTTCACTGTGGCTTCAGGTTTGCTGGGAGAACGACATCTGGGGAGCCAGGGGCCCGGGAGGGGAGAGCTCTTGGAGTTGAGCCTGGGCCCTTGGGGGCTGCTGCCTGCACCACAGTGCACTGCCCATCAGGTAGCCCTGTGCAGGCCTTAGCAGCCCCTCTGCCCAAGGCCAGCCTTGCAGCTGAGGTATCGCTTCCTGGGATCTCCAGTACCAGGTCTGGTGCTAGCAGAGACGGCACAGCCCAATGCCTCCATGGTCGTCCCATGCATGACCCTGACCACCTCTGCACAGCCCTGAGCGCATCCTGCCACGCACCTGGTCACCTCCCCCAGCCCACCCGCTCAGGCAGGTCTGGGGTGCCTCTCTGCTCCCAGAGCAAACCTGCCCAGCCCGCCCAGCCTAACATCACGGAGGGGCTGGACCTTGACAGACCCCTCGTTTGGGGTAATTAGCCCATTCCCTCACTCAGGCCAGGCACGTGCTTCTCGCCGTTGGTCTTCCTGCAGGAGGCAAGCCCCGTGCTGCCGCCAGGGAAGCCCCACTCATTCAGACGTCCCCTTTCCACCATTAAGGCAAAGGTGATCGACGGGGCCACGGCAGCTGGCACTGGATTTGCAGCGCTATCCCGAGAGCGCTCCCTCAGAGGAGACTTCCACTCTGCCCCGCCAGGCTCATGCCCGTCACCGGCAGGGATGCAGCCAGGGGAGAAATACAACAGCCGAGGGCAGAGGAGCCCCCCGCTTTGCCCGCGGGGCTCAATGCAAGTGTGGGAAGAGAAGGGAACGTGCCACTCGGTCTGTGGGATGGCGTGGGAGTCCGCGCAGCCCGGCATCCCCGGCAGAGCCACATTTCCACCTCCCCCAGGGCCCGCACGCAGCGGGGCAGCCTTGTGTGCTGGGGGGCCGCCGGCTAGCCCAAAGGCATCGCCTGTGCCGGGGAAGGAGCTTTGGTGCCCATCAAGCCCCCAAGCTCTTGGGTGGCAGCAGAGGTCACCCCCCAAGAGCTGGCCAGTGTTGTCCGAAGAGAGACCTGCTGGAGAAGGAGGCTCAAGCCGTGGGGGGAGTCCTGCCTCTCCTCCCCTGCGGCCCCCTGCCCTGCCTCCCCCTCTGAGTTCCTCGCAGGTTCAGAGCGATCAAATGACACATGCTCACGACACGGGCAGAGCGGGGGAGCCGGGGGGGGATACTCTGCAGGAGTCACTGGCTGCACCTTGCCGGTCCCAGGCTAGAGGCCACCCCCATGCATGGGGCCTGGGACTCCAGGAGACCCCAGGCCGAGGCAGGGCTGCAAGCTACTGCAAGCTACGCAGGGCGCAGAGGGACCGATGTGCCACGTGCGCACGAGCCGATGCCCAGGAAGGATCCGTGCAGGCTGGCGAGTGACGCAGCTGCTGGTGCCGGAGTTTGCCAAGTCTGGTCCTTTTAGGCCTGGTGCCCCTGCCCCACACCAGGCCCTCCTGCCGCTCCAGCCACTCGTGCAGGGGGACGCAGCCCCCAAAGGGTTACGCAGCTGAAAGGAGTGCCGATGGAAGTTGGGTCTGATGATGTCATGAGTGTGACATCATAGCTGCCTGGAGAGGTGCCTAGGTGGAGTCCACATGGATGGGGCCTGGGTCTCTCAGCCCACCCATGCCAGCCCCACACCCTGGTCTCCAGCCTGGCCTGGGAGGCTCTGGACCCCTGGGGACCCTGCTGGGCACAGGTGCCGGGCCAGATTCCTGTCCAGGATCCCAGTGGGGGCTTGCGGGGTGCGGGACCCCCCTGCGTGGCCTAGGCCCCCCTGCCCTCCTGGCCCCCCACCCTTCCGGGACCACCCGGCCGGCTCCCCGTTCACTGCCGCCCACCCCAGGCTTTTGGCCCCTGGGCTTCTCCTGGGTGGGGGGCACCACGGGGCCAAGCTGAGCCCTACGCATTCACCTCATATGTCTGGAACAGGTGCCGGGACCGTGGGCTCAGCCCCGGCCCCCGGCCCCAGGGTGCAGATCCAGGGCACTAGGAGAGGCGGGAGGGGGCAGAGTCCTGGCCCCCATCCCAGGCGCAGGGAGGGGAGGGCTGGGGGGCTGCCTCTCTTCCCCCACCGGCTTGCACCGCGCAGGCCCCCGCCAGCCAGCAGGACGCGGGACAATGTGTTTCCAATTGTGCAGCCCCGAACCTCGCTGCGATCCAAACCACGTGCGAGCCTCTCACCTGCAACTCATCAGCTCCCGGCTACCGAATACATCGGCTCCGGCACCGGCCCACACTGCCACGTCGCCTGCGGGGGCCCTGCGGCCTGGGCCGGAGCAACCCCACGCCCAGTCTCTTCCAATCAGGGGCTCGGGGCAGGGGTCCCGGGGCCTCGGCCACACACGCAGCCCTGCCAAAGCGGATGGGGGAGCGGGAGAACAGCCAGGCCTCCGCGTTTCCCAGGCTGGAGGGGCAGCTGTCTCACTCGGGGGCCTGTTTGGGGCTGGTATGGCCCGGGGAGCTCCCTTGGGCCATGCATCCCCCAGTGCAGGTGCTGCCCTGGCTCTGGGCCCAGCTGTGGGTGCCGGTCGCTTGGGGCATGGACCTGCTGCCCTGCAGAGCTCAGGGCTGGATCTGCGTGAGCTCGGATCCAGACAAAGCATGGGCCCCCCTCAGCCACCCACCCCCTCCACCAGCCCGGGACCAGGCAAGGAGAAGGAGCCCGTTTGCATCGGCCAGGTGTCGGGGCCTCCGCCCTGCCACGTGGCCCCCGCGGGCTGTGAGAGCCGGACTCGCTAGACAAGCGAGGAGGGGAGCAGAGCCTGAGAGACTTGCCCATCTGCATCCAGCCTGGAGACCGCATCCGCCAGCTCCCCGCAGCTCCGTGGGAACAGCCGCCGGCCGGCCCCCAGTCCAGCGGGTGGGAGAAGCTGGGAAACACGGGCCTGCCAGCTCGGGGAGCACAGCCGCGCTTCTTTTTTGCTTCTCCCCCATCCCCTGCTTTTCTCCTCAGCTTCATGTTAGCGCGGGTGGGCCAGGGAGGAGAGGGAGGGGCGGCTGGGTGGGCCCCTGGCTCGGCGGTCTCTGGTCCAGCTCTGGGGACTCGAGGTGCAGCTGGTGAGGGCCCGGGGGTGGCAGGAGATGCCCACGGGGCTGCTCCACACCCTTGATTTCCTCCAGCTCCGGATATGACCCCAGACGCCAACAGAACTGGGTTGACTTATGTTAGCTGGGGATCCGACTAGTGGGGGTGTCAGGGGGCGTGTGCACGTGTTTGTGTGAGATTGTGTCAGGGTGTGTGTGTGCAAGAGCATGTGCTGGTCCATGTGTGCTAGGATGTGTGTTCATGTGTTAGTGTGCGCAAGAGTATGTGCATGCCAAGGTATGTGTTTATGTGCGAGAGCATGAGCATGCCTGTATGTGTCGGGGGGGGGGTGTTTGGGTGTCTGTGTATGCGAGAGTATGTGCGTGTTCACGTGTGTCAGGGTGTGTGTTCGTGTGGGTAAAAGCAAGTCCGTGTCCATGGGTGCCAGGGTGTTTGTGCAAGAGTATGTACATGTGCATGTGTGTCAGGGCGTGTGCCATTCACCGGTAGGAGCAGGGCCCAAAGCCTGCCCTGCAGGTGAAGGCCGGATGCTGTTTCCTGCACCCTCGCTGGGACGCCCGCTGGGAGCCAGCATCGTGCACCTGTGCCCGGGGGCAGGCCTCACCACGGCACTGGAGCCAGCACAGGACAGCCCTTGCCAAGGCACACCCGCGCCCCCAGCTGCTCCAGCCCAACCCGCACGCCTGCCCACGGCCACGGGCACCCCGCACAGCCTGGCCTCCCTGCCGCCTCCCGCCTGCCTCTGCCCACCCTGAGCCTGACGCGTGGTGCCCAGCAAGGCTGGGAGGACGCGGCACTGGAAAGGCTGCAGCTCTGTGGCACAGGGGGCAGATATGGGCCTGGATGGACCAACCCCATTGCTACGACACCCTCTGCCTCCCTGCGGGGTAGCGCTCACCAGACACCTGCCAGCTCCTCGCCCCTGCCCCTGCCCCAGCCCCACCTCCGTCTCCTGGACTCGGAGCCTGGGCCTGGGCGAACTGACCCACCGCTCCCTTCTAGGGCTTTCCAGGGGGTTGCAATGCTCCGGCCCTGGCAACCCCTGGAAGTCCTGCCCTGAGTTGCCCCAGCTGCCGGAGGGGAGTTTCATGCTCAGTCTCATGGTCTGGGAGCAGGATGGACCTGGTCTCTGCCCGTGCCCTTGTCCACCACCACGGTCCCTCCTGGCAGGGATGGAGGCATCCTCCATGCAGCCCTCCACTCTGCTCAGCACCCGGCAGGAGGGTGCATCCTATGCCACTGACCCCCGGCACTGTCCCGTGCACGCATCCCTGAGTGGACCCACAAACAGGGCCTGGGTTTGCTCCTCGCTGCCCGCATCCCAGTGAGAGCCAAGGAGAGTGACGCGGGCCCAGTGCCGCAGGTGCCCTGGTGCCCCTAGGGCTGTAGAGATCATGCCGTGCAGCGTCCATGTGTGCACCAGAAGCACCTAAGCCCCCTCCGGACACACACTGGACGCAGCCCTGCAGACACAGATGGGCCGAGCACTGCCCGCCAATGCCCCCTGGGCTGCAGGTCGGAGCAGGGGGCCGGGGAGCAGGACTCCCGGGCTCCCCCCAGGACAGCCCTGGCTGGGGAGGGGGCTGCATTCCAGGACTCGCTGGGTCTCGGGGCAGTCTGCCTCAGGGAGGGGGGTTCCTCCATGCCCCGCGGGGGGAAGGCGCTGGGGAGAGACCACAACGAGGTTGTGCCCAGACCGTCTCCAGAGGGAACTCCCTGGATCGCTCCAGCGCAGGCCTGCGAGCACCGTGGCTAGGAAACCCTGGCAGGGTGGGTGCCAGCCCGGGCAGGCGGGAAACCTGGCAGGGCGTTAGCCGTGTACCTGCTGTACCACAGCCCCGTGCATCTTCCCCCCGTGCGGCAGCTGGCGTGTAAGCGGAGTTGCGTGAGTCAGCGTGGGTGGCCTGCCCAGGCACAGGGCACTGCTGGCACTGGGGCCTTGCTGATTCTCCCAGGCCCCAGCCTTCCCCTCCACGCCCGCCGGGAGGAGGCACATCCTGCCCTGGCATGCCAGGGCACAACAGGGGTGGTCCAGCTGTGATCAGAGGGCGCAGGGCATCGTGATGTGGTTGGGGGGGGGTCTTTCCTGCCTTGAGTAGTGGCTGGGAGCTGCAGCTTTTGGGTGGCTTGTGGAATGGAGGCACGGAGAGCTGAGTGACAGGGTCAAGGTCACGTGGAGAGGCAGTGGCAGAGCTAGGGCTTGAGCCTTCCCCTCTTGAGTCATGCCCTGCCTTGGCCTGGCTCCAAACTCCCCCCTTGGTGCTGTCTGGTGCATGAGCTGGCACTGACGCCCTTGCACCTTGGCAGGGCAGAGCAGGCACCCTGATGGCTCCAGGCTGCAGGGCGGATGTGGGGAAGGTGATAACGAAGCCACAGGAGGCAGCTGCTTCTGCAGCATCGCACGGCCCTGCACCTGGACAACGGCATCCCCTGGGCCTGTGTCGATGCTAGAACCAACCCTCCAAGCCCCTGCCAGCCTGGCCCAGCCCAGCCCAGCCCAGCCGCACTGCCTGCGGAGGCCAGAGTCTCTCGGCTTTGGACAGCACCGAAGCACGTGTGATCCCAGGCGCTGGATCCCATTCCCACCCCGGCGAGCCTCCTCTTGCTCCGTGGCAGGGCAGGGGCTGCCTGATATCGTCGGCTGCCTGTGGAAGCCCTCAAGGCAAAATTCAGCGGACTCTTTATATGCCTGAAGAAGGTTGTGTGCGCCTGAAAGCTTGCAAAGAACTATTTGTCCAATTATTTATTTGGTCTAATGAAAGAGATCACTTTTACCCAAAGAACCTGGTCTGCCTAAAAACCAACCCACAATTCACGTGGTGTCGGAAACCCGGGGAGCTCGGTGGCGGCCACTGCGGGGACAGGCGCGGCCGAGAGAGTCCAGGCGGGCCCTCCTGTCCTGCCTGATGGGCCGGATTCCTGGCTCTCCAGAGCTGCAGAGAATCAGCGCCCCCAGGACTGCCGGGAGGGGCGATGACTCCAGCCCGTGCAGGTGGCGGAGGAGGGGCTCAGCCCCCCCGAGGCCTTGCCCGCGGTCCCGGGGAGCAGACGGCACATCTTCCCACGGACGACGTGCCTTTGTCTCCCCGCACGCGCGTGCACGGGCCCAGGGCCACACGGCGCATTTGGAAAAGCAGCCTGGCCCTGGCACAGGAATTCCTCCCCAGGCCGGCCCCGCTGTCCAGCCATCGATTCCTTTCCCAGGACTGATATTTTTCACGCCAGGAATTCATCTTGTTGGCAGCTCCGTGTCCAATCGCTCTCACCCTCCGCCCCCCGGTTGCGAGCCGGTGCGCCTCTCCTTGAGCAGCAATGCTGAGGTCAGCAGCGGGGCTCTGAGAAACGACCGGTTTTCCGCCGGGGACCACGAGCTCCAGCCAGGGGGAAGGCGCTTCGGGCGGCCAAAGGCAAGGCGGTGAACCCCTGGCCTCCCCCAGGGTGCGGGACAGGTCTCCCACAGGGGAAAGCAGCGGCTGGAGTGGCACAAACGGCCCTTGATGCGGGGACGAAAGTTTCCCACCGACTGAGACGCTCCAGGCAAGAGCAGAAAAGGAGTGGGCTGCTTCTCCCACTGGAACATGCCTGGGCCGAGCAGGGTGGGGCCGCTTTCCACGCCCGAGGGGCTCTGGGGCTCCCCTCCACCCAGCCGGGTTTGACCTGTTCTTCCCTTCCGCAGGCCGAGCCGCCCCGGTGGGAGAGGAGCCCTGCACAGGCTGACGCGCGAGTCGTTGCCACGCGCAGCCCATGCGAAGGGACAGCTTGGGGAATCCTGCCGCGCTTCGTGAGCTGGCCCACAGCACGCAGAGCCCTGCCCGTGCCTCAGTTTCCCCAGGTGCAACCCCCTCCCTGCTGCCTCTGCTCCGTCCCAAGGCACGAGTGAAAACCAACCGGGGGGGGGAGGGGGGGGCGAGGAGATATGGAGAACCAAGCTCCCCTCAGGATATCCGATGCCATGGGGTTTTCCCATTGCTCCCCGCACCCCAGAGGCAGCTGCATTTGGCACTGATGGGGTCCCTGGAAGGCCCAGGCATTGAGCCCGGTGGGTGTGGGGCACAGGGGTGAATCTTGTGCTGCTCCAAATGCACAGGACGAGACAGTCCCGTTCTCAGACAGGCCTGGGAAGGGCGAAGGGACCTGACTGGGGTCACGACGGCAAGTGGGTAGCGGAGGCAGGGAAACGTCCACGTGGTGAACGGGGCATCTGAATCTCATCGCCGTGCCCTGTCTCGGAGCCAGGCCATCAGTGCCGGCGAGCTGCTGCAGGGACCATGCCGCAGCACCCCTTCTCGTGCCAGCGGCTTCCCAGCCGTTCTCCCCAGCTCCCGCCGGGACCCCGCGCCCCCCGGCTGGGCCTGCTCAGGGATGACCAGCGCCTGCCCCGTGACCCCTCACGTCTGCTTCTGGGAAAGTTCAGCGAGGCCCCGTGCAGAGACGTGCTCACACCGCCCGGAGCCAGAGCGGGGCCCGCGGGGCTGGGAGGCGGGGGGGGGAAGGGAAAGCCCCACACGGCCCGAACAGATGTGTGCTCCCCGCCACTCCCTGCCCGGAAACAGGACTCATCTCATCGCAGACCAGGGCCTTGCCTCGTGCGGCCTCCGCGGCCCCTGCTTGGCTCGAGCAGGGGCGTCCGTGACTTGGAGCCCGTGGAGACGCTGCAGAAGCGGGGATGGTGAGCAGGGCTCCCACAGGCCAAAAGAGCCGTCTGCACGGAAAGATGAGGGCAGACCGGGGAGTTACGCCCCCACCCGGGGCTTCGGGGCCCGGTGGACAGAAGAGCCCAAAGCTTTGCCCCCAGGCCGACTCCGTGCTCCCGAGGTGCGGGCATCAACAGCATCCCGGTGGAGAAGCCCTCTGCCATGCTCCCAGCCCAGGAGGAGGTTTCCCTGGGGGCTGCCAGCGGCCCCGTGATGGAGAGCCAGCGCTGTGCCCTAGCTGTGCCCTGGCCGGAGCTGATCCCAGTGGCCTCTCCCCGCTCAGGGCTTGGGAACAGCTCGCCTGGCAGGGACGCAGCTCCGGGCACATTCTTCGCACGCCGCGTTTCCCAAAGCATCCAGGGCTCGGAGGGCTCCCGGGGGCCGGGCCTGGCTGGCTCGTTGCAGGCGGGGGCGGTTACGCACGGGGAAACACTTCCTGCTCGCACACGGCCTGCGCTGCGTCTCCAGAGGGAGTGAAAGACGTGTCCCCGCGGCTGAGCAGGAGCTCCCGTGCCCTGCATGTCTGCGCCCCCGGGATCGGGGCTTGGGCATGGCTGGCTGGCTGGGTGGGAGCAGAGAGCCCAGCCTGGATCTGCAGGGGAGGCGGGGGGCTTCTCTGACTGCGGTCACCTGCTTTGGGAACCGTCTCTTTCCATGTGGGGCCCCCCGTGAAATACAAGAGGCCGCTCGGGCAGCCGCTCCTTCTGCAGGGGCTGGAGACGGGACTCCAGGATCCAGCCCAAAAGGCCTTTCCTCCACACTTGCACATGCCTATGTGTACACGCGTGTGCATGCATGTGTGTCTGCCTGCCTCTCTCAGCTCTGCGTTTCAGTGCAGCTTCCTCCTAACCCCGTGTTTCCATGAGGAGCCACCAAAACATAAGCCGAGCACAGGCCCTCGCCCAAGGTACCTCCTCGACCCTGGTGCACACAGCCGGCCGTGCCACCAGCTGCCCGGCAGGCCGCATGGAGAAGCACACAACAGATTTCAAAACATAAATTAAAACAAATTGCACTTTTATATTGCAAATAAGGGCAGCCGGATTGTTTTTATTGCGCGGTGGCCGTTAACGAAGTGCAGCTCCAAGCGCCTTAATTGCTCCGGGACTAAAGTTCAGTTTGTGTCTCCCGCACCCCCAGGGAGCCACCACATGTCCCGGCTGCGCACCTGGCGGGGGGGAGAGGCAAGCGGATGTGCGGGCACTGTCCGGGCAGAGGGTGAGCAGGACCCTGCGTAGGGGAGAGGTCCCACAGCTGAGAAACGTGGGGTCCTCGCAGCAAAGCAGACACTGAAACACCTGCCACAGTAAAGACACCCCCGGGAGGCTTTTCTGCATTCCTCAGCCTCCATCTTAGCGAGGTGAAGCCCTGCCGACGGGGGGCTCAGCCCCATTTCACAGATGAGAGATGGAAGCAGAGGCGGCATCGCGCAGGGAGGCAGTGACCAGCTCAGACTCAGCGCCTCCACTTCTGGTCCCACCCGAGGGCCGCATCCACAGAGCAGTAGCCCCTGCACGCACATGCCTCCCCAGGGCAAAGCGCGCTGCCGGGTTCAGGGTCCCCCTCCTGCCCGGCACGACATGCCGCCAGCCCGGGAGGATGGAGTCTGTGCACAAGGAATAGGCCTTTCTGTGCCACGCAGCTATCCCCAAGCAGGACGTTCCCCCTTGCAGGTGCCTTGTTCCACTCACCCGCTCCCCGGAGCCGCTGCCGGGCTGCGAGCACGGCCTGAGGGCACTGGGCAGTGGGCACGGCCGCCCCAGGACTGACCGCAGCTGCTTCTCAGCGGCTCAGCTCTAAAAGCACAGCCCTCAGCTCCCCACGGGAGACCCCAGCCAGCTCCCCGAGGCAGGCCAGCCCCAGCCCCCACTTTCCCAGGACGCCAGCTATTGGGAGGGGCGGTCTTCATTAACAAGCAAAGTCCATCCTGTGCAGACCAAGGGAAAGCCCCAGGGGCCAAGCCCTGCTCCTGGGGGGTGCATGTGGGTCCTGTTGGCCCACCCCCTGCTAACCCTGTGGCTGAAGTGTCCAAACCCTAAGCGAAGAGGACGCAGAGCTGTGCAGTGCCTATCGCCCTGCACCCACCCTCAGCCTGGCACGGATGTGGCCGGCGCAGCAGGGCACGCAGCGGTGCGGGCATGGGCGGCAGGAAGGCTGCAGCCACCTGGTCTAGGGGCACAAGGCAGAAGCCCAAGGACGTGCACAGGGCGAAGCCGGGCCTGGCAGTCCTGCGCTCCCAGGCTCACACCCGGGGGCTGTGGGCTCCATCCCGGGGTCTTCACAAGGTGGACTGGCCCCAGACTCAGGGCCACCCTGCCCAAGCTGCATTTCTTTGCTCGGGAATCCGGCCTTGGTCCCCACCTCACATGTGGCCCGCGCGCCCGGTGGGTGCCGGCTGCCAGCTCCCGGCAGGCCGGGCAGGCGTGTGCTGGGGGCCAGAGGCGTTCCCACCAGAAATCCTCCAGGCCCATTGTGAAAACTGCGTATTTTTCCACCAAGTTCTGGCAACAGCCCCCCTTTGCCCTCCCCCCACCTTCCTCCCCAGAAAAGCAAAGCAAACAAACAGCAGCAGCAGCAGCAGGGAGGGCGACACTCCCAGGCCCAACGGGGACAAAGGGATGGGACCCGGCTCGCCCGGGCTCCGGCCGCGCCTCCTCCATTGTGCGCGATGAATGCCCCGGGCCAGCTGCGAAGACAAGGGGCAGCCACATAAGGAGGCGCTGTGCGGGCAAGGGGTCTGGCCCCCCGGGAGGCAGGAGGCCCCGGCTCTGCTCCACGCCTGCAAGCAGGGGTCTCCCGCCAGCCTCCCCCAGGCCCTGCGTGGCCAGGCCAGCGGCACCAGCCGGGGCGGACTTGCAGCCCGGGCCTGGCTGGCTGGAGCTTGCAGGCCCTGGCGCGGTCCGAGCTGCTTCTGATTAAATCCTAATGATGGAAACTGCAGCGAAGCCCGCAGCACCCCCAGGGCCCTTTGTGCAGGGGCTCGGCTCTTCCTGGCGTGGGGGGCGGCAAAACGTCCTCCCTGCTCTAGGCCGCCGCGCGTGCCCAACCAGCCCCAAATAACCCGCGTGGGGGGGTGGGGAGGGAACACTGGGGCAGGGGGCTCCAGCCTGAAGGGAGCAGGTGGGCACATGGGGCAACAGAGCTGCCACCCCCGCGTGGACCTGGGCACGCATGGCCGCAGCCAGGCACTTTCCGCCCCAGAGCTGGCAGGGATTGCCCTGCCGGGGGTGGGGGATGCCTCCGCGGGCTCTGCAGGGGAGTGGGGTAAAGCAGCAGATCTGAAGGGCAACAGAAGGGAAGGCAGTTCGGGAGGCCCCGGGGCCTTCTCTGGTTCGGGGGCCGCCAGACCCCTCCTCCGCCCCGGCGGCACTCGCGGGCCCGATCCTGGGCCCGATCCTCCAACCGCGACGCGGGAGCGGGAGGCGCGGCGCTGCAGGCCGGGCCGGCCCACGACATCCTGCGGGCGCCGCCTTGCCTGGGCCCTCCGCTGGGCCGCGGGCACCGGCTCCCCCGGGCCGGGAGACCTTCCTTCCCCGCACTGAAACGCGGAGCGAAGAAGCGAACCGCGAGCGGCTGCGGCCCCGCGCACACGCACCTCCGCCCGCTCCGGGGCTCCCGGGGGCTGCGCCTCGCTAATCCAGCCTCGGCTTCTTTATTCGCTCTGCCTTAAGTTACGTTTGCAAACAATAAAACAAGAAGAAGGCGTCTGGTCCCCCGCGGTTCGTTATGGGGGCCTTCGTGGGAAAAATCCGCGCCGCCTTCAGCGCGGCGCGCCGGCGCGAGCAGGCGGACAGACCCGGCCGAAGCGAGCCGGACCCCGTCCCGCCCCGCAGCCGCCTCCCTCGGCGCCGGCGCCGGCGCCGGGCTCGGAGCGGGCCCAGCCGCGCTCCCCGCCGCGCTCCTCTCGGGCTCCGGCTCCTCGGCGCCGCTTCTCCGCCGCGCCCGCGGGCCTGCTCGGATTTTCCAGACGCGCTGGGTTTCGCCGGGCCTTTTACTGCCGACCTGAGGTGCCTCGGCGCGGCGGCTCGGCCCGGCTTTGTGTCGCAGCGGAAACCCAGCCCCGCCGGCCAGAGATGGGACGCTTCCCCGCAACCGCCATTCTTCCCGCAGCTCCACCGTCAGCGCCGCCTTATTGTCAGCCTTACTGACACGGCCATTATTAATATTATCGCTAGATACCACCATTCGCATCGCCATGACGGGGGCTATCATTTATTGTAATTGTTAATACATTCCCATCGCTAATATCGGCTCTTAAATACGCTAGCATGGTCAAATGCCGAACGTGACCTAAACATTACATCTTAAATATCTCGAATTGTTACAGCTCTGATAGTACCACCTATTTCAATCTCCAGAACGGCCCAACATGTAGATACTATTTGTCAAGTGTCTAGCAGTGTCTGTATAATGAACCATTCTAGATGCGCAATATTCAGATCCTACTAGGTATTTGACAAATATCCTCTAAAGCTTGGCCCCTCCTAGAGACTTCATATATTTAGGTACTATCAGAGATTTAACAGTTCTAGGTGTCTGATATCTAATATGCTCAAGTAAGAGCTACTTGACAAGTACGAGCTGAAGACCCGACACTGCGGTCTAACACCGTCACCCCAGTTAGCACCCAAGCGTGTCATTAATGTCGCCACTATCCCGCATCACCGATATTTCCCATTTCATTTTTTTTAGGGGCCTTTACTTCCAGTCGTTTTGGATGTAAAAACCAAACAAACCCCGGAGCCGCCGCGGTCGGTCGTGGCCCCCGGCCGAGAGCGCGGCTGCTAGATGGGGAAGCAGGAACTCGCCGGGTCGGTCCCGGACCAGCCGGGCCGTGGCCGTGGCCGAGGCTCCCGGAGCCGGGTTCAGTCCTGCGGCTGCAGCCTTTGTCCGGCGGCGGAGGCTCGTCTCGTCTCGGCCGGGCTCGCGCGGCTGCCTCCTCCCCGGCTCGCGGAGCGGGCTGCGGGCACCTACCTGCCGGTCCCGGCGCAGCCTCCTCCCGGGACGCGGGGCCATGGGGGGCCGGGCCCCGCTCCGGGGACGACAGGGGGGAAGCTCGGGTTATTTTGCTCACCCTCGACCCCAAAAAGACGCGCCCCGCGCCCCCCGCCCCGGCTCCTGCGAGGGGATGCGGCGGCTCTTCCCGCCCCTGCCCCGCACGGATCCTGCCCCCTGCCCCGCAGCAGCCCCGGGTGCAATCGCGGCTGGCACCGGGCTGCAGCCGGGCCCGGCCCCAGGGAGGAGCGGGAGCCGCGGGGGGAGCGGCCCCGGGAGGGGGAGGGGAGGGGAGGGGAGGGGGGCGCTGCGGGGAGGAACCTTCCCCCGCCCGCTCCCGCCTCCTCCCGCACTTTAATCAATGGAGCCCTCGGCCCCGCCCCTTTTAAGGAGGCGCGGGGAGGGCGTCGGGCAGGGGGCCCCTACGCCGGCTGCGAAGCGGGGATCCCCTTCCTGGCCACATCTCCCGGGCCTGCTCCCCCCTCCCGCCCCGCAGCCCGGCCCCCGCGCCCCCCGGCCCCCGCAGCGGCCCGCCGGCCCCCGCTCCACCTTCAGGGCCGCCCGGCGGCCCGGGCCACACCCGCCGCGGCCGCGGCCAATCAGCGAGCGGCTGCCGCGGCAGCTGAATGAGACGGTCCTTTGTTTGTAGAACGCGCGCTGGCCAATCAGAGCGGGGGAGGCCCCGCGGGCGGGCCAATGGTAGGGCTGGGGGGGCGGTGCGTGCGCGGGGGATGTCCCCGCTGCTGCCATGTGCTCGGCGCGGCCCCTTCCCCCGCGCGGGCTGGGGCAGAGGTCACGCAGGACCCATCTAGCATCCGCAGGAGGTGACCCAGGACCCCCGAGCTGACCTAGGGTCCCCATGAGGTCACCTGTGACCCCAGAGGCCACCTCTCCGACCCCACGGGCTGGTCAGCTAGGCCACGTCTGCACACCCCTGGGCAAGCGGCTCCGGAGAGCTGGCTAGGACGGGTCCAAAGCACACGCGCGCCGACGCTGGTGGTCCGAAGGGCCGTGCTTCCGCTCAGCATTTTTTAGAGGTCCCCACATGAGAAAAGGTTGAAAACTGGTAGTCTAGTCCAATCCCACATGTTTTTTACCCAAATAAACAGGAGAAGCCGAGTCTTGGCACCGCTCTGCCCCGTGCACCCCCAGCTGTTTCAGCTTGGAGGGAAACCGGGCCGTGTTTCCCTTCCTCTCTCCTGTTCCAGCCTAGGCATGCCCCCTTGGATGTGTAGCGCGGGGCGGGGAGGTACCAAGCCTGCGAAGCCAGGCCCGCTCCTTACATTGACAGGGCCTCTTGGAAAAACAAAATCTCTTCCTCGTGTTACTAATAACGTGGATGATTAAAACTGAAAGCATTTTCAGCCTGTAATTTACTTTTCATCCTTAATGCTCTTTGTCCGGGCTGAGTGACTTGGCCAAAAAACAAAAAAACAAAAAAGCCCCGGCACTACAATAGCGCAGTCAGCTTCACTTTGTTTCTAGTCGTTGGGTTGCAGGGCCCTGCCATCCTGTTGCAATTTCTGGGTAGCAAACACGGAAGGGGAAGGTTTACATCCAAAGCAATCAAGGGCTCTAATGGGAACAGGCTTGAACAGTCCCGGAACATTTCTATTCGCATCAGGGTTTGTCACAAAAAAACCCCAAGCCCCAGAAAAGATGAAGTGAATCTTAACTTCTGCTGCCTCAGTGGATTGCGAGGCTCTCCGAAGGGCCGTGCGGATGCAAAGCTGCTCTCTTCTTCCGCAGGGCTGGCCTTCCCCTCTGCTCTGCCCTGGGTTTTATGCATTTATGGATAAATGCATTTTATGGACCGACGGCCTCTGGAGACGGAGCACTTCCAACGGTTGCGGCACCGGCGGCAGCTCCAAAGCGCCTTCGCCGCAGCCGGCGGGAACCGGGTCCGCATCGACTGCGTTTCCAGATTCCCTTCCCCTGGGACGGGCCGGAGCTGGCCGACTTTCGCCTCTGCTCTGCTCCGCTCCATTTAGGGCTCGGGCTTCCCCTGCGTGCAGAAGCAGGATGCTTTGTGGCTTTGCTCTGCAGCTGGTTTCTAACACGGCTGGGGTTTCCAGCGAAAGCTGAGCGTGGCTTTAAACAACTGTTGTTATTTATCCCGGTGTTGAACGACAAGCCCGTGCCTCGCTCGCACCGCGCGGCGTGGAGGCCGCGCTGTGAAGACAAATAATTAAGGCTAATCGTAGTAATAATGACCTTTGCCATATCTGACGTGCCTCCTGCAAGGCAATCCGAGGCAGCTGCCAGGGCCGGGTCCCTCCAGGGGCTGGGCTGGGAGCCAGCTGTGTCGTTCTGGAGCTGGGGGGGCTGAGTGGGACCGTGTGCTGGGCACCAGATGCGAGCCGCTGTTGTGGAGAAAGCAGGAAACCCCAGGCAGGCTGCAGCCCTGCTGCTGCGGGTGCACGCAGAGAGTTTGCAACCGGGGCAGGTTGTTCTTGCTCCGACTTCCCGGCCTCTCGCGGCCCCTTTGCTCGGGGCCCTTTTCCTGGAGCTCCAGGTGCATGCCGAGCTGGGTGTGGTCGGGAAGCCTGTGCAATGGGAAACGAGTGTGGGAGCCAGGGCGGGCCTGGGTGCAAGCCCAGCGCTCCTTCGCGCGTGGGGGTGAGCAGCCCAGCGCATGGTACGGACAAGCCTCTGCCTCCCTGAGCAGCTGCGCCGGTGACGTGGCTCCCCTCTGGCAGCAGCATGTGGGCCCCAGCCAGGGACCAGCTCGAAAGGGAAAGCGTATTGAAGCAAGTGGCCCTGGGGGCCAAAGAGCTGACTCTGCCCAGCGCCTGCATGGAGGGACCAGGCCGGCCTGCACGCTGAACCCCCCCCGCGCCGTCAGGAGCTGTCGGGCCACAGCCAATGGTTTTTTTGCTCTGAGGTCGGGAGCTCTCCCCAGGCTGGGGCTGTTGCTCAAGCCCTGGCTGTGGGACTCAGTCCAACAGGCTGTCCTTACTCTGCCACTGACTTCCCGCTGGGACCTGGGGCAAGTCCCTTCACCTCTGCCACGGCTCCTCGGCACGGTGGGAGCCTTTCCCTTGCTCCCAAGGGCGCGGCTAGTAGAAACCTTTAGGCCCAGGGCAGGCGGGGGCTGTGCTTAAGCGGGAGACTAGCCTTTACTTTTCCCCTCGCAAAGGAGGGGAGAGTCTGAAGACAACCGGGGCACCAGGCTGTGGTGGCAAGCAGAGCTGAGTGGCCGCGACGGGGGGTGCCAAAGGAGCCAGCAACAAAGCAGTGACTGTCGGCAGTCAAACAGAAGCCCTCCTGACTCCTTCCCACCCCTCCGCGGGCGCCATGTCCAGGCTGGACCCGGGGCTGAGCCCCGACTGCTTTTACAGCAAGTGACAGGGCTGGTGACCCAGGCGCCGCGGGGTTGGCAGGGGGGAGGCTTCCCCAGTCCTCCCTGCCCTCTGGGTGCCTGGTGCAGCCCTGGCTGCAGTCACCAAGGCAGGCAGAAGACTTCCTTCCTCGTCCAGGTCCTGCCCTCGCACTCGATGCAGCCGGAGAAGCTGGGATGCCTGCCCTGACTCCCACGCTCGCTTCCCATTGCCCAGGCATCCCCTACACGGGCCCATAACTCACCAGCAATGCCCAGGCGAAGCCTAAACCCTGTCTGCAAGAAGGGGCTGGGGCTCCCCAGTGCCGACCCCAGCCAGGTGGCTCCCGGCACGGCCCAGGCCCCTTCGGAAGTGCTGCAGCCTCTGCCAGAGCCCGTCAGCTGTGCCAGCGGGGCAGTGGAGCAGGGCGTGAGTGGCACATGAATGGGGCCCCAGTGCCGCCCAGCTCCAGCTCTCGTTAATCACCTGGGAAGAAAACGCTGCAATTTCCCCAAATCGGAGCAATTTCCCCAAATGAGCCGCGACTTTGTAGTGGTGCCCCCAGCCGTCCCGAGCTGCCCCTGCCTGATGGATGGCAGGGAGCTGCCCGCCCTGCCAGCCGGAGACAGGCAGGGCGTGCAGCTCAGACCAGGCTGGCTGGCATGGGCCCAGGGAAACCCGTTCAGTGCTGGCACTCAGCGGCCCTTTGGCTGCTGCTTTGGCTCTAGGAAAGGGCCTTTTCCTCTGCCACTTAGCTGGAAGGAGGGCCGGGCGAGTGCGCTCAGCATTGCCCACGGCCCACAGAGACCTGGCCACGGGCACTGCCTCCCCTGGGTGGGGGCTCTCGGGCTGGAGCCTCCCAGGGTTGGAGGAGCCCTGACAAGAAAGACCATCATGAGACACCTCGGGACAGGGAGCACCTTCCTCCCCCCCCCGTGGGAAGCGCCTGCCGCACAGGCCCCCTTTGTTGTCCCATTTCCTGCCCCCTCTCCCTCCCCCCCAGCTGGGAGCCAGAGCTGATCTCTCCGCTGCCCTCGCAAAGAATCGGGGGCTTTCAGCAGACATGCAGGAGGGGAAGGGCACGGAGCTCAGCTGCTCCTTCAGCCTCGCTGCTTCCCCAACCAGCTGCTCCGAACGCCCTCGCTGCTAGGCCTGGCCAGGCGGGGCCGGCCGCCCTTTGCTCAGGCCCTCCTCCTGAGCCCCTGCAAGGGACGCAGCCGGGGACAAACCCGGCCTGGGTCGAGGAAGAGCCCCACAGCTGTCCCTGTCCTGCCCCACGGAGCTGTTGTCCTTTGGGGAGCTGGGATCAGGTCCCTGTCCAAGCTGGCTTGCCCCTGCCCGCGGCTCTGCAGCAGCTGTCGCGCTGTTCCCAGAGACCCCCTGCCCAGGCGGCTGCCCAAAGCCCAGGGCGCTGCACCTGGAGGTCCCACCTGGGTCTGATGGGAGGAGGGGTGCTGCAAGATGCATGGGGCAGGTTTCCTCGCATGCGGCCCAGCTCTGCCCGGCGTGCTCCCTGCAGCCAGGAGAGGCGTGGGAAGGGGGGTTTCCCCTGCGAAGCACCCCTGCTCCGTTCCCTGGGCCAGGGCTCCCTGCCCAGCCGGCGCGCGCGGCACCGCCGGCTCAGTGACTGTCACCGCGGCAAAGGGCCTGCTCTGTAACTGCAGCTCCCTGCTCCGCGCGGCCACGGGCAGGTTAATTGGACGTCCGTCAGCAAGGGCTTGGAAGCAGCCGTGTGAACCCTCCCGCCGGAGGATGCCTGGGGTGTGAGTCAGCGCCGGGGGAATCCAGCGCCGCGCAGGGGCACGGGGATATATATATCACCTCGCCGCGGCTCGGGAGCTCCCAGGGCGCGAGCCAGGCAGCGGCATCCTGGAGCTGGCGGCCGCGGGCAGGGAGTGGGGAAAGGGCAGAGTCGTGGGAAGGTGCGAGGGGTGGAAAGCAGCCGCAAGCCTTGGCCCCCCCGGCTCCAGCCTCGCGCAGGCTCTGGGGTGTTGGCTACCCGGAGCCCCACGGTTGCCAGGTCAGGCCTGGCCGAAGGTGCCCCCCGAGTGGGGTCAGATGCCCTGGGGGGGCAGGCACTGCACTGGCTGCACAGCAGCTCCCTCGTTCTCCTCCTCACCCCCTTCCTTCATGCACCCCTTTCTCCTCTCACGCTCGCTGCTGCCTCAGCCCCTGCCTCTTTCCGGGGGCTCCTCGAGGTTGGCAGGACCTGCGGCCACCCCCCCCCCGGCCCCCGGCCTTGCTGCAGCCCCCTCCGCCCAGCCCCTGAGACTGGCCAGCTGGAGGTACCTGCAGCTGGGACCGGAGCCGGTGGCACCAAGGGGGTCTCCAACCTGCTCTCCCAGGCCCGCCACAAGCTGCCAGCCTGTCTGCAAGGCACGGCTCCCCGCCGGGAGGCACATTGGTGACTCAGGAGGCAGCGTGAGAGCGCAAGGGGGGTCTCCAAGCCCCAAGAAAAGTTTCCTCCTGTGGGGTCAGACCCGCCGAGCACAGCGCAGGCCCGGTCCCCGCGTCTCGGCAAGTTAAGCCCGTGACATGGCTCTGACATGCGTGACAATGAGAGCCAGCCTCGCTGAGACTGCCCCGAAGGAGGTGACCTCTGACCCTGCCGGAGGTCGCATCTCATTAAAAGCCGATCGGTCCACGGCACTATCGATGGGCTCTGATGGGCGCAATTAAAGCCGAATTGGAGCCGCGGAGCCGTGGCCTCCCTGCGCCATTACCTGGCAGTCAGCAGAGACCAGGGCATAAAGGGGAGATGCTTCACCCCCGCCGTGGCCTGATGACAAGGAGGGGATGACAGAGGGAGACCCATGGCCCAGGGCTTGCGGCACAAGCTGGCAGGAGAGGAGAGAGGGTGTCCGGGAAAGACACCAGGCTGGGGCCAGGAGCTCCCCACCCAGGCTTGGGCAGCGGGGAGAGGAGGCTCCGTGTTCCCAAGGTTATGGTCAAGGTGGGGAGAGGAGAAGTGTCACGGTGATGATGACATCCTCAGGAGGCCACATCTCATCACAGTGACATCACAGCCTATCTAGCCAATATCAGCACAGCATGCTGGTGACTTCAGCGAGGTCCCGTGACGTCAGGGAGGGGGTCAGAAAAGAGCCCTGCAGGTTCAAAATGCCCCTTCCCGAGTGACGTTGCTCCTTTAAAGAAGCCCCTGCTGGAAATCTTCCCTGTTTCAGAGAGCTGCTCCACGCAGCGGCTCCCGTCAGTGCTGGCTCCGGCCTGGGCTCGCAGAGGGGGTGGGATCCTGCTCGTGGCCCCGACACGGCCGAGCAGCAATATCATTTCCTGGGACAGGGCTTCACACGCGCCAGCCTGTCCCAGGCACCTCTGCTGCTGGGGCCGCATCTCACAGCCTCGGGTCCAGAGGCACGGTGCGCCCACCCCGGCCCTAGGCACATCCGCGTGGCCCGAGAAGAGGATGAAGGCCTGGGCCCTGGCTCTGGTGGCCTCGCTTATGTGCATGGGGGTGGGGAACCTGGGGCTCCCGACCTGCCCACGTGTCAGTAAACCCTGTCGGGTGAGGCAGGCCGGGGCTCTGGGAACTTAGCTACCAAACGGCCCTGGGGGAGGCCGCGGGTGCTGCGTCCATTGCTCCGACAGTGCCCTGATGCAGGCAGGCAACTGTCCGGGCCCTGGTGGCCTAGCGCAAAGGCAGCCGGTGCCTCCCACGTGCCCTTGAGGTCGCTATCTGTGGGGTCACCTGCTCCTGCTGCCCCGGGAGAGCAGGAAGAGTGGAGACCAGATGAACGAACGGGTTCAGCAAAGCCCTCGGCATGGGTCTTCTGACAGGAGCCATGGAGCCGCTGGGCTGCGCGTGGGCCAGAGAGGGGTGACGTTTCCACGCCCAGGTGAGCGTGATGGGGGAACTTGCCGTCACGGCGCTGAGGACGCAGTTTGGGCTGGGAGTGCTGCAATGGGGCAAGCAGCCGGCACAAAACGATCCGTGCTAGGGGCTGCAATGGGGCAGGGGGCCAGACACAGCAGGAGGCCTTCTCTGCCGGGGACCCCCACCCACGAGCTCCTGGACAACCTTCCAGCAAGCCTGCAAGCCTGAGGCTGGGGAGTGAGCACGGAAAGGGGCTGGGCACAGGCCCTGCAGCGGCTCTGGGCTCCTTGCCCAACGTCTGCCCTGCAGCAGGAAGAAACTCAGCGCACGGCACTTTGCCTCTTCTCCGGCTGCAGTTGGTGTGACCGGGCCCAGAGCCAGCAGGGCAGGGCAGGGCGGCTACCGGATGCACAGAGGATTCCTCTCCCGTCCCCCGGGGGCAGGGGCGTGACACCTCCCCCGTGCTTCCTGCCCACTGCACGCCCGGAGAGCGGGATCAGGACAAGCGGGTCGCCCGCCTTCGCCTGCAGCTGTGCTGGGAATCCATCGCCACTCCTGGGCACACGTGGTCCAGGCCCGTGGACCTCCCTCCGCCTCTGCCGGCGTGGCCCGGGGACCGGTCTCTAGGCAGAACTGACCCCCTCAAGCCTGCCTCTCGGTCCCCGGAGGCCTTGTACTGTGGCACTGTAGATGGCTCCCCCAGTACAGGGGGCCCTTACCCGGTGAGTAACCAGCACAGCCACCAGCTGGAGGATCCCAGCACCCGGCAGAGGCTCTCATGGCTGGCTGACGGGGCAAGCTCTGACCTCAGCCATCAGAGAGGGGCCCGGCCCGGCACTGGGCCTGTCAGCTCTGCACACCTGGGGCTGGGGTGTCTCTTTGCATGCATCTGTGCAGCACCCAGCACACAGGACCCGCCCTGATTGGCAGCACAGAAGCCATGCAAACGGCATGCAAAGCTCATGCATTTTGCAAATACATGGATTGGGTGGCAGCCTGCAGCCCGTCTGTCCTGAGGACGTGGGTGCAAGGCCTCTGCTCTGAGGAACTGGCAGGGAGGACATAGATGGCTGAGTCCCTGCCCCTCCTGGCTACCTTCGTCCCGATGGTGCCAGCTGCAGGCCAGGCCTGGTGGGCCAAGGGCAGGCAGGTGGGGAGCTGGCAATGAGCAGGGGGAGGGCAGAGCTTCCCCTGGGGCCTCGGCTCTGGTGGGGGGAAGCTCAGGGCACCTGCTCTGTGTCACCCCGCGGCGGGGAGACTGGAGCGTTTGCTGCCAAAGGGGAGATGGGGCTGGGGTCAGCTCGGGCTGCTCCAGGCCAGCATGGAGGTGCTGGGCCAGGCTGCCCGTGACGAGGGGACTGCGGCTTGGCGCAGGCAGAGACAGGGCTGGACGCGAGATGCCCCTGCCCCCAGCTCCACACCACCCATCAGAGCCAGAGGCAATCCCTGCCGCTCTGCCGGCTGGATCTCCCGCTGCTGCCGGCACGTGGCACCCAGCGAGGCACGGGCGGGCTAGGCCACGCATCTCCGTAGCTCAGGGGGTGTGGAAGCAACTGGCTTCTCTTCTGCCTTGAGGGGAGGCAGAGACAGAGATGCCCAGTGCTGCAGCCTTCCCGTCGGGCACCATCACTCCCCCACGCCCTGCAGCAAGGGGCCTGTGCCCAGCTGCAGGCCTGGCGTCGACTTCCGGGTCAGAGCAGGTGTTGCAGAGGCGGCAGGATGCGGCACAGCCTCCTCCCTGCTCCGGGGCCGTGGCTCCGCTTGCAAACGAAAGGGCCTGAGCTGAAACAGCGGCTCAGGGATGTTCTCGCTCCGGGCCGCAGCTCTGCCTCGCTGTACAGCACGAGGCAAAGCCAAGCCAGGCAGCCAGGAGCGGGGGCGCCAGCAAGGGCTGGCAGCGGCACTGGGCTCATTTCTTTAATGCCGACCAAGTTTGCTGTCACCTCGCCGTCCTGATTCAGCACTTCTGCCGCCTGCAATTTACAGCCAGGCGCAAGGAGGGGGCAGGAGGCTCCTGCAGGACGCCCGAGACCTCCGCTCGGAGATGAGTGATACCCTCTGTGGTCAGACAGGTGCGAGGCCCAGGGGCCAGGCGGCCCCTGCTCCATCTGGACAGGCTACTTCAGCCACCCCGCGACTTCCACCGGCTCCCTCGGCCCCACACTTCTAGTGCCGGCTGTGATGACAGGCTGCGGCGGTGCAGAAGCAGGGCTGGGCTCGTCGTGTTCTTGGCTTTGCCACGTGCATCGTTCCCCATCACTGCCTGCTAATAGTCGCAGCTCCGGCTCGTGCCTGGGAGCCCTGAAAGGATCCGGGAGTTCCTGCTGTACCATGTGGGCTCCACCGGCCACGCGGGCTCCAGCCCTGGGTAATGCCGCACCGTAAAGAAAAGTCTCACGTTAACGACTTTTGTCACCAGAGTCATTAACATAATAGGGCTTCCACATCAAAATTGAATATTAATGCCAGGCCGGGCCGAGGCAGTAAGACGGATAATTGCTCTAATACATTTTCCAGTAGGATTTTCGCATCGCGGTAGCAACTGCATTAGCAAAACCGATTATTAGCACAGCAGATACAGTGGTGCGGGCTCAGAGTAGCGACGTTGGCTCCTTCTTTCCTCCAGACCACAGGCCAAGCTGCTGGTCTCTGCCTTTCCCTCCCCGCTGCCACCACCGCCCACTCAGCCTGAAGGATGGGGCCTGTCCAGATCCCTCCTGGAAGCCATAGGCAGCAGGCACCCCGTTGGGAGGGCTTCTGGGTAATGACCGGACTGGGGCCCCAATCCCAGATCCCGAGACTGCTGGGGTCAGGGGCCTTCCATGGGCATTGGACCCGGTCCCCCACCGCATTGCAGCCGTGGGGCTCAGGGGCTTCCCTCGCCTTTGCAAGGCTCCTGCAGCCGTCCTGGGCCTGGGCAGTCTGACGGCCAGGGAGGGATATCGGGGGGCACCTGGCTGCCCTGGACAGCTGCAGCCCCCCTTGGCTCTGGGGAGAGGCGAATGGCTTGCCAATAATCTCCATCGTTGCCATGGGACATGGCTGCAAAACCAGCACCGCGTCCTTCCCCAGTGAGCCGGTCCAGCCACCCCCAGAGAGCTTGGAGCCCAAGGCAAGCAGCTGCATGCAAAACCAGAGCCAGGGTCCCAAGATCCAGGTCTGTGCAAGCCCCTGCCCTCCTCCTCGGCCATGGGGCACGCTGTTCCCCAGAGGGGGGAATATGCAAAGCCGCAGATCAGGAACACGCCACTTCGCTGGCACCAGCACTTGGGACCCCGGCCAGGTCTGGCCGCAGCGTCTTTTCCCTCTGTCAGCTCCAGCAAGCACCCGGCAGGTCCCCTAGTGCAAGCCTCACAGCGGCTCCAAGGCCCGGGCAGAGGCATGCGCTCTTGTCTTGGCCCCTGCCCTCCCGGGGCTCCTAATGCCCTTCCTGTCCCCCACTCCTGAAAGGCAGCAGAGTACAGGGCATGGCTGTGGGGCATGCACAGATGTGGGGTGCAAGAGACGCGGGGGGAGGAGAGAGGGAGAGAGCACACTGCCACGCAGGCCCCAGGCTGGAGGCTGCTCTCTGCACGGGCCTTGCCTGAGCGCAGGGCTGCGGGCGGGAGAAGGAAAGGAAGAGGTGCGTGAAGCCGGCTCGGGGGCGCAGCGGGGGAGCGTGCCAGGAGCTGAGGTCTGAGCCGCGCTGCGCAGACAGACGACGGCCGTCCATAACAAGCGCCCCAATGACCATGGATACCCTTGGAATGGGACTAATCAGCTTGGCAGGAGAGCAGCGGGAAGGAATCTGCTCTCCCCCGGGCTGGCAGAGGGATCTGATTGCATCGCAGGGTTACATATTATGCATACTAATCTGATGACTGGCACACAGTTACTGTCACCCGAATCACTGTCCGTGCCACCCCCCCGACCCCGTCCCCGAGCTGTGCCGCGTGGCCTCCGAGCAAAGCAACCCGGCCTTGTTCCTCTGTGTTTGCAAATACGACCCTTGATCGCAGATAGCCCTGTGACACCACGATAAAATGCATTCAGCGTGCAAAGCCTGAGCCCAAGGGAAGCTGCACTGCCAGCAGCCCAGCCCTGCCCTGCCTTGCCCCAGCTCTTTGTGAGACAGTGGGCTGGGCCGGGCCTTGCAATGTGCTGGGGTCCCTGGGAGACACCCAGGCTTGGGCACGCTCTCGCTGTGTCCCTTCTGCCCTGCGCCATCCCCACCGTGCAGGCCGGGTCTCCCCTGGCCAGCGGGCTTTGCAGCTACTGCCCTGGGCTGGAAGTTCCTGGGGGAAAGCAGAAGTTTCCTCTCATCTCTGAAAACCCCCTTGAGCCGCGTGGTGGGAAATCTGAGGGAGGCGCTGCTGATTCCCAGCTCCTGCAAAGAGGCAAAATAATAAACAACCTCGCCACGAAGGAATCCAGGGGGCGGCCGCCCCTCTCGCCCCATCGGCGGTATGTGGTACCAGGTCCACTGGGCTTCGGGGGGACTAGCCCGCGGGATGGAGACGCAGGCGGGGAGCTCTGGCGCTGGCCCTGCCGCCCCGCAAAGCTCTTGCCGAGAAGCCAGCGACTAGAAGCGACGCTGGGCGAGGTTTCACGGGCTTGCGCGCGAGCCAAGGAGAAGCAGGAAGGTGCTGCAGTGCCCGTCTGCCCCCTGGGAGCTCCACGCTGCTGGGGAGAGGTCCCCGCCGTGAGGCGACTGCAGTTGGCTACGCCCCACTCCCACGGCCACCTGTGCGTGGAGACCCCACCGATGCCGTGCCTGGGGTCGGACCCTGCTCACCCCGGTACTCCTCCCTCGTTTTCAAGGTGCTGCCGGTGGGGAGGCCAGAACAGGCCCTTCCCCTGAGCCACCCTCAGGCTCCAACCCTGCACCAGCCTGCCCTCCTGGGGAGGGCTGGCGGGATTCCCTGCGCCGTGACCTGTCCACCTGCTTCCTGGGGAGCGCAGTAGGCCGCGGCGGCGGGGGCTTCCCAGCACCAGGCGAGGGGAAAACAACCCCATTTAAAGCAAAATATATCAAAGGAAGCAGAACCAAGCCAGGACCGCCCTGGGCCCTGGAGCAGCCCCACCACCGCGGGCCACAGAGGCCCTGCCCAGCCTGTCCCTGGGAAAGGTGCTCCGGGGCTGCCTGGGGGGCCAGGTGGAGCCCGTCGCCCGCCCCCCAGCCCCGGGGGTGGCGCCAGCCCCCGGCCCCGGGGAGGATGCTGCAGCGCCCGGGCTGGCGCGCACGGGGAGCCTCCCCGCGGCCCCGGGCCGGCCCCGCGGCGGGGCGCGGGCAGCCACCCCCGCGGCGAGCGCGGCGCGGCGCGGCGCGGCACACAAAGGCGGCGGGCGCCGAGGCTGCGGGCAGGCGCAGAGGCCGCTCCCCGCGCCCGCCGAGCGCCCTCCCCGGCCGGAGCCCCGGGGCAGCCGCGCTGGCACTCACCGTGGGCCCCGCTCGGCCCCCGCGCCCCGCCGCAGGTCGGTGCCGCGCTCGGTGCGCCCCCTCCCCTCCCCTCCGCCCCGCTCCCCGCCCCCCAACCCCTCCCCGGCGGGCGGCGCGGGGGATGCGGGCGCAGATTAGATTTCGCTTCTCTCTCATCAATTTTCTGGTTAGTGTCACCGGGCTCCGCGGCGGCAGAGGGAGGCGCGTCGCCCGGCCATAAATTTGTGATTATCGGGCTTCCAGCGCACTGCGCGCCCCTAATTGACCGGATTTACTCGGGCCGCCCCTCCCGCGCGCCCGGCGCTGGACGGCCGCGGGCAGCGCCCCGGAGGTAGGTGCCGGCGCGCGGGCAGGATCGGGCCCGGCGGCTAGGCCGGAGCGGGAGGCTGCGCGGGTCTGGCTCGTCCCCCCCGCGCCCGGGCCGGTGCCCCTGCCCCTGCCCCCGCCCCCGCCCCCGCCCCTGCCCCTGCCCCTGCCCCTGCCCCTGCCCGGGGGCGGCGGCCGCCGGGGCTGCTCTTTACAAACGGGGCCGGGGGCAGCCCGCTTCCAAGTGCGGGGCGGCTGCGGGGCTGCTGCTCCCGGCGCGGCGCGGCGCGGCGCGGCACGGCCCGGCTCTTTGTTCGCGCCCCGGGGCCGGGCCCGGCCGGGCGGGCTTTGCCGGGAGGCAGCGGCGGGCCCGATCCGCCGGGTGCGGGATGGAGGCCGGCCATCCGCGGGCCCCTTTGTCTCCGCGCCCGGGCCGCGGGGGAAGATGGCCGGGGCGCAGGCCGGTGCTGCGGGCACGGGGAGGCGGCGGCGGCGGCTCGCGGCCTCTCGCTCCGGCTCGCCGCCCGTGCGCCGCGGTCCCGAGGCGGGGGAGCCGCTCCCGCAGCCCGCGCCGGCCCGGCTCCGGCCCCGGGCTCTGCCGCCCCGCCGCGCCGCGGCCGACACAAAGGAGCTTCCCGGGGGGGGAGCGGCGAGCGGCGGCGGGGCCAGGCCGCCCCTCCCCGCGGCCTCCGGCCGGCCCGCCGCGCGGCGGGGCGCGGACGCGGAGCCGGGGCGCTGCCCCCCGCACGCGCACGCTCGCCCCGAGTGAGCACTCCGGCTCCGCGTGCAAGTGCTCTGCCCATTGGGCGCGCGGCAGACGCTCCCCGCCGCCGCCCGCCAGCTGCACGGAGCCTGGCACTAATTACGTGTTTATCAAAACACGCACCCTTCTGACATGTCACAACATGTTCTCTCGTGCGAGCGGTTTCCCCCAAACCTGGCGGGGGCCGGGGTTGTCTCGCCTGCGGGGGGTGCGGGCTGGCAGGCGCGGGGAGGCAGCGCGGCAGAGCTGGGGCGCCTTGGGGTCCCTTTCCCTGCCCTCCCGCCCCGCACAGGGTGCGTCGGAGCCCCGCAGGGTGCAGCCCCCACCCCGCCCGGTGCCCACCGCACCTCGCCGAGCCCCCCCTCCCCCCAAATGTGCGGCGCTTCCTTTTCATCCTCGCTCGGAAAAATGCAGCATGGAGGCGGCAGCGACTGGGAAGTCGCTTTCATGCCGCGCGGCCGGGAGCCCCCCGCCCTCCGCGGCGCTTTCGGGGTACACTGGACTGCTCCGCGGGGAGCAGGGCACTCCGGGAGCGGAGCCCCCGGTGCCCTTCAGCCGGGGAGCCGGGCAGCGCCTAACGCGCGTTATCGTACGTGTGTGCGCGCCGCAGCCCGGGCCGGGAGCCGGGAGCCGGGGCCGCGCTCCGGGCCCGGCGCGGGGGCTGCCTGTCCGGCTCTATAAACTTTATCCATGCAGATTTATTTGATTAACAAATTTGTCAGTCTCCCGTAGCGAGCAGGGGGCGGGGGCTGCCGGGCCGGGGCCGGGGGGACCCGGCTGCTTTGTCTGCTTGTGTGCGGAGAGCCCGGCCCAGCGGCGGAGGCCGGGCCGGGCCCCGCACAGCCCCCGGGCGGCCCGGCTTCCCAGCGGGCCCAGCCCAGCGCCTTTCCACCCTGCAGATTTTGCTTTATCATCACCCGCTCCCCCTCCCCGGTCTCGGTGGCAACAGGACCACTCTAAGAGGCCCCATAAATAATGCAGCAGCGCGAGTTCTTCAGGCTTTAATCTGTTTGCATTTAGAGCGAGGGGCGGAGGCGGCCGGGGGGGTGTTCACGGTGGCTCTTTCCGGAGAAGGTGCCAGGGGCTGGGGGAGGGGGTTGCAGGCCGCAGCCCCGGGTGGGGGAATTCACCTGAGCCTGGGAGAAGGGGATGGGGGCAATTCATGAGACGGGGCCGTGCCCCCCCCCCCTCGGGCCAGCCGCACCTGGCTTGCCCCGCGCCATCCGGGCCGCCCCGGAGCTGGGGCTTGCTCCTGGGGGCTCAGCGGGGTCCTGGCGGTGGTCAAGGACTCGCTTCTCGGTCCGGATTTGCCCTCTGCTACAGCCCCGCTCGCCCTTACCCGCGGGCCCAGACGGGGCGACTCCGCCGCCCGGGCCCGGCCCCGCCGTGCCCTTCCCGGGGGCACCGGCTTGCGGGGGCAAGCACCGTCCCCGCGCTCCCGGGCCTGCCCCACGTCCAACCCCCGGGGTGGAGGCAGCTCGGCTCCGTGCCCCGGGGCCCGACCGCGCCGTCAGTCTGCGGGAGGGAGGGGACCGCGGACACACACATGCTTGCAGGGAGCTATCTCGGGCTCCGTGCGAGCCGTGTCAATATTTATTCCTGGGTGCATTATCTGCGCTCTCTTGTGCAGAGGAAGTCGGAGATACCAGGACTCCGTCCCTGCTCAATTCAAAACATTTCTTGGGGCCGGGCAGTTCAGAATAGGAAGCGAGTGAAGCCTGGGCTCGGCCGGGAGCGGGTTGCCCCTCTAGCCGCCCCTAGCAGCCCCCTTTCCTCCGGGCGGATTAGCAAGCCAGCTAGGGGTTTTTTTGTTTTTTTTTTAAACCCCCCCTCCCCTTAATACTGTGAAAGTGAGCAAGCAAACTCCACTGGTCATATGCCAGCAGTCCTCTGTTTTATACACTAGGCCTGTCTGCAGTTATTTGCTGTAACAACTGTTTTGAAACAATAAAAAAAAAGTAAAAAAAAAAAAAAGGATAAAAAGGGGCCGTGTTTAAAAGGAGAAAGAAGAGGCAGGAGCCGGGAGAGATGGTGCGTGTTGCTGATAGGAAAATACTCGATCTCTGCTAGTGTGTGGTGCAGCAGAGCGCGTGTTGGGCTGTGCATGTGTGTGCATGCAGTAGAAATACAGCTCTGTGCATGCACAGACTATATATAATAGCATCTGGACACTGCATATATGATGTATATGTATCTGCAGCTGAATGTATGTATACAGATGTGCGTATGTGTGTAATATCAAATGAATGGTGCAGCTGTATGCTGCATATGCACATAATATCTGTACACTGTTATATATGTATACGTGTGTATATGTATATAATGTGTGTTTATACATGTGTAATATAAAATGGTGTATATATCCAGCTGTATGCTGCATGTATGTACAATATAATCTACAAATCTACTCTATTATATATGTATATACACGTGTATGTATATATGTGCATGCATATATGTGTGTGTAATATAAAATATATGGTACATATATACAGCTGCATGCTGTATGATAGAATATATATAATCTACACTGTGTGTATTATATATATGTATATATGTGTGAGTATAAATGTGTGTGTGCAATATAAAATACATGATGTATATATACAATTCTGCGTATATAATATAATCTACACCGTGTATATTATATATATGTGCATGCGTGTATATATATGTGTGTGTGCGCACAATATAAAATACATGCTGTGTACATACAGCTGTACCCTGCATGTATATAATATATAAAATATAAGCTACACCGTGTATTTTATATATATGTATATATGTGTGTGTGTATGTGTATATATTTGTGTGTAATATAAAATACACGCTCTCTCTATATATAGCTGTACACACTGTATGTATAGCATGTATAACTGGTGCACAGTGTGTGTATTTATATATATGCGTGTATGTATAAATACATGTGCATATGTGTGTGTGTGTGTAATATAAAATATACGGTGCACCTATCCATCTGAACGTGTGTGTATAATATATATCACATACTCTGTACCCTGGATATATAATAGAGGGGGTGTGTGCGTGTGCGTGTGTGTGTGTGTGTGTGCGCGCGTGTAAAACAAAGCTGAGCCTCTTCCCCAGCGCTGCAAAGCGAGTCGAGGGGGTGGCGGCGGTGCGGGGGTGCCGAGGAGGTCGCCGAGCGCTTGCGGGACAAGGGGCGGCCCAGCCCCGCGGGGACTCGAGCTGCGGCCCCGCTCCACGCCCCGCCACCTCGGCTGGTGCCCGCGGCGCGGCAGAGCTGCCCCGTGAGGCTGGGGGCTCCGCTCCGCGCCCCCTTCCCCCCAGGGAAGGGTGGGAGCGGCTGCAGCCCCGGCCGGAGCGGGGGACGCGGCAGCGGCCGGGGGCTGGAAGGGAAGTGTCAATCAGAGACGCTCCAGCGGGCAGGGACAATCCTCTTTGCAGGCCTGGCCTTCTTCAAGAGCAATCAGTCACTCCGCATTAATTACCCTTCCATCCATTCCCGCTGCAGGGCAACTGCTGCTTCTCAGGCCCGGCGCAGAGCCCCCGCCTGGAGCCGGCGCCCCCCGACAAAGAGCCCGGCGCCCCCCCGGGGAGCCCGGCCTCGGGCCTGGACAGGGCAGCGCGGGGCAGCTCGGGTCCTCCCGGCCCGTGTCTTTCCCCCGCGGAGGGGGCTCCGTCCGGGCGCGGACACGCTGCAATCCTCCCCGGGCTGCGCGCGCCGCCGAGCCTGCAAGCCCCCGGGCCGGGGGCAGCCCCCCTGCAATGCCCCGTGTGCCCCCTCCTAGTCCGGGGCAATGCTCCGCAGCCCGCTGTGTCCCCCGCTTAGCCCGCCCCCCCGCGGGCACTACCCCTGCAGCGCTCCCCCAACCCCGTGTGTCCCCGCGCCTAGTCCGGGGCTTCCCTGCGGGCGCTGCCCCGTGCAATGCCCCCGGCCCCGTGTGTCCCCCCCGCCTTGCAGCGCTGCCTTTGATCCGCCGGCTCTTTGCTCCTCTTGGCTCCCGGGCCGGTGGGGTCTGCCCGGGGGGGTCCTGGAAACCGTCCCCAGCTTATCGCCTTTCATCGCGCAGCCCCGGGCCGCCTGGAAACCGCGGGGCCAGTAATTGCTTTTTTCAGGCAGCCCAGTGCGGACTGGCGCGCGGCCAATCCGCGCCTTGTTTACACTGCGTGATTGACAGCGGGCTGGCCGCCTGCCAGCCAATCCCCGGCGTCCCGTGAATGGGGGGGCGGGGGGGCGTCGGGGAGAAAGGGGGGGAAGTGACGGGTTTAACTCCTGCCGCGCTGGAGCAAAAGGCGCGCTGCTTCTCCCTGCGCCCGGCCCTGCCCCCAGCCGGGGGGGGTGTGCTGGGGGGGGCCGGGGGGTGCGGACCCTGTGGAGATGCTGGGGGGGTGCTAGATCCGGGGTGGAAAGCTGTGGGTGCCGGATCCGGGGGGCGGATGCTGGGATGGGAGGACCCGTAAGCTCCCCCCGCCCAGGAACTGCCCCCCCCCCCCCAGCGGACTCCCCGGCGGCGGCGGCGGCGGCGGCGGCGGCGGCGGCGTGGTCTGGGGGTGCCGAGGGCTCGGGGGGTGCGGGGTGCGGGGCACCCGCTGCTGTGGGGGGGGCGCCCCCCCCCCGCAAGGTGCCGCCCCGCGCAGTGCCCGGGCGGGCGGTGCTCGCGGCCCCCCCTCGCCCGCGGCCCCCCGCACGCACGCACTCACCGCAGCTGCGGGGCTTGAATTCGGCGCCGCCGGGCCGAGGAGCCGCGCTGATTGGCAGGTCCCTGGCCCCGCGCCAGCCTATGGCGAGGCCTGTTTACGCGGGGAGCGCGGCACGAGCCGGTGAGCGCGCGGGGCCCGGCGGCCAATCCGCGCGCGCGCTGGGCTCGGGGAGCCGCGCGCGGATCAGTCCGCGCGGGGAGTCGCTCGCGGGCCGGAGCTGCGGGCCGGGCCGGGCCGGGGGCTCCGCGCGGCTCCCCCTCCGCAGCCGCGGGCGCTGCGCGGCCCCCCGCGCAAGGCGCCCGGAGCCGCCCTCCAGTAAGTAGCTCGCCCTTCTCTTTCTCTCCGGGCTCCTCCGGCCTTCGCTGCCGCTGCGTTTTTTAATATCCCCCCAAATGAATAAAATAAAATCCCCGCTTGTAACATCAAATTCTTGGCTTTTTCCCAGCCCCCGAGCCACAAGTTTTGCCGGGGGAAAGGACCAAGCGGTTCTCAGTTTTCCTTCTCAAGGGCAGCGGGGAGATAGATGCGTGCGATTTTTTTTTCTTTACCTTTATTTGTGTGGGTTGGTTTTGTTTTTCTTTTTTTTAAATGAATACGATTGGATTTTATTCCTTCCGTGATCTTATTTTTTTAATAATTAAGATCTCATTTTATTCCCTTTCAATCCGGGGTGTTTTCCCCCGGCCGGCGCTGCTCAGATTTTTTTTTTTTCCCCGGGGTTAAAACACATCTGTAAAAATGTTTTACAGACGTACAAAAAAATTACAGATGTTTTTTCTGGCTGTCAAAATTACAGATGTATTTTTGGGGGGTGTCAGAATTGCAGCTGGTGTTTGGGGGAGTGTCAAAATTACAGCTTTTTTCGGCGTCTCAAAATGACTGATGCTTTTGAGGGCTCCGGGTTGTCGCCGCGTTGCTCCGAGGACAGAGGCAGACCGGGAGCTTTGGGTAAATGTGACATTTTCCCCCCCCACCTCTTTCGTGGGTCTAATATCTCACATTTCCCCTGGCTACAGGCGCGGGGGGTGTTTTCTGCCCAGGTCTGAGCGCTGGGGGTGGGTTGGAGGACCCCCGGGTGGAAAACGAATAATCGCAGAAATCAAGCGGAGCGGGAGAGGGGACATGTTGGAAGGAGCCGCGCGGATCTGCTGGAAAGGAAAGGAACGAGACGGGGCTTTTTGTTGCCGCTGCCGCCGGTAACGGCTCCGGCGCGCCGCTCCCCGGGCCGCGGGCAGCGAGCCCGGGGCTGGTCGCACGCCCCCGGGCAGGCTCGGCGAGGGAGCGGGGCTGCGGGCCGTGGCGGCGGCGCCGCGTCTCGCTCCCGCTCCCCCGCGCGGCATCCAGCCGGGGAGGCCGCTTCGCCTTCCCGGGCGCGCGGGGGCGCAGCCGCGGCCTCTCGCCCGCGTCCCTGCTCCTCGCCGCGGGCCCGATCCCGAGCCGGGCGCCGCGCGGGGAAGCCGCGGCCCGGATCAGGCCCGCTCCTCCTCCTCCATGTTTTTCTGCCGTTTGGTGCTGCGCCCGGGCGCCGCGCGGGGTCCCGCCGGGGGGAGGCAACGCCCCGGCCCGGCCGGGCTGACGCGCCTGTGTCTCCCTTGCAGAGGATGAGCCGGGATCCCCGGAGCAGCGCGGGGGCCGGCCCCGAAGCGCCGCCGCCGCCGCCGCCGGAGCCGTGAAGCAGCGGAGCGCCCAGCGCGGCCCCTCGGGCCCGTCCCGTCGGGGGCCCCGGCATGGAGGGCCGGGACTTCGCGGCGCCGCCGCACCTCCTGGCCGAGCGCGGCAGCCTGGCGCATCGCAGCGGCTCGGGCCGCCTGGCCGCGGCCGGCCCCGCCGTCCAGCACCCGGGCCACTTCCAGCCGGGCAAGTACTTCCCCTCGCCCATCTCCATGGCGGCGCACACGGGTGAGTGACCCCTTCCTTCCCTGCGCCCGGCCCCGTGCCGCTGGCTCTGGAGGGCCGCGGGGAGGCCGCAGCTCCGGCCTGCCGGATGTAATGCTAGTCGCGCCGGGCCACCCCGAGCTGCTCGGGTTTGTTTACCGGCTGCTCGAAACATCAGGGGAGGGTTTTTCTTTTTCTCTGTGCGTGTGTGTGTTTTTTTCCTCCTCTTTTTTTGGCAGTTTAAAAAAAAAAACGCAGCAGTAACCCTTCTTATTGCTCGCTTGATGAACTGTGAATACTAATAAAATTATATCTGCTTTAATGGGATTACAATTAGTGCGTGGATTAAAAGGGATGGCATGAGATGGACTAGAATGGGGGAGTTGTCAGCTGGGAGCAGCGTCAAAAGGCAACTGTAAATTTCCTAAAAAAAATAAAATAAAAAAAATGCCGCGCCAAAAAAAAATGGTATAATTGCTAATGGGCTTTTAGCAGGATGAGATAAAATAAAAAAGTGCCACTAACAAAGGCCCTGCATCCAGGCAGACTTACTTTGAAATGCACCTTATTTAAAATTATTACATCATCATTTTTGCAGGTGGCTCCCCAGGTGAAGTGTGGCTTCCCTTTTACAACCCCCCCCCTTTTTTTTCCCCTGTTAAAAGGAAAAATAACAACAGAAAATCAGAACAATCCCCAAAACCCAAACCTGGATATGCTAGTGGTCTCTGGGATTTCCAGAGCACTTGCATTCAGATGTCAGCAAGGTTCATTTTACAAAGCCAGCCGGACAGGGCCCCTGCTTAGATTTGTTTGTTAAATCTTTCCCCCGCCCTCCTTTCTGTTGGCGGCTCCGTCTTGCTTCAGGATAAGCCCTGATTCCAGCCCGGGTGAATTCCTGCCTCTGACTTCCCTGAATCGGGCCCACAGCATAATTAAAAAAAATAAAAAATATATCTCATCCCTGAAGTCTGCAGTGGGGTTCAGGTTTCGGGGGGAAATTCAGGGAGAGGAGAAAATTTGAGGTATTTGCAGGTAAGCAAATCGGTGATTCCGCTAGAATAAATTATTGATGGTATCTTGACACTGAGTGTTTAATTATAATACAGAGAGAGACCTGGCCCAGACCAGAGGCCATTGAGTGTGAATATACAGACTAGGCTGCGTGGAGCTTTGCCAATTCTCTCTCTCTCTCTCTTTTTTTTTTTTTTTAAAGCTGAAAAGGTTATTAATGTTCCCTCGCCGTCCTGCTCGCTGCGTTCAAACGTAGACGCCGAGCCTCTCGGGGAAGGCAGCAGGCAGAGCTGCCTGCAAGTGGGGCCGGCTTGCTGGGTTTCCAGGCTGAGCCTGGGAGAAACAGAATAGTAATCATGAGGATAATAATAATAATGATAACAACAACAATAACGATAATAATGGTGGTAATAATACTAATAATTGAAATGCACAATGCGGAAGGGCCCAGGAGGAGACAGCTCTGTCGGCTGGGGGAGGGTGCGGGCGGGAAGAGAATGGGCCCTTTGGAAAGTGCCATTTTATGTCCGGTCAGGCAGTCGAAATTCCAGGAGGCTGCATTAGTTGATCGAGCATTTATCCTAACGCTGCCCGGGCTGTGGATTTCTCTCCCCATGGAGATCCTCGCCTCTTGCTTTCTCTACAAACCATGCTCTCTCTCTCTCTCTCTCTCTCTTTCTTTCGCTCTGCTTTTTTTTTTTTTCCCAAGCTAACTCAAAAGACCTTGATTTGGAAGTTAGCGTTTAATGTTTAGCAAATTGTTTTTCTTAAAATTGAGTGCTGATAGTTTTATAATCCCGCCGTAGAGATTTTTATGGTAAAGTGCTGTTATAGTAACCTTGTCACAAAAGGTGCAATTAAAATGTTTGGTATCATTATTTTTAGTGCAGCGTGAGATTTTTTTTTTTTTTTTTGTCTGTAATGCAGATGGTCCCAAGTCAAAGCTGTGAAAGTTTAGAAAAAAATAAAAAAGGCAGGATTATTCAGCAGTGTTTCTGCCGCGAGCAGTTGGGGTTTTCACATGGCTGTTGACTCTCTTGTTTAGCAAGAGAGAGGGTTTAATCTCGCAGGGAAAACCCCAAATATCAAACTTTGTTGTGTTTGGGGTTTTTCCCCCCCTTCCCCTGGCAAGATAGCTGCGTGTTTCAACACTTCAGCCTGAGTGGAAATGACAATAAGAAATAATCTGAGAGCTGCCTGGCTAGGAATCCAAATATAATCATCAGACTGATGAATAAAGATTAATTGTGAGGACCCCAAACCAAGGATTTCTAATGGAGCACCTCTTTCTTTTGCCCCAGTCTCCCAGTCACCAGGGATAATAGATCTTGGTAGAGATTCAGTTATCATTAAATCCAATGAGAGAGACAATCATTTCCTGGTGAGACATCCCCTGCAACGCAAGGCCCGCTTCTCCCCCCAACTGTCTGGTCCTTTGGTATTTTTCTCCCACCCCCACATTATTATTATTATCGTTGTTGTTGTTATTATTAATAAAGAAAATTCATTTTTGTAAATACCTCATTAACGCCCTGACACCCGGAGTGTTTTTGCAACACAGTTCCCAGCATTAAATAGGTGCTAAAAGAGTTACTGTTCAAAGACCCGTTCTAAAGACTCTAACCATCTTTACTTATAAATGACAAGTAGCATGAGACATCAAAGGCAGCGCACAGATAACAGCTAGGAACTGCCAGGGCTGATCTTTTGCACAGAAACTGTAAGGCGCGCGGTGTTACGCAAAGCAGCTGCGGTTAACGCACACGCTGGGAAATTAAAGCCCAATTTTGGAATGCGCCTCTTTCCCCTGGGAGCTGCAGCCCCATCACATCTAATTATTCCTATAAGACGTGGAATTTTGCTATAGGAATATCCACGCCGCTGCGCAGGGAAGACGCCACCAAAGCCCGGGTGCAAAGCGTGCCTTCTCCATGAAGAAACCGACACCCACTGTTCTTAGACACCCGCCTCGGAGAAGCTGGGTGACATATGGATGTCCAAATGCAAAGAAGTCTGTTAAAATAACATGGAGAAGTCTAAAAATAAGCCTCCAGAAATGCGCGTAAAAAAACCCCAACACACACACGCGCGCGCGCACGCACACACACACACACACACACACACACAACCAAATCCAACAAGAGAAAGAGCTAAAAATATTCCGGGCTTTGGCAAGACCCGTGGAGTTGAATAAATTCTGCAAGAGCCATTCGTGGGGAACTCCGCGTGTTCGCTTACGGGAACGTTGCTCAAGCTAATAAAAATTATAATTTACTAGCCACCGAGCTTTTCACGAGTCTAAATGTAATTGGTTGGGCTTCTGGAGTCCATCACTTCCTGCTGGATGAAGAGATTGGTACTGGAGTTTGTGACACAGCAGAGAGTGGGAAAAAAGGCAGGTTCCCGCGATGCCGGAGCTGGGCAAACGCTGGGCGAGGCCGCTCGCCCTGCCGGCGGCGCAGCGCGGGCGCCCGCCCGGGGACCTGGCCTCGCGGTGCAGGGGGAGTGGCGGCGAGGCAAGGAGGATCTGCTGGAGATACTCGGGGCGTTTGAAACCCGGCGCCGCTCTTCTCGTTTGATAAACGCTCGAGCACCTTTCGGAGTATGTTTGAACAATCGAGATACACTCCAGCGGGCTGATAGGACGTGTGCTGTCAACTTACCTATGTCATTAGCGCAGGCTGTAAGCATAAATAATGGGAAAGCGCAGCTCCTCGGCGAGGGAAGCCCTCCGCTCCCCGCCGCGCACCCAGGCACAAAAGAGCCCTTTCACCTGCTCCTGCAACCGGGGCCCTTGAAGAGCAAGATCCAAACCTCCCCGCCGGCCCAGTGCCTCGAACGCGTCGAGGAAAATGGAGCCACCGAGTGCAGCGTGAGGGCTGACCCCGCCGGCTGGCTGGGATGGCGAGCTAGCCCGGCTGGCTTGGGGAATCACGTGGCAAGTCAACTCCTTTCGTCCTTCTCTCCCTCCCTCTCTTCGGCCACGGGGCTGTAGGACGGCGTGGAACAGTCATTAGCGGCGATGATTAATAACGGCCTAGCCCAGTAAATAAAGCCAAGTAGTGGTTTGGACAGCGGACGGCCTGGGGAAGGTGAAGAGGCGGGAGTGGAACAGTCCCCGGGCCAAACCTTGGGGCTCTGCCGTGGCCAATGCGGCTCGTCCGACTCGGGCCCATCGTCTCGCCCGCATCCGCCACCTTTGTACCCGGGCACCGCGATGCTGCCCCTGGCTCTGGGTTATCCAAGGGGCAGAGTGCAGGGCACGTGTGGCCCTGCAAAGGGGCTCTCACTTGGCTTGCCTTGAACACGGGACCGTGCCTCCCGGCGCACCTCGCAGGGCGCACCAAGGTCAGAGGCGGACGCAGGGGCCGTGAAGAATGCAAGGCAGGAACGTCGCGTTTTGTTTTATTAAACCCATCACTCACAGCCACGCCGTTATTGCCAGTGGTGCTGCTGGGGCCCAGAGCACGCACGTGGATGTGGATGGCCGGGGCGGACCCTGGGAGCTCGCACACCTGGCTTCTCTCTGTTCTTCTGTGCCCGTGGCACCGGGTGACCGTGCTCAGCCGCCTCGGAGGAGGGTGCCAAGCACTAACCCCAGTGGGATCCTTGGCCTGGCCCTGAGCGGCCTTCTGCGTGGCAGAGCCTGGGTGCCCGCCCTGCCTCGCTGCTGATACCACTGCAGCCGCCAACGAGCGTTTTAATTCTCCTGCTGAATTCCCACGGGAGCTGCACGTGGACGTGCCCGATACGCGCAGACCAGCCCCTCCAGGGAAGTCCCTCTGGCCCTGCGTTCAAATGCCGTCAAAGAACCGAACGAGCGGTGCGGGATCCGCGCGGAAACCCAACAGACCCAGCGCCACCGGGGGAAGGGAAGGCAGGGGCGTCCCGCCACTGAGCCACGCACCCTGACCCGTGTGAGCCGGGGTGGCAAGGAGCAGAAGCCAGCCCTGCCTCGTTAATTAATGGCACATGGGGCCCGGATGCCGTGGCAACGAGCCCGCGGCTAACGCCTCTCCCTACATAAAACCAGGGAAGGAGCAGCGGAAACTTCCACCAACAGGTTCTGCGAACTCGATACTTTATGCGGGACCTGCATTTTTGCCCTCCTGACATTTTTATAGGCTAATATATAGTCGAGCTCGTGCCGGCCTATTTGTCACTGCAGCGAAGCTCTCGGTTTGTTGTAATAGATAATCATCCTTTCCCCGCGAGCGCCGGCCTGGGAGGGATCGGGAGGCCGAGGTGCGGTGAATGGGGGGGGAGCCAGGGTGGGTCCCGCTTTCCACGCCGTCCCCCGCGTGTCTCAGCTGCAAGCGCCCCGTGCCAGCGCCGCGATTGTCTCGCACTCCAGCGTGCTCCGCCTGCAGCTGTCTCCGTGGATTAAATTCCAGGCCGGGCTCCATGGAGCACATTGGGGGTATTTATTTATTTCACTCTGGCCTTGCCGAGCGAGCGGGGGCCGTGAAGAGGTCAGGCAGTGGGGGCTCCGCGGCCCGCCTGCCTTCCTCTTTGCTTTTTTTATTATTATTTTTTTAAACGGACTTGAGATTGTTTCTCTAATTTCCTAAGACCTTGAAAGCAGCTCGTCCACGTCACCAGAGGCTGTTGAATGGGAATACGGGAGCCCTTGATCTTGTGTGCACACACACACACGCGCGTGCATGCACGCAGATCCGCAGCTGTGTCTCCTGCTGAAACCCACCAAGCAGGATGGAAACAACAAAAGCCGAACTGGTCGGGAGCCAGCGCGGAGGAGAGATCTCCAGGCGATCCACCTTGCAACTTTTTCCTTAATGACTTTAAGATTTCATCTTAATTATTCAAGTGTGCGTGCATGCATGCGTGTGTCCGTGCCGTGTTCCCCCAAGGGCTGCTGGCTGGCTGGGATCAGGGGACGACCTTCTCCTTCCAGCCGTGATGGGAACAGGTCGGGCGAGTGTGGGGGTCCAGGGATTTGGGGATCACTGAGCTATCCATCATTTGGGAAGAAGGCTTTTCATCCTCCCCTCCCCGTCGCCGGTGCTGCGGTGCGGCTCGCCGGCCCAGCCTCTCTGGAACATGCGCTGCATTTTAAAAAGTAGGTGTCAAAGTTAAAACAGATTTGGAGATTAACTTGTCTACTCATTATTAGCGACACTCCTGCTGAAGATTACCGGGCGGGTGGGAGGTAAGAGCACACGTGTCAGGGAGAGAAAGAGCAGGAGATGGAGAAACCCAAATCTGGCAGAATTACCCTTGAGTGGTTTCATCTGTTCATTAGTTATGATTCGGAGCAGTGCACGTGGCGTGTGCGTGTCTGCAGGGAGACAGCGAGGCCGGGCGGGGATAATGGTGCAGTGCGTGTACGGGTCTCACCTGTGGGCACTAAGTGCCTCTAATGAACGCCGGGAGGATTGCCCCGTGGTGGGGAAACGAGCCCTCGGTGCCCCGGGGGACTGGGAGGCCAGAACCTGTCTGCTGGGTGGAGTCCGTGGACACCTGTGTTGCGTGTCGTGGTGAAAGTCAGGGATGAGCTTTGCATGTGTGCACGTGGGTGCGTGCAGGTGTAAATGTGCACGAGTGTGTGCACGTGTAGAGGTGTGCATGCGTGTGGGGCTGGGGAGCAGGGAACCCACGAGGCCTCTTTCTCCAGCCGAGCTTGGGGAAGCCAGTTCAGGCCAGGGGAGCCTCGTGGGCTCCAGGCCCGAGGCTGACCCGTCGCAGCCGGGGGACGGCCTTGTAGCCCCAGCATCTTGCCATGCCAGAGGGGCTGGACCTGCCCCATGTGGATGCCTCCCCGCTCCCCGCACCTCCAGAAGTGCGCCAGAAAGACCCCAGCCGCGTCAGTGCAGGCTGGGGCCGTCCCTTCCTGAGGTCTCCTCATGGCCCTGCCCGGGGCTCTGCCCAGTCCAGCGATGCAGCGTGCCCCCCGCAGCCCTCCTGCACCCGTGGGGACAGGCTGCAGCCAGAGCCCCCTTGCTGTGCTACGGGGACACGTACAGCAGGCCAGGCATATCCAGAATGTCACATGCCCTGTGTGGTCCCAGCACACGTGCCCCGGCCAGCCAGGGACAGGCCTTACTGCGCCCATAGCATCCCCTGGAGGGGCCGGCTCCTTGGGGGGGCAGGGGAGAGGAGGGGGGTCTCATCGGGACCTGACCCGTTCGTACTGAGCATCCTCGATCTCCCTCCACGGCAGGTCCTTGTCCAGACCCTTCTGCCCCCGCCTTGCTGGGTCTGAGCAGGGCACCGGGCTGCCAGCATGGCCCAGGGCTCCTGCTCCCAGAGCCTGGCTCTCCACGCTGGCTGGCCGGGGGCGGGGGATTCCTAGCATCTAACTCATCCCCCCCTCGGTGCTCATGGATCATGTCCCAAGGCCACGTGGAAATGACTCAGGGCCAGGAGAGAGCGTGTGAAGAGCCGCACGGCTCTGGGGAGCTGAGAGCATCGGCTGGGGCTCGCTAACCCCGTGGGGGCCCAGAGACTGGGGGGCAGGAGAGCCGGAGCGTGCACGTGTGTGCTTGTGTCTGCCCATGTGTGAGCCTGTGTCTACATGTGTGCTTGTGGCTGCATGTGTCTGCCCATGTGTGCATGTGTGTGCATACATGTACTTTGTACATGCGTGTTTGTGCATGTGTGCCTGTGTCTGCACGTGTGTGTGTGCGCGCGCGCAAGCCAAACAGTGTCTCCCCTCCCAAGAAACCCCCATGGGGCAGGAGTGGAGGTGGGATGGGGTCCAGACCACCACCTGGGAGGGGGAGGAACTGGCCTCAGCCTTTGCCAGCTGTGCCCGGTAGAGCGATGCCCAGGCGCCAGGGTGAGGGGCTCTGCCCAGGACAGCGCTGCACGGCTGGGGCCCCGGGCTCCCCCGTGCTGTGGGGGTGGGAGCTGGGCAGGCCGGGGGTGCCAGGCGGCCGTGCTGAGCTGTTCCGTGGTCCCGGCTGGCTCCAGCCCTCCTCCTCCTCCCGGGGCAGGTGCCCACATCACAAACACCAGCGCCAGGCAGGCGCTAATTGGTCCCTGCGCTGCAAGAGACCACGGACTGTACCGGCCCTGGAGATCCAGTATCTCCCGCGCGGGCTGGGTTGGGGCGTCAGCGGCGGGGCGCGCACGCGCGTGTGTTTGTGTGTTGTTGCGCGCATGTACGCTGCATGGCTGCAGTGCTCAAGGTCACGTGGGAGCTGGGCAGAGGGCCCAGGAGTCCGGCCAGGCAGGGCTGGCGCGTCAGCTCCGCGGGGCAGGGGCTGTGCAGCGTCTGGCTACCCCACGCCCCGCTTCCCCGAGACCGTCTCCCCAGGCAGGAGCTGAGCTCAGCTCCCCGGCACCGGCCTCCTCGGCCTGTCAGCTCGCGTTTGCCACCAGCGCCTCGCCGCCTTCACCCGCTCGCTGCCATCCATTGCCCGGTCCCCGCACAGCTCCCGCGCCCACTGCCACGTCCAAACTTTGCACGGGGCCGTGATGATGATGACGATGTTTCTGCAAACGGCGCAGCCATGCGATTGATGGCTGCGGGCCGTTTGCGCACGCGGATGGAGTGGAGGGATCGCCGATACTTCCCCGCCGCAGCGTGGGAAATGATGGATGGGGACGTGGGGAGTGCAGGGCTGGGGGGCAGGCGGCAGGCTCTGAAGGGGAGGGGGTGGCCATGCTGTGGGGTGTTAATTGGTATCCCTTGGCCGTCTGGGTGGTGAGGGGCCGTGCCGCAGTGCCGGAGGGGGCAGCTGTGTCTTTCCTCTCTCCTGGTGTGTCCCTGAAGCCCTGGGTGCACGCCAGGCACCTGGGATGTCTGAGAGCGCCAGGACCCAGCTCGTGTGCTGCACCCTGCTGCCCTCAGCACCCCGGCGTGGACGGTCTGTGCCCCATGGCGCTGGCAGGCCAAGGGGGACTAGATGCAGGTGGAGTGGGGCAGGGCTGTGGGCAATGGGGCACTCTGGGGGCTTCGCAGCCGGGGTGGGGAGCCACAACCAGGCCACGGGCTGTGATTCCAAGCCGTGGCTGTCCACGTCTGTCGTGCCCCCGGAGCTGCCCCAGGTCCGTTGTGCCTGGCGTGTGCCTGCCCCAGGGCAGCAGCTTGGCCAGAGGAAGCCAGTGCCTGGGCCAGGGGAGCCTTGGCCATGGCCGGCCAGGAGAGATGATGAAATCTGGGAAGAACCAGCAGATTTTGGCCAAACGCTCCCTGCTCCCCAGGCCCCAGTGGAGGATGTTGCATAAGGCTCATCCTTGCCCCATCCCATCGTAACCAGGAGGGAGGGGGAGCGCACCGCCCTCCTCGGGGTCCCCCTGAAAGCGCTAGGCCGCGACCTGCGCCCAGCTCTGGGGTGGAGCCAGACTCCTGCCCGCTGCCCCGAGCCAGCCAGGCACGTGTGCCCACATCAGGGTCATGCTGTCTCAGATGTGCGCACAGCTGCATGCATGCACATGCCACCGCCCTGATAGCACATTCAGGGAGGCTCCCATGCATGCGTGGCTGTGTGCCAGCCCTGGCGCCGCACCTCCCCTTCCAGCACACCAGCTTCTGGGAACAGGGCAGCTCTCCCAGGCAAGCCTGAGTGGGGTGGGAGCACGGGGGGGTGGTGATGCCCGGGCTGCTCTTGGGCCCAGCTCCATGCACGATGTTGTGACCCAAAAATAGACCCAGCATCATCCTCCTCCTGTCTCAGCTGTAGCCCTGCTACCCTGCCTCGATGCACAGCCATGGCAGGGCCTGCTGTCTGGTGCATGATGGGAAGCCCAGTCCTCCTGGCCTTCTGGGGTGGGGTGAGGCACGGGACCGGACCCGCAGGGGCTTCCTGCTCCACTCTGGGTATAACAGGACAAGACCCAGAGGAGAGCGCAGGCCTGGGAGGGCAGCTCTTTGTGCATGCACGTGTGCACGTGCACATGTGCTCATGCATGTGTGCGTGCGCACATGTGCAGGTGTGGGGGCTGCTGTCGAGGCCTGCGCACATGTGTCCGCATGGCTGGTTGCGTGCTGTGCACCGCTGGCGTGCTGGGGCGGGGAGTGCATGTGTGGCAGGCTGCGCACTCCCCCACCCGACTGCGCACATGGGGGCGTGGGCCTGGCTGCATGTTCATGGCCAGTTGCCTACTTCGGTGCACACAGACCCCGCCGGGGCGGGGGTGCATGTGCATGACCCAGGATGTGTGCATCTGCACGTGCATGTGCGTGTGCGCATCCTGGCCAGAACCTGCTCTGCAGCGCAGCAGATGCAGCCTCCCTGTTCCCCCTGAGCCGGGGTGGGGGATCTCCCAGCCCCCCGGGGCAGTTTCACAGGGAGGCCGCGGCCCCCCATCCCAGCCAGGGGACAGGAGGAGCCTTCCCCCTCCCTGCACAGTGCACACCACCCCCCTGCCCCCCCAGCCCTCCTGGTGCGCCTCACTCCCGACTCGCAGCCCCAGGCAGGACACGCTGTGCTGAGACCTGATGTACTCACCCCTGGTGTCAGGCCTGCCAAAGAGAAACCCCCAGCTCCAGCTCCAGCTCCAGCTCCAGCCCACCCTGCATTTTTGGCAGGTGGCTGGAACTAGCTCTGCTGGAGTCTCTGGTTTAACCCCTTCCTTGCCCCTGAGCAGCACCTCGGGTCCCCCAGGCTGGGCCCTGTGCCCCTCTTCCCACCCAGCATAGCTCCCTCATCTCACAGACACCACCATCGCCCTGCCTCAGTTTCCCCTCCCCTCCCTTTGCCGGTCTGGGCTGTTTGAGACGGGGCTGTACAGTGCCAGCGGGGCTCTGCGTCCCCGGGGCCCAGAGCGCGCTGAAAGAGGGGCTCGCTCCATATAGCCTTCCGCATTGGCTCTGCTGACACCCCTCCCCAGTCCTGACCGCAGCATCCTGCGCTGCTAGTCACGGTCCCCCCAGCCTTGCTGGTGCCCCTCACTCCCGACCCGCAGCCCCAAGAACTGCCCGGCCAACCCTTCCCCTGTTGGCCAAATCCTGCCCCGCCTCGGATCCCGGCTCCGGAGCGGTGCCCTGGTGCTGAGTCACGGAGCCGGCCCCACGTGGGGAAGGAGGGACGGGGCGGGCGCGGGGCCAGGGAGTTCCCGGCGGAGCTGGCTGCCAGGCAGGGCTGAGCACTGAGTCTCCGCGGCTGCTGGAGGGCCCCCAACACCCCACGCCCCTCCAGCGCCTCCTTGCTGGGAGCAGCCCCAGCCAGCGCAGGGTGCCTAGCCCTTTTCCCACCCCCGGCCTGGGGCACCTCTGGGGCAGCCCCACGGCCCCTTCCTCCCTCCCCAAGCAGCCCCGCAGGGAGGTCGTCCCACGGGCCCGGTGCTGGGCTGGGACCCCTGCAACTCCTCACACCCCCGGGCCCCGGCCTTGCAGGGACACCCGTGCTGCGCCAAGCCCGGGTCCCAGCCCCATGGCGCTGAGAACCAGCACCGGGGCCAAACGCTGGCCGTGGGAAGGCCGTGGCCGGACCCTCCTGCTCCCCTGGGAGCCTGCCCGGGTGCTGCCCTCGCCAGCTGCAGCCTCCGCATGCTGGGCGGGGGGGCTGGGACGGTGCCATCGGGGGCACTGTGGCTGGAGGGGAGGGTGAGGCGCTGTCTGTCCATCCGAACGGCCCAGCGCCGTCCATCTCTCCCTCGCCAGCTGCCCCGGCAGGATGGGGGGCAGAAGCAGCCGGGGTGCGGGAGAGAGGCCGGGCTGCGCTGGGAGCCGCGGTGCCAGGGGTGTGAGTCAGCGGGTCGGAAATGCCAGCAGCGTGTGAGCATGGGGGGCGGTTTCAGCCGGCCTTGGCCTGGCCTCCATCCCTCTGCCGGCTTCGCCCCCAGCCTCGGGCCATGGAGCTGCTCCCCCGGCACCAGCCGGCAGCACGGGGCGGGGGGGCCCTGGTGCGGGGAGACTCCACGCCCCATCGCGCCCCCCGGCCAGCATCGGCCCCAGCGCGCTCTCAGCTGCGTGTGCGCGTGCGAATTATGTGTGCACATCTGTGCAGGAGTGTGGATGCATGTGCGTGTGTCTGTGGGCCTGCGTGTGCACGTCGTGTGTGGGTGTGGACATGGGCGTCGTATGTGAGCACGCGTGTGGGCATAATTGCATGTCTGAGTGCATTCATGCGCACGTCTCTGTGTGCGTGTGTACCCGTGTGTGTGTGCATACGTGCATGCATGTTCATGATTGTGTGTGTGTGTGCGTGCGCACGCGTGAAGCGGGGGGGGGGGGAGTTCCAAGGCTGGGAGAGGCCCCAGGCAGCCGAGGGGCAGGCAGTTCGGGAGTGAGGGGCACCGAGCACCATCCACCCCAAGTGCCCTGGGGCGAGAGCGGCCGGGGAGGCCCCGAGCTGTGCCACCCCCGCCCTGGCCCTGCCCCTGGGCCCGGCATCCTCCGGTTCCCCGGCTGGCGCGTGCGGCGGGGCCGCGGGCTGTGGGAGAGCCGGAGGCGCGGGGTTCTCAGCGCGGCGGCGGGAACAGCCTCCTCCTCCGGCCCTGCCCCGCCGGCCCCCGCCCCGGCCCAGCTGCTGGGCGCGGCGCTCCCCCGGTGCCCGGGAACCACATCCCCACACTCATCCCCGAAACATCCCGGCGGGCTGGCCCGGAGCGTGGGCCGGGCCCGGCTCCGCAGGGACCGGCGTTTCCTGCCCAGCCGGGCGCCGTGCCAGGCCCCGCCGCGCCGGGGGGCCCCGCTCCCGCCCGCGCCCACGGCTGCACACACATGTGTGGCCGCCCGCGGCCGTTCCCAGCCGCCCGGCCCTTGGCTACCGGCTCCCGAGTTTCCAGCATGATCTCACCGCCCCACTCCCTGCCACCGGGCTGGGGGGTGGGTGCCGGACCCCCGCAGCCTGGGGGGGTGCGTGCACGCAGGGGGGGCGTGTGCACACGTGTGCAGCCTCGTGCCCGGCGCCGACGCTCCCGCCTTGTGCCCGCAGCAGGGAGCAGCCTGATGGGGAACTCGCCCGCCTCGTCCTTCATGGGGAGCTTCCTGACCAGCAGCCTGGGCTCGGGCGCCCCCGCGCACCCCGCCGGCCCCGCCTCGTCCCCCTCCGAGCCGGCCTTCCGCGGCCCCCACTCCGGCACCTCGCAGCTCTGGTTCTCACACTCCCACGAAGGTAAGGGTGCGGCCGTGCCGGGCGGAGCCGAGGCCTGCCAGACTCGTGGCACTGGTGACCGTGGAGCGGGCTCCTCCCGCGGGGCGGGGCGGGGCTGGGCGCCCTCCTCGGAGGGGCGCGGGGGGGCGGGCGCCAGGTGCCAGGAAGCGCGCGGCGGGGGCGCGTAACCGACGGGGGCTGCAGGTGCGGCCGGCGCGGCCCCTCCGCGCGGGGACCGGGCCGGGGCGGACCCCCTCGGGGCTGAGAACCGTGCCAGGCGCTCGTCCCCACCCCAGAGCACGTGCCCTCCGGGCTCAACCGATGCCGCCCCACGCTTCCTGCGGCGCCAACGGCTGCCGGCGTGGCTTCCCGCGGGCAGGGGAGGGGGCTCCCCCTGCAGCCCCGCCCGGACGCAGGTGGAGGGGCTGGGCGTCCGGGCTTGCAGGGGACCCCCTCGCTCCGGTGGGGCTGGCTCCCCCAGGGCGACAGACCCCCTGCACGCCGGGCTCCCGCCGTGCCCGGGGCATCGCCACCTGCTCCGTGCGCGGGGAGCGGGGCCGTGTGGGGCGGGAGCGCGGCGAGGGGGTGCTGGCGCCGTGCCCTGGCCGCCGGCCCGGCCCGGCTGCTCGTTTGAACGGGTGCCAGCTGGCTGCCGGCAGGCCGGGGCTCGCTCCACGCGCCGTGGGAGGGGGCTGCATGAGCCGGGCCCTGCTGACGGGCAGCCTGGCGGGGAGGAGGCTGAGAAGCCCTTAGCTCCTGAGCAGACCCTCTCCTGCCTGTCACAAGTACAGCGAGTCTGCCTGGCCTCAGCCCGCAGGGCAGGCTGGCACCGTTGCAGCCAGGCTGGGGGCTCCCGGCACCCCTGACCTCCCCCCAGGTCCCCTGCCCTGTGCGTGGGCAGCTGCGTCCTCTCTGCGAGGGCTGAGGCCTGTGTACTCATGTCACGAGTGGCCTGGCTGCATCCTGCGGGGTGGGGTGGGGGTGTAACTCCCCTCCCCCCAGGATGAAAACAGAGCAGGGTCTGGGGGGCGTCCTGTGGGGCTGCTTGGGCCATGACCCTCGCAGCCGGAGCTGGTGGGGGCTGCACTGAGCTGGGCGCCTTGGAGCTGCAGCACGGGTGGGAAGCAGGGCACCTGGGTTTCTCTGCCACTACCTTGCTTCATAACCTTGGGCATGTCCTTTTGCCTCCCCGTGCCCAGCTGCCCCCTGCTCCCCAGGATGGGCCCAAGAGCATGGGCAGGCCTCTCCAGGGGCTGCAGAGACCATCTGTGCGCCAGGCCGGGGGGTGGGAAAAGGGCCAGGCACCCTGTGCTGGCTGGGCCGAGCCCAGGGCTCTGGCACGAGCCGGGAACCATGGGGGGTCACTACGGGGTCTGCAGCTGGAGCTGGCGTCTGGGCCAGGGATTTACAGACTCTTGTTCACTCAGATGAGGGTCAGTAAAACTTTTACCAGCTGCCCGTTAAAGAGGGACAGCACCCGCCCACTACTCCAGGGGTGGGCACCACCGCCCGGCCTGGCTCAGACCACCTGCCAGCCCCAGCCAGAGGGAACTCAGGGCTCCTGGGTGGAGGCTGGGGGCTGCTGAAACCCCCCTTGGGCATCTGCCATGAGGGAGGGGTAGGTTTGTGCAGCCGCAAAAAGTGCCGATTTACTGCTGGGGGATGTCCTCCTGGCATGCACGCAGGTACCTGGGTGCATGCTTGTGTGGCATGCATGTGCCTGGGTGTATGCCCACATGGTATGCACATGCATGTGTGCCTCGATGCGTGCTTGTGTGGTGCACCTGTGCATGCACGCATGTGCCTGTGTGCATGCCTGCGTGGTGCACATAGGTGCATGCCCGTGTAATAGGCATTCATGCGTGTGCATGGGTGTACCTGGGTGCAGGCCCGCGTGGTGCACATGTACAGGCACGTGCACGCATGCCGCACGCCAGCCCATCACCCCACCTCCGTGCTGCCGCTGCCCGGCCTCCGCAGCTCCTGCACTTGCCTCCGCAGCCCCGGGGTACCCCAGGTTCTCGGGGAGCCTGGCTTCCACCTTCCTTCCCATGAGCCACCTGGATCACCATGGAAACGGCAACGTCCTCTACGGCCAGCATCGCTTCTATGAAAGCCAGAAAGGCAGGTACCGGGGCAGGCACCTGCCCTCTGCATGCCTGGGTGCTCGCACACGGGTGTTCAAGCCTTGTCCCCAGCCCAGAGCAGCCAGTGCCATGTCCCCCTGCCCAGGCCATGGCATCTTCTGGCACCCCCTGACTCTGGGCGGGGGGCTCATCTTGGATGGGCAGCTAACAAGCTGCCACCCTGCTTCCTGTGCAGGAAAGTGGCATGGGACTTTACCCCCCGGGGAGGGTTTGACCAGGTCCCGCAGTGCATTTGCAAGGCTGGCGTGGGCAGGAGGACCCCATACCCCCCCCCATGCCCGCTTAGCCCTCATGCTTTGCCCCCAGACAACTTCTACCTGAGGAACCTGCCGGCGCAGCCCGCCCTGCTGTCAACCAACCACAACTTCCCCAGCATGGCGCGGGCAGCGCCAGGGCACCCCGTGGGCTCGTGTAGCCGGGACCGGGAGCCCAGCCACGGCCCCAAGGCCCACAAGGACTATGAGCGCTTCCTGGCGGCCAAGGAGAAGGGCGGCAAGGGCGAAGCCAAGGATCGGATGCCCGAGGAGGACAGCAAGGAGAGGCACAAGGCCATGCTGCCACTGGTGCCCGACGGGCACTGCAAAGAGGGGCCCCCCCCGCGCGGCGCATGCGAGACGCGGCCCAAGCACCTCCCCGCCTGCCTGGTGAATGCCAAGGTGCTGGCCGGCGATGCCACCAAGTCCCTGCTGCCCAGCTGCACTGGCGGCGGGGCCCTGCCGCGCCACGGCACCATTCCCCCCGGCCGCTGCGCCAAGGAGCGGGAGCTGGCCCCCCACGAGTCGCCCCAGCCCTACAGCGAGGGCGTGGAGCGGCGGCAGATGCTGCACCACGCCGTGTCCTACACGGTGCCCTCCAGCCTGCCCGCCGGGCCGCCCCCGCTGAGCAGCGCGGCCGGCTCCTTCCCCTGCCTGCAGCTGCACGCCGGCCCTGACGGGCTCTGCCCCTTGCCGGACAAGGCCGGGCGGGAGCTGAAGATGAGCGGGGCCACGCTCGTGCCTTCCGTGGGGCACCTGGCTGACAAGAGCCGGTCCTTCCAGGTGCCCTCGGAGCCCTGCGGGCTGGAGCGGGCCGAGGTCAAGGACCGGCATGGCGAGCTGGGGCCCGAGCACGGCGCCGGCGCCTACGCCAACTCCTTCCACGCCCTCAAGGCCGAGGCCAAGGCGGAGCGGCGGCTGGAGTGGGGCCCCAGCGCTGGCGCCCGCCTCAAGGGCCTGGAGTACCTGGGCGGCACCGGAGCCGAAGCGCCCTACGCGCCCGCGCCCAAGGGCGGCTTGGACAAGGGCGGCTACTTCGAGATGGCGCCGGGGCCCGACTGCGCCCGTGCCAACCCCCCGGAGGGCCTGTGCGTGGCGCTGAGCCAGGCCTGCTGCACTTTAGACAAAGCCAGCAAGGAGCCGCCGGGCCCCGGCGTGCAGAAGGTGGCCCGTATCCGGCACCAGCAGCACGCAGCGCCCGACATGGAGCCGGCGGGCGGTGGCCCCGAGGCCAAGCGCAAGCCACTGGAGCTGAGCTCCCTGGGCTATGGGGGACCCCCGCTGCCACCCTGGGGCGTGCAAGGCCAGGGGCCCCCCTTGGCCCTGAGCGAGGAGCGGAAGAGCTCCTACCTGGACCCATTCAGCACCAGCCTGCAGCAGGCCGCGCTCATGACGCAGGGCTCAGTGCTGGGCCAGGACCTGCCGGCACCCCCGGACGAGGTGTCGGCCATGAAGAACCTGCTCAAGTACAGCAACCAAGCACTTATCGTGGGCCAGAAGGCCCCCTTTGTGGGGCTGGGCGGCCTCAAGGCCAGCTGTGCCCACCAGGACCCCAAGTTCCCCCCCCCGGCCGGCAAGGGGCAGCCGGAGCCCGAGCGGCCGGACTGCGCCCGCAGCCGGGAGCACGACCCAGGCCACGGCGAGGGCGAGGTGCGGCAGCCGCCCGTGGGCATCGCTGTGGCCGTGGCGCGCCAGAAGGACACGCTCAGCCGCCCCGAGCCCTCCTACGGCGCCGGCTCCAGCCGCCAGGGCCGGGCAGGCCTGGGGCTCAAAGGTAACGGGGGCGACGGACGATGGGAGCAGGGTCCCGCCGGCCGGCCGGGCACTCACGCAGCGCTCGTCTCTGCAGCCGGCACAGCCCGGCCCATGCACGTCATCGACCTGGAGCCCGAGGATGAGCGGAGCCGCCTCTGCGAGGAGCGCCTGGGGCTGGCCGGCCGCGAGCTCCTTCTCCAGTAAGCGCCGGGCGTGGGGCGGGCGCACGGGGCCGTGCTGGTGGGTGTAGGGCTGGGCGGCTCGGCGCCTGGGGCACTGCTGCTCTGCCTGGCTACTGTTTGGCGCAGGGCTCCAGTGCCAGCCTGGGAGTGGTGGCGCCGGGTCTGATGGAGCCCGCCCTGCCCCGCTCACCCGGCACCGTCGCCCGCAGGGACAACAAGGAGCTGGTGGAGTTCGCCAGGATCCACCCGTCCAGCGGCTGCCCCGGAGACCTCACCCCCCACCTGATGATCGCCGGCGGGTCCTCGCTGCCGGCCGGGCAGCTGGGGGGGGACCCCGGTGCCCATGCCCACCCTGCCCACACGCACTGGCTGCCCAGGACACGCAGCCCCTCCCTCTGGATGGGGGGGCACTCGTACGGTCAGTGCGGCGCCGCGGCCGGGCCGGGGTGGACGGGCCTCACAGCCACTGCTGCAGCCCAGCTGGGATGGACACCCCAGGCTCGGCATCACCCGAGTGCGGCTGGGCACGGTGCCACTGGACCCATGGCAGCCCTGCTCTGTCCTGACCCTGCTGGTGCCCCTCAGCCCCGACCTGCAGCCCCTGCCACGCCAGCCCCGTGGTCCATGTTGGGCTCACCGGGGCATTAGCCCGAGCTGCCCTGGGATCCCACGGCCCTCCCTGTCCCCAGGAAGCAGGGCCGGGGGTCCCACAGCCGGCCTGGCTGCAGACAGCAGCCCCTTCCCCAGGCCTCCAGCCTGCATGTGTGAGGCGGGGGGGGAAATACTCATGGGAGGTGTCGTCCCCCAGCCCCGGCAGCCTCCGACCGTGCACGGTTTGCTCCCCCGCAGGCATCGGGCATCCGGCCCTGCACCAGAACCTGCCGCCCGGCTTCCCTGCCTCCATGCCCAGCGCCATGCAGTCCGTGTTCCCCCTCTCCCAGGAGCCCCCAGCCCAGCTGGTCATCCTGCCCACGGAGCCCACGGCCCACGGCGCCCCACACACGCTGGGTAAGAGCAGGGCAGCAGGGCCCGGGGGCAGTGTCTGTGCCAGGGTGGGCAGCTACCAGGCTGAGCCCACTCTCCTCTCCCTGCCCGCAGCGGACGTCATGGACCAGGCGTCGCTGTGGCCGCCCATGTACGCGGGCCGGGGCCCCGGCTCCCACCTGCAGCATGCGGGGCAGCTGCCCGTGTACTCGCGCTCCCAGTTCCTGCGGCAGCAGGAGCTCTACGCCCTGCAGCAGCAGCAGCGGGCAGCCCAGGCGCTGGAGCTGCAGAGGCAGGCGCAGATCCAGGTAGGGAGGGAGGCAGTGCCCAGGGTGAGGGACTGGTCTGGGGGCATGTGGCTGGGCGAGTCTGGCCCGTGGGGCTGCTGCGGCTGGGGCGTGGGCCAGGGCACACGAACGCGTGTCTGGGACATGCGGCCATATGTCCAGGACGTGGCCCTGTGTTTGGGGCATGGCTGGGGTGTGTGGCCACGTGTCTCAGGCACATGGCCATGGTGCTGGGATGAGGCCACGTGTCCAGAGCACGGACAGTGGCATGCACCCGATGTCTGGGGCACTGGCTGGGGCTTGTGGCCATGTGTCCAGGGCGTGGGCTGGGGCATGTGGGCCAGGGTGTGACACCACAACCCCAGGACATGGGTTGGGACATGTGGCCAGGTGTCTGGGGCACGTGACTATGTGCGGGGTGTGGACTAGGTATGTGACCATGAGCCTGGGCTGTGGTGGCTGCCTGTGGCCATGTGCTGGGGGCATGCAGCTGGGTGTGCAGCCACGTGCCCGGGGTATGACTGGGCTGTGTCCTGCGCCCGCAGCGGAAGCCGGAGGAGCAGCACATGGAGCTGGAGGAGCTGGGCATGGAGAAGCCCCTGAAGCCAGCCCACAAACCAGTTGCCTTAAACCCCCCGGCCAAGGGTGGCCCGTGCCCTGCCAAGCTCTCGCCCTGCTGCCACTCGCCCCCACTGCGGCACCCGCCCAAGTGCCCTCCGGCGCACCCCGCGGCCCCCTGCACTTTACCCGTCTGCCCGGCCGCCAGCTCGGCCGTGGCCCCGCGCTCCCCGGCCGTCAGCCCCGTGCCCTCGCAGAGCTCCAAAGGGACCGACGTGGAGGACAAGAGAGGGGAGGGGCAGCCCCCCCAGGACTACCCCCCCTCGCTCGAGCCAGGTAGGAGCAGGGGGCACCAGGGACCCTGGCACGGGGCAGCTCGGCGTGGCCTCTGCTCCACGCCGAGCCACGGAGCCCGGCTGCAGGGCCCCCGTCCCGTGGCACGGCCTGGCCAGCTCAGGGCGCAGGGCAGAGCTGACCGCGTGCGCCTCCCTGCAGACCTGCCCCCCGGCTACAGCTACCCGGCCGGCGGGCTGGGCTACGTGTCCCCGCTGGCGCCCGACGCCCACTCCGCCTCTCCGGCCGACCCTGACACTATGCAAGCCGCCTCCCCGGCCGCGGAGCCCGAGCAGTCCCGGACGTTCCCCCCTGCCGAGGCGGGCGCCGTGGTGGCGCGGGCCGAGGTGGGCGCCGTGGCCGAGGCCGAGCCGGCCGTGCCGCCCCTGCGGCATCACCGCCTCCTGCTGCCCCCGGGGCCGGCCTGCGGGGAGCTGGCGCCCGTCTCGGGGCAGGTGCCGCCCTACAGCCCCCTGCCAGGCGGGACGGGCCTGGAAGCGATGCCGGGGGGCGCGGAGGAGCTGGAGGGCCCCCCGCCGCTCACCGCGGAGGAGGAGGACGAAGACGAGGAGGTGTCGGAGGGCAGCGGCGACGAGCAGCTGGAGGGCGACGCCTCGAGCGGGCACCCGGGGGGGCTGGACGCGCTGATCGCCGCCAGCGTCGGCCTGGGGGACCTGCCTGCCCTCAGCCCGCGCCCCGCGGCCTGCCCCTGCGGAGCCGGCGTGCCGGGCATCGCCCTGCTCAGCGAGCTGGCCGATCTGGAGCTGCAGCAGCGCCGCTGCGACTCGGCTGCCCCAGGTGAGCTGCCCGCACCTTCCCCAGCCACGGGCGCCTGCGCCGCGGCCTCGTGCTGCTGCCACCCACTCGCGGGGCTCCGGCCCCGTCTGCCTGCCCCGAGGCTGCCTCCTGCCGGCGCTGGGCCGAGCAAAGTGTGCAGGCGGAGGCGGCCCTGGGCCTGCCAACAGGCCAATACACACGTGCACACGCTTGCCCCTCGTGCACACGCATCCCTGTGTGCAGAGATGCACTGACGTGTGTGCATGTGCTTGCACCGCGAGACGCACCAGTGTGTGCATGGGTGTATGGCAGCACAGCCCCGTGCACACCCGTACGCTGGGTGCGTGAATGGGCCAGGCTGAGAGCTGCTCTGCTCCCTGCCTCGGGCTCCCCTTCTCCCCACCCCCACCATGGCTGCACCCCCAGCCTTTGCCCTGGAGACCCCCCGCCCACCCTGTGGGCTGCTGCCAGCGCCCCGCAGCCACGGTATTTGGTGTGGCTATAAATCCCCCGCCGGGCTGCCGCGCAGCATGCCGCAGACGGGCAGGCTCCAGGGGGGTCCGACAGCTCCCGGCGTGTGGCAGGGGCTGGTCCCTGGCCCCCGCTGACCGCCCGCTGTCCCGCCCCCCCCAGCAGTGGAGGACGAAGACCTGCTGGCTTTCAACCTGCAGCACCTGGCCACCATCGCAGCCGCCTGGGCACTGGTGGAAGCCGCTGGGTTGGAGAGCAGCCCGCCCGCCCTCAGCCCCCGGCCAGCCGTCCCCCCGCCCCGCGCCCGGGCCCCGCGCCGCAAGTACACCTGGGCCCCCAAGACCAAGCCGGTGAGTAGCCCACCTTCCCCTCGCCCCCCGGACCACTCTGGAGCCTCCTCCAGCCCCTTGGACGCTGACTTTGAACGTGCCGGGGGGCAGCAGAAGCCTCCATGCAAAGGGGTCCAGGGCCAGAGCTGGCGCCCGGGCGTGTGCCCAGTCTGCCCTGGGTGGGCGGCGGGGAGTGACCCCCAGCCTGACCACTTCCCCCCGGCCAGGTGTGCCCGCTGAAGGCCGCCATCGAGCAGCTGGACACGCAGGAGGTGGAGATGCGGATGCGGCTGGCGGAGCTGCAGCGTCGCTACAAGGAGAAGCAGCGGGAGCTGGTGAAGCTGCAGAGGCGCCACGACCACGAGTACGTTGGCCCGGCGCCGGGGCAGGGAGTGGGCAGGGAAGGGATGTCTTAGGGTGGAAAGAGTGGGGAAGGAGAGGCCTACCCTGCCGGGTGCTACGTGGGAGAGCCAGCACTCGCAAGGGGGCCACTCGTGTGATGAGCTGGAGCCCGCTCTCAGCCTGGGCAGCACTCGGCGCGGGCAGGGCAGGGGGCACGGCCGGCCTCTCACCGCCCCGCGCCGGCGTCGGTGCCCACAGGCGCGATGAGAGCTCCCGCAGTCCGGCCCGGCGCGGCCCCGGGCGGCCCCGGAAGCGCAAGCACTGCAGCACGCTCAGCGCCCTGCGCCAGGCCAGCGCCCTCGGCAAGGCTGACAGCCGGAAAGTCAAGTGAGTGGCGCCGTGAGGGGACGGGACCGGCTGCCCGCGGGGGCGCAGGCGGGACCGGGACACACGTCGGCTCCTGCTCCGCGCTGGGGGGCTGCGGGGCGCGTGCCCCCTCCCCTGGCTGGAGAAGGCACCGTTGCATAAAAGCCTCTTTATCCGCGCAGTATAAAGCCATTGGTCACGCTGCAGTGGCGTTCATTGCCGCCGGCGCTTTATGATTACCCATTAGCCGCCCGGCGCAGCCGTTCCCGCGCTCGCGGGCGCTGTATAATTGTCCTTCTCCGCTACAAATTGCCTCTCCCGACAGGCCCATTTGCATAAATCCTCTGCGCCCGTCCAGGCACGATTGGCGCGTGCGTGCGCGCCCGGCATCAATCCCCGTGATTTGGCCATAATAGTTAAATCTGCACTAAATGGTTCCTTCAATTAAGGCAGAGGGGGAAAAAAAATTAATCTCGGGGTTTTATGTCACAAAACATTAGCGCGCGCCGGGAAGGGGACGGGCGGGGGAAGGAGACCGGCACGGGGCTGCGGCGCGGCTCTGACATATGGCTGCCGGGAATCCCCCGGGGCCCTGCCAACTCCCCGCAGCCCCAGCTCCGCTCTCGGGGGCGCGCCGGGCTGGTCCAGTGCTGGGGGGCAGGATGGGGCTGTGGGGGCAGCTCTGGCTGGGCTGTCTGCCCAGAGAGGGTGGCACGGAGCTGGGTCTCCAGATCGAAACCCTGAGCGAGTGCCAGGGCGTGTGCAAGGGGGGCTGCACTTGTGACTCTGCCCGGGTCCAGCTGCTTCCCACATCTTGCCAGGGCTTCTCAGGGCTTCAGCGAGAGCCGGGACTAACAAACACTGCCCCCAGACCCCCGCCTCCGGCCAGGGCCCTCTGCGCCCCGGCCTCCCCCAAGACCCCGACAGCTGGTGGTGAAAGAGGGGATTGTGAGCAGCCGCCCCCCCCACCCCCGGGGTGTTAATTAGCCGCAGCAGCTCCCTGGGGCAGGAATGTGGCAGGAGGACACGAGAAGCCCAGGAATGTCCCAGGCCGTCCGGTGTCACCCCCCCCTCCGCGATGGATGGGGCGGGGGGCCCACGTGGGCATGCACCGCGGCGCGGCCTTGGGGCCTGTTGCCTCAGACATCGAGGGGGGTCCTGGGCAGGTTGTGGGGGACATTCGGATGCCCCGCTGCGGTGCCTGAGGCTCCCCTGCCCTGCAGGTCGGTGAAGGCCAGCCTGTCCCTGCTGTGCGCCGAGCTGCGGGGCGACACCGAGCCCAAGAAGAAGCGGAGCAAGATGGGCGAGGACGCCTATGGCAGCCTCAAGAGCTCCCAGGTAGGTCCCGCCAGCCGGGGCGCCCCGATCCCCGCCTCGGGAGTAGGCACGGGGAGGGAGGGTGTCCCAGCCAGGCGGGTGCTGCTGACGGGGGTCTCCCGGCAGGACAAAGTGCGGTGCAAGAAGAGCGGGTCTCAGAGCAAGCTGGTCGCCAAGGTCTCGCAGCTGAAGCAGAAGGTGAAGAGCAAGGCGCTGCCCGCCGGCCTCGGCCCCTTCCGCCGGAAAGACCCCGCCGCCGGCAGCCGCATCCAGAAGAAGCTCTCCAGGGCCAAGAGCTCCAAAGCGGGCGGCTGCTCCAAGTACCCGCCGCCGGGCCCCGCCGCCCGGGACCCCCCCGACTTCCGCGGCCAGGCCAGCCCGGGGGCCAGCGGCACAGGTAGGGCAGAGCTGGGGGGTCCCCGCAAAGCGCCCAGGCCCTGAGAGGCCCCCCAGGGCACTGTGCAGGGTCCAGCTCGCAGCCACCCCGCTCCAGCTGCGCAGGAGGAGGCATTTAAAAATAGCCGGCCATGCTGCAGCCCCGGGGGTGACCCGCGGCTCGTGGGGGGGGCCGAGCTCGGAAACAAGAGTGGGAACAGTCTCGACTTCCTCTGCCCGCGGGACAGAACAAAGCGGGGGGACGGGACCGGATGCAGGAAGGAGGAAGCGGGGGGAGCATCCGCCCACAATGGGGGGGGAGCTCTGGGCAGGGGGTCCCAGCTCACCCCCCTGCCCCACAGACGATGACCCCGACGGGGATTCGGACAGCGAGGAGGGCGACGAGACGCTGCTGCCCCGCGACCCCCCTGGGCTGGCCCTGCTGCCCGCCAGCCCCCCCGCTGTGCTGGGGCCCTCCCCGTCCTCCGTGGTGAAGATGGAGGCCAACCAGAAGGCCAAGAAGAAGAAGGAAAGGCAGGGGTTGCTAGGTAACGGGACCCCCTCTTTGGGTACCGAGCAGGAAGACCCCATCCCAGGCTCCCCTGTGCACATGGGGGGGGGGGGGGGGCGGGTGCCAGGCGTTTTGCTTGCAGCCTGGGAAACACTTGGCCTGGGTGAGTCCGGCCGAGATGGAGTGGGTGGCAGGGTCCCGGGGGCACCGGCAGGCACATCCGCCCGGCTCCCAGCTACGTGCCAGGCCCCGGGGAAGCCACCGAAGCAGCGCGCCGCTCCCCGCAGGGCTGTGCCGCATCTCCAGCCCCGAGGGCGAGGTCAAGATCAAGCGGCGCCCGGCCAAGCCCGGCGTGGGGGCGCTGGAGAAGGTGCCCGCCCGGAAGAAGCCGGGGGCCTGCGAGGGCAGCGCCAAGAAGAAGCTGAAGGGCAAAGCCAAGGAGAGCCTGCGGGAGCCGGGGCAGCCCAGCCCCAGCCCCCCGGCCCTCGGCCCCTTCCCCGGGGCTGAGCCCAGGTCACTGGGGGCCAGGGATGACGGGGCAAAGATCGCCAGCGAGCGCCTCAAGAAAGCCACGCGCAAGAGCAAGGTGCTGCAGTCGGCCCTGCGGGTGAGTCCCAGGACTGGCGGGGGCCCGGGCAGTGCCCGGCGGGGTGGGCGCCACGCAGCGGTGACCAGGGTCGTGCTCTCGGCAGCGGAAGAACGGGGCGCTCTCGCTGGCGCTGTCACCCCGCAACGCCAAGGCCATCCTCAGCAAGGGCAAGAAGCTGGGCAAGGTCAAGAGCAAGATGGCCACCAAGCAGGTAAGGGACCCGGGCTGGCCCGCGCCCCCTGAGACTGGCCCAGCTCCCGGGCAGCTTTCAGATGCCACGGGCCTGGGCGCCGGGCCTGGGGGCTGCGGGCGCCCAGCGCCGCGGCTGACCCCCGGGTCTCGCAGAGCAAGGGCCGGGCGGTGAGCCGGCTGCTGGAGAGCTTCGCCGTGGAGGACGACTTCGAGTTCGATGACAACAGCAGCTTCTCGGAGGAGGAGGAGGGCGCCCCGGGGGCTGGGCTGGGGCCGGAGCGGGGCGGGGGCCACGGCGGGGCTGGCAGCCGCCCGCCGCCCCCGCCCCCCTGCGCCATCCGCAAGGAGGACCTGCGCGACGGGCTGCCGGTGCTGGTGCCCAAGGAGGACTGTCTGCTGTACGCCGGCAGCGTCAAGGCTGTGCAGCCCCCCGACATGTAAGTGGGGGACGGGGCGGGGGCTGGGGGCTGGGGGCGGCGCTCGCTGACCGCCGCGGCTCCCCGCACAGCTACAGCATCGTGGTGGAGGGCGAGCGTGGGAACCGCCAGCGCATCTACTCCCAGGAGCAGCTGCTGCAGGAAGCCGTGAGTCCGTCCCGCTCCTGGGGCCGGCGGAGGGGCTGGGGGGTCGCGGCCCGGCCCCCTCGGCCGCGCTGAGCCCCGCGGTGCCTTGCAGGTGCTGGACGTGCGGCCCCCATCGCGCCGGTGCCTCTCGCCTGGCACCCGCGTCTGCGCCTACTGGAGCCAGAAGTCCCGGTGCCTCTACCCAGGCAACGTGGTGCGAGGTGAGGGACCCGCGTGTGCGTGCGTGCCGTGGTCTGGCCCCTCCTGCCCCCCAGGGGGGCTGACATCCCCTCCCCGGCCCCCCCAGGCTCCTCGAGCGACGAGGATGATGACCCGGACGCCGTGATGGTGGAGTTTGATGACGGTGACACCGGGCACATCGCTGTGGCCAACATCCGCCTCCTGCCCCCCGACTTCAAGATCCAGTGTGAGTCCCTGGCCCGGTGCAGGGACAGGGTGTTCGGGGGGGGACAGGGGGGCCACCAGGGCCTGACGCCTGCTGCGCCCCCAGGCACGGAGCCCTGCCCGGCGCTGCTCACCTCCAGCATGTGCCGGCGGACAAAGCGCTCCTCCAGCGACCTGCCCCCGCCCAGCGACTTGGCCCCCAGCCTGTGCCCCGAGGGGTGCGATGCTCCCGAGCCCCCCAAGAACCCCGGGAAGAAGGCGGCCAGCAAGGAGAAAGCTGGTACGTGGGCTTCTCGGTGCACGGGGCGGGACAGGCCGGTCTGGAGGGGGGGTCACAGGTCAGGAGTGAGGGTCACTTGGGGGCGCAGGGGCAGGATTGGGGAGTGAGGGGGCTGTGGGTTGGGAGGGAGTGGCATGGGGATGGGCAGCGGGTCAGGAGCGGGGGGCACAAGGATGCGGGGTGCCCCGCTCTGACCCGGCACGCGCTCCTGCCCCCAGGCAAGGCGGAGGCGCTGAGCGCGGGCGCGCGGGCGTCAGCCCCGAGCGAGCACTTCCCGGGCCGGCGCGGGAGCCCGCTGCTGAGCTGGTCGGCCGTGGCGCAGGGCAAGCGGAAGGCGGCGGGCAAGGGCGCGGCGGTGCTGCAGGACCTCTTCCAGCTGAGCAGCGGTGCCCGGCGGCTGCGGGCCAAGGAGGCGCTCTTCACCCCACACCACCACCACGCGGCCGCCCCCGTCTTCGGCACCGGCTTCGGGGCCGACTCCTTCAGCCGCATCGCCAGCTCCTACGCCGCCTTCGGCCCCGGCGCCGGCCTGGCGCTGCCCGGCGCCCACAAGCTGCTGCGGGCCAAGCGGCTGGAGGCGGAGGCCGGGCGGGCCGGGCGGCGCCGGGCGGGCGCCGAGTGCCTGGTGAAGCTGGACCACGAGGGCGTCACCTCGCCCAAGAGCAAGGCCTGCAAGGCGCTGCTGGCGGCCGACCGGGCGTTCGGCGCTCGAGCGCTGCCGGGCCAGGGCTACGGGCCGCCGGGGCTGGCGGGCAAGGAGCGCAAGGGGCGGGCGCCGGCGCACCCGCTGCCCGTGGGGCTGGCGCTGCGCAAGTTCGGGGGCCAGGGCGAGTGCGGCCCGCACTGCGACAGCGACTGCCACAGCTCGTACTCGGAGCCCGAGGAGGACGAGGGCCCCGGGGCGCTGGCCACGGCCGCCGTGCCCTCGCGCTTCCTGGCGCGGCTCTCCGTGTCCTCGTCCAGCTCGGGCTCCTCCACCTCGTCCAGCTCGGGCTCGGGCTCCACGTCCAGCCTCTGCTCCTCCGACAACGAGGACTCGTCCTACAGCTCCGACGATGAGGACTCGGCCCTGCTGCTGCAGACCTGCCTGTCGCACCCTGTGCCCGCCCTGCTGGCCCCCGCCGCCCAGGCCCTGCGCGCCAAGGGGGGCGCGCCGCCCGCCCGCTGCTTCCTCGCCAAGGCGGCCGCGGCCAGCGCCAAGGCCAAGCTCAAGCGCAAGGAGGCCCTGAGCTTCTCCAAAGCCAAAGAGTTCTCCCGGAGGCAGCGCCTGCCGTCGGTGGAAAATCGGCCAAAGATCTCCGCCTTCCTGCCGGCGCGGCAGCTCTGGAGGTGGTCGGGGAACCCCACGCAGGTAAGCAGCACGGTCCGGACCCCCGCCGCGATGCCCTGCTCCCCCCCAGAGCCCCGGCGGGCACCGGGGCCAGGCCTTGACCCGCTGCCGCCCGCAGCGCCGGGGCATGAAGGGGAAGGCGCGGAAGCTGTTCTACAAGGCCATCGTGCGGGGCAAAGAGACGCTGCGTGTCGGGGACTGCGCCGTGTTCCTCTCCGCCGGGCGGCCCAACCTGCCCTACATCGGCCGCATCGAGAGCATGTGGGAGTCGTGGGGCAGCAACATGGTGGTCAAGGTCAAGTGGTTCTACCACCCCGAGGAGACCAAGCTGGGCAAGCGGCACAGCGACGGCAAGGTCAGGGGCGCCGGGGGCGGGCCGGGGGCGGCGGGGCCGGGCTCGGGGGGCAGAGCCTGACCCGGGCCCCGCTCCGCAGAACGCGCTGTACCAGTCGTGCCACGAGGACGAGAACGACGTGCAGACCATCTCGCACAAGTGCCAGGTGGTGGGGCGCGAGCACTACGAGCAGATGACGCGCAGCAAGAAGTACCAGGACCGCCAGGACCTCTACTACCTGGCCGGCACCTACGACCCCACCACGGGCCGCCTCGTCACCGCCGACGGCGTGCCCATCCTCTGCTGACCCCGGCGCCCGCCCGTGCCCCCGGCCCCGGGGGGCCAGAAGCCGTCGCCCGGCCCGCGGGCAGGGCTGGAGCCCGGAGCCTGGGGCGCTGGCCGTTATGCAAGCCCCCCTGCCCGCCCCAGCGCCAGGGGCCGCGTTGAAGCCATACTTTCCCTAGTACCTCTGACTGTTTGCTGGCAGGTGAAGCAGAAATCAGGTGTCTTGTTCTATTTATTTCGCGTGTACATAGTGTATTTGCGCCCGGCAGAGACCGCGACAGGCAGCGGGGGGTGGGGGGGCGGGGGGGCGGCCGTCTGCTTGGGTTCGTTTTCGATGCACTGTTTGCCCCCAGCCTGGCTGGGGCCGGGGAAGCCTGGGGAAATTGCTGTATATAGGGAGGGGCTGGGCAAAGATCCCCCCCCTCCTGTGTAATATAGACCCCCCCCAGCTCCTGCTTGCAACGCAGCACGCGTGTCAGCGCGGGGCCAGGCTGCGGCATGCTTACCTCTGACCCACACCCGTGTGCACGGGCTGGGGAGAGGGGCAGCGGCTCTGCACGGGGCCTCTGGGGTGGGGGTGTGCCAAGGGAATGGGCACACGTGTGCCCTCCCCTTCTTCCACCAGGCGGGACCTGGTCTGACCTGGGGGGCAGGAAAGGTCCTGGGGCACCCCCCGCTCATCAGACCCCTGCCTCTACCAGGTGGGCGGTGGGGGGTGCAGTTTTCCAGGCAAACCAAAGCACCCCCCCACCAAGCAGGGTGCACCCGGAAGCAAGGCCAGGGGACCCCAACGCTGCCCCCTGCACGCCTGTGCTGTCTGCAGCCCCCCCCACCTCCCGCCAGGGCAGGAGGACGCTGGCCCGTCCCAGCCCCGCCGCACCCCTGGGCAGGGGGAGAAGGAGCACAGCCCAGCCGAGACCCCTCTGCCCCCCGCCCCGGCATACGCCCCTCCCGTCTCCCCCCGTGGCAGCGCCGTGCCCTGTACATGTGTACAGCCCCCCCAGGGGGACCCTGTTGGGTTTTTTTTTTTTTTCCCATGTAAACACTAAAAACAGAAAACAAAAAAAAAAACCTCAAAAAAAGAAAAAAAAATAAAGGAGGAAAAAAATTTTAAAAAAAATAAAGGGGGGGGTGGGGGGAGGAAGAAAAACAAAAACAAAAAAACCCCAAGGAGGAAACAAAGGTTTTATGAGCAGCGAACTCTATGTAAAGGCCTTTTAGTATGGAACTTTTTTATTGATAACTTGGCTTATAAATAAATATATGAAATGGCGGCAGTGCCCGCAGCTTTTTCGGGGCCGCGGTCTGGGGCAGGGGAGGGGTGCCGAGGGACACCGCTTGGGGTCCGGATGCCGAGTAGTGGGGCTGGGGGTGCAGGGCACGTGGGTCCAGTGCCGGAGTGACCCCCTCCCGCCAGCGCCCGGGGTCTGTGCCCGCCTGGGCTGCCAGCAGGAGCCAGGGGCACAGGGCAGGCCCGGAGCCTGCAGCCAGCCCGGGGGGGAACATGGGGCAAGGCAGCTGAGGGGCCCTGGCATCCCCGACCGAGGCTGCCATTCGGCGGGTACACACCAGCCCGGCGCAATCTGGTGCTAGCACTGGTCACCCTCCGGCTCCCTAGCACGAGGGGTGGGTGCAGCTCCAAGATGCCCCCCACTGCAGGCCTGGGGTCCTGAGTGCCCATAATCCTGGGGAGACCTGCAAGGCTCGAGGCCAGGGCGGACTGGGGCAGAGGCAGGGCCCTGCTCCAGGAAGGCTGCGTCCTGGGTCTGAGCCCTGGGGACCCTGGAGCCCAAGCCAGCCCCGCCCCCTCGCCCCCCGCTTTGTGCCCCGCTAGGTCTCGGCTGGGAAAGGGCCTGGGGGTCTGCCCGCACCCCAGGGATCGGCCTCAAGCCAGCAGGGCCTGGAGCCCAGCCGAGCTGCCCCCCGTGCCAGGCTGCTGGCTGCCACGGACGAGGGTGGGGGCGCAGGGTGCCACGGGGCTGCCGAGGAAGGGGCAGGAGGCAGCTCTGCTGCAGAGCAGCTGGCAGCGGCAGGCATGAAACCCGACGCGGCTCGCGGGCTTTGCCAGGCACCCGCGACCCAGAACCGGGCGCCTGGCGCGGCCGGCACCGACTCCCGCTCACCCGCCGCTCGCTGGGCACCGCGGTGCCGCAGCCGGGCGAGATGGCGGAAGGGGCCCGGGCCCTCGGGCGGGATGCAGCCGGGGCCGGGCCACGGGCACGACCGTCGGGGCCGGGGGCGGTGCAAGGGGAGCAGGGCAGGGCCGAGGGCACCGGAACCCGCCCCAGCCCCAGCCCGGCCTGCCGGGAGCCGCCAGGGCCCACCCCTGACCTGCGAGAGGCATCGGGGCAGTCCCCGTGCCCCCCATTGCCTACGCCTCCGTGCAACTGCCCCGTGCACCCCACTCCTTGCACACCCCGGGCAGGCCCCCTCGCCCCCGCTCCCCCATGCACCCGCCGTGTTCTCCCTCCACGCACACCACCTGCACCCTGCTCCTGGCATCCCGGGGGCACCCCGCAGCATTCCGCCTTGCACACCCCCAGTGCCCCCACCCCTTGCGCTACCCCCTCGCCCAGCCCACGCAACCCCCTGTGCGCCCCTCCTTGCACACCCCCACGGAAACCCCCAATGCAGCCCCCTCGCACACCCCACCCCCTCTCGTACCCTGCTGCGTGCAAGCCCCCCGTGCACTCCCTCCTTGAGCCCTGGTGCCCCTGCTTGCACGCCCCTCCTCGCGTGCAAGCCCCCGTGCGCTCCCCCCTCGCACACGCCCCTGCCCCGGCAGCGGCGAGCGAAGCCGGCCCCACGTGGGGGCGGACGAGGAGAGGCGGGGCCAGGCGACGCCGGAGCTCGCCATTGGGCCGCCCCGCAGCCAACCGGCGAGCGCCGAACAGCAGCCTCGCGCGCCCATTGGCCGCCGCCGCTCCCTTTTGTTCTCCGCCAGCCCGAGCGCCCTTAACCCCTGCGCTGCCGCGGGGCCGACGGGCAGCCGCAGCGGGGCACGTGCGGGGGGCGTGGCCAGGCCCCAGGCCCCGCCCCCTTCCAACGCCCGGCGAGGGCTGGGGAAACTGAGGCAGGAGCGCGGCAGGGCCCCGCCCCCGCCCCCGCCCGGGGCCCTGCCGCGCGGCTGCCCCGGGAGCCAGGGGCACCGGCGACCTCCCCCACGCGCGCCCCGCCCGGGGCTGCCCATTTCTGCCCGCCTGGGCCGGCGAGGGCGCCGCACGGGGCCCCGCCGCGCGCCCCGCTGGCACCCGGGGGTCTCCCCGGGGCCGAGCCGCCCAGGACGCGCCCCAGCACCGAGGCGCCCCGCTGGCCTGGCTCGCGGCGCCGTGGCGGCGGCTCCGGCCCGGGCGCTGGGTCCTGGTGCCCCCGCCAGGCTGCCCCAGAGCAGGGCGGCACCCGCGGGAGCATGCGCAGCCCGGGCTGGGCGAGCTCAGCCCGGCCCGGCCGCCGGGCCTGGGCCTGGGCCTGGGCCTGGGCCTGGGCCTAGCCCGGCCGTCCCGGGGCCGAGGAGCGCTGGGCGCCACTGCTCCGCCTCACGCAGGGCCTAGCGCCCCCCGCTTCCCTGCCCGCTGGTTCCCGGGCTTGCGGGGGGCTGAGGCAGAGGGCTTGCGGGGTGGATGCGCCCAGCGCTGCAGGCTGCAGCCCGCGGGGCCTGGGGCTGCCGCGGCGGAGGGCCTGCCCGCGTCCTGCACCCCCCCCCGCGCCTGCCTGCCTGCCGGGCTGCCCCTCACGGCACGCGAGCCCGGGCCTGGAGCACCACGCGGGGACGGCAGGTCTTGGGCCTGCCCCAGCCCCTTCCGTGCCAGGCTGAGGCGGGCAGTGGGCCCGGGGGAAGGTGGCTATGCCAGGCAGGGCGGGGAGCCAACAACCCCGGGCTGGCGGTCCAGGGAAAGAGCTGGAGGAGGCTGCTGGGGGGGTGAAAGCCTTGCAGGACCCTCATCTTGCCCCCCTGGAGCCCAGCACCTCGCCTCTGCCCCTCTGCCTGTCCCAGGCGGGCGGCACAGGTAGCCCAGGCACCCAGAGCAGCTGAGCACCCATCCTGGCTCCGTAGCTGCTCCCAGCATAGCACCCACGCCACCCAGAGCGCGCAGCCCCACGGGGCGCCCAGTGCCAAGGCTGAGCACCGGGCCCGGGGGGTCGGCTGTCCCAACGCGTGGGCGCGCGCCACGCCAACCCGCGGCCCTGGAGCAGTGCAGCGCTGCCCTCTAGTGCCTGCCCTGGGCGCGGCCGGCCGGCCTGGGACAGCGTCAGGGACAGCGGGCACGTGTGGACCCCACGGGCCTGGCCCCGGGACGGGGAGCCCTGTGGCCCCGGGGCCGGACGCCCAGGCGCAGCTCGGAGCCCCCAGGTTCGGGCTCTGCTGCCTTTGATCGCCAAGCCGCAGCCTCTGCCGTCTCCGCCGGGGCGTGGACGTCTCCCCCAGCTTGGGAGCAGGCGGCTGGGGCTGTGCCGCCAACGCGCTCCTGGGTGGGCACAGGTCAGCCTGCGGGCAGGGTTCCCGGGCCACGGCAGCCAGGCCCCGTCTAGTCGCTCTGCTCCCTCGGTGCCGAGAGCCGCCCCCCACTGCCCAGCAGGCAGCGCAGAGCCCGGCTGACCGGGGCCAGCTGGGCATCCTGTGGAGGTTCAGCCCTGGGCACAGTGGGCAGAGGCCAGTGGCGTGGGCAAGCCCTCGTCGGAGCAAGTCCCTGTGCTCCAGCAGATGCAGCCTGACCTCTGCTTGCAGCCCCCTGCTCCCCCAGGCAACCCCTAACATCTGCCCCCTGCCCGCTGGAAGGAAGCTGCCTGCTCCCTGCTGCTGCTGCCCATCCCTAAGCCTCAGGAAACGGCACCAAGTGCTCTCCAGCTGGAGACCCGAGTGCTAGATTAAAGCTGCGGCTCAGCTGCCCAGGGCTTGCAGGCCTTGGCTTCCCTCTCTAGCAAGTGGAGACCTGTCTCTGCCTAGAAATAGGCAGGGACTGTGGGGCAAGGCTGGCTGGCATCACCTGGGCCCCGGCACTCCCAGTGCCACTGGGGCAGGCAGGGGAATCAGGGTAAGGCAGGGAAGAGCAGCCCCTGAGGCCTGCAGCCTCCCCCTGCCCTGAGCACAACCTTGCGCTCCACCCAGCACCTGGCACCCCCAGGGCAGCATGGCAGACTCACGGGACAGCCCCATTGCAGAGGGAGCTGCCCAGTCACTGCTGGTGCCGCAGGCTGCAATCCACCGCTCCAGGCCCAGAGCCATGGAAAGCATCCGGGGCCCTGCACAGGCAGGGGCTGCAACACCCCCGCACTGGCACCATGACTGCTGCCCTGCAGAAATGGGCACCAGGCCCTTGGCTTCATCAGCTTTCTGCCTGGCCACAAGGCACCTGGTTCTGTCTGGGGATGAGCAAAATGAGCTGCTCTGACCACAGGCCAAGTGAGCCAGTGCCCTTGCTATGCCAACTGCCTGTGGAGCAAGGAGCCAGTGCCACCCTCACTAGGGCAGCCACCAGGCCAGGCCTGCAGGCAGCCCAGGGGACCAGACCCCAGGGGGCTAGCAAGGATAAGTGCATTTGTACCAATGGGATAAGCATGGCTGCAGGGGTGCACACTGTCTGCAGAGGAAGGCTGCGAAGCAGCTCCACGCTCATCTGGTATGGACAAGCCCAGCTCTCTTAATTTATCAGGGCTGACAGCCCAGCAGTCCTGCGGGTGTCTCCTAAGAGTTGGAGTGCTGGAATTTCACAGCGAGAATGAGAAAGGAAGAAGGCTGCACCCAGCTCATGGGTAGGTGCTGTCCCTTAGGGCCTGCCCCTGTGGGGCCAGACCCAGGCACCTGGAAGCAGCTACTCCCACACCTCCCTAGCTGCAGGGAAGAGGAAACCCCAGACTTCAAGTCAAACCTGACATTCAAGGCACATCCAGCCAAAAGGGAGCCTGGCACGCCTCCACCATGCCTGCTCCGTCACTTCTGACACCAGCTCAGCAGGTAGGTGTCTGCTTTTAGGCTAGACTGAGCAAGCCCCATCCTGTCATACAGCTGCCAGCTTTCCTGGGGAAGGAAACTGGGCCCTTGTCTCAGATCTGGCCACAAGGCTCCTCACCCTGACAGAGAAGATCCCACCTGGCAGGGGCCAGCACAGCAGGAAGGACAGCACACATTGTGTCTTTTACTGCAGCGCTTTTATTTTCCTTACAATGACGTGTTGTCGGGCATTACAATTCTCAACCTTGGGATGACTTACAAGTTTTGGTTTTCTACTGTCATGTGAGAACATTAAGGCAACGTACAAAAAAAATCTTACATAAATTAAACAGGATGCAGAAATTTACAGGTGTAAATGCGGAGTCTCAGCAAACTCAAGTCGAGTTAACTTTTAGCCCCATGTGATGTCTTGCTGGGATACAGGTGGGCAGGAAGATGGAAACGGGCTCCTAAGGCTTGGATGTGATATGTTTTTCCAACCTTGCTAGAACGGCAGCAACAGAAGTGAACTCTTTGATGGACTCCTACCAGCCTCTACATGAAAACCTGGAATACTCAGCGCTTTACAGATTGGAGTCTGACCTCAAATACCCTGTACAGATCTAGTCTCCGGCCCACGAGCTCAGGCTCCAGGCACCTGTCACTCATCAACAGTAGCAAAGCCAGGAGCACTCTGGTCGCCCCGGCAGATTCTCTTCCACAAAACACAAGTTAACCTTGGCAGCAGGGTCACACCAGTGACTGCACCTGTACCAGGGTCTAGGTCAGACATGTACAGGGTATTTTGCTAGAGTGTACACCAAGGGAACAGGGAACTTGAATACAAGGTCAAATCAGCAACAGCTTGACAATTCAACAGTGCTGACATGTGTCTAACATCAGATACAGACTTTCCAAGGGCAAGTTTCTTTGAAAGAAGGCTTATTCCAGTTTTAGGAGGCTAGCATGAGGTGTATAGATTTGCCGGGGCAAACATATACTAGTGAAAAAAAAAATACTCATGCAGCAGATGCTGGGCATCCGCTCGCAGTCCATTTAGAAGCATTTGCGGTGGACAATGGAGGGGCCAGACTCATCGTACTCCTGCTTGCTGATCCACATCTGCTGGAAGGTGGAGAGGGAGGCCAGGATGGAGCCGCCAATCCAGACAGAGTATTTGCGCTCAGGGGGAGCAATGATCTGCAAGGAAAAAGAGACAAATCAGCTGCAGAGCCAGGGCTTTGGAGGCTACCTCCCCTCATGAGGCCCTAGCCAAAGAGATTTGCTCTTGCCCTGGAAGCTGCACCTACCTTGATTTTCATTGTGCTGGGTGCCAGGGCTGTGATTTCCTTCTGCATTCTGTCAGCGATGCCAGGGTACATGGTGGTACCACCGGACAATACTGTGTTGGCATACAGGTCCTTTCGGATGTCTACGTCACACTTCATGATGGAGTTGAAAGTGGTCTCGTGAATGCCACAGGACTCCATGCCTGGAGAAGAAGGTTGCCAGGTCAGCATGCAGCCAGCCACCCAAGCCTCGTGCTGCCAGCCCCTCCCCGCTGCACTCAGACCTATGACCCCCGGCACAGGCATGTTCCAAGCACATGCTCAGTAGACACCTACCTAGGAAGGATGGCTGGAAGAGGGCTTCTGGACACCTGAACCGCTCATTGCCAATGGTGATCACCTGCCCATCAGGCAGCTCATAGCTCTTCTCCAGGGAGGAGGAGGAAGCAGCCGTGGCCATCTCCTGTTCGAAGTCCAGGGCAACGTAGCACAGCTTCTCCTTGATGTCACGCACAATTTCCCTCTCAGCTGTGGTGGTGAAGCTGTAGCCTCTTTCTGTCAGGATCTTCATGAGGTAGTCTGTCAGGTCCCGGCCAGCCAAGTCCAGACGCAGGATGGCATGGGGCAGAGCGTAACCCTCGTAGATGGGCACAGTGTGGGTGACACCATCCCCAGAGTCCATAACAATACCAGTGGTACGACCAGAGGCATACAGGGACAGCACAGCCTGGATAGCAACGTACATGGCTGGGGTGTTGAAGGTCTCAAACATGATCTATGAAGGGGAAGTGAAAGAAAACCATATATAGTTTCAGTGACAAAAAAACCTCATCCCAAGCTGGTTCACTCAAATCCAAATTAGATCACACATCATGCTGGCATGCAAGAGTGGGATGTGTGGAGAAAAGGGAGGGGAAAAAAAAGCAAAAAAAGCAAAGAATGCAGGCAGAAAAATACACAAATAAAAAGAAACCTGAGACTTCAGGAAGGAAATGCCAGGAGGAGAACAGAACCCTGGAACAGGGAAAGAAAAAGGCGAGTTTAAGGAGATGCCATAAAATTGAAGAAGGCTTGTGCTGCGCAAGGGATGGAGGCGCCAACGGCTGCTCCCGCAGGGAGCCCCTACCTGTGTCATCTTCTCCCTGTTGGCCTTGGGGTTCAGGGGGGCTTCTGTGAGCAGCACAGGGTGCTCCTCCGGGGCCACGCGCAGCTCGTTGTAGAAGGTGTGGTGCCAGATCTTCTCCATGTCGTCCCAGTTGGTGACGATGCCGTGCTCGATGGGGTATTTCAGGGTCAGGATGCCTCTCTTGCTCTGGGCCTCGTCGCCTACGTAGCTGTCCTTCTGACCCATGCCGACCATAACGCCCTTTAAAGAGACAAACACAGGAGGGGCGAGGTTAGGGCCACAGCTTTGGACCGGCTCCGTGGCGCCACTCGGGGCTGGTCTCCGCCCAACTGACCTGGTGCCTGGGGCGCCCCACGATGGAGGGGAACACGGCCCGAGGAGCATCGTCTCCTGCAAAGCCAGCTTTGCACATCCCGGAGCCATTGTCAATGACGAGCGCTGCGATTTCTTCTTCCATTGCGGAGGATCTGGGGGGAAGATGAGAAGACCTGCAGTCAGTGGTGTTGAGCAGATGCCTTGCCAGGCAGGATTTGGTCGTCCCCCCCAGCACCCCACCCAGTTCAGGGCTCCACCCCTGATTATGCATTGCATTGCATTTTAAACGCTGCATAAAAAGAAGAAAAAAAAGAAGTGTGGGGGGGCACTGACTACATCTCGCAGGGAGGGGGCAGCACTGCAGCCCCCTCTGCCCCCCTGCAGCACCCCAGGGTGCACAATCTCCCCCCGAGCCCGGCTCCACGCAGCTCCCCTCCTAGCCGCAGGAGGCGCCCACGCGCCGCGCCCCTCCCCTGCCTTCGAATCTCCCGCGGCGTGACGTCACCCGCCGGCCCAGCCAATCACGCCCTCGCCACTGGCATCATTCAAATCGCCCGGGTGGGCAAAACCATTCCCAACACGGGGGGGTGAAAGAAAAGCCGGTCGCGCCTATTCCAACGGCGCACGGTTGGGGGGGCGGGGTGGACCGAGCCATTCTTCCCCTCCCCCCCGTCACGGAGCGACACAATGGCGGCCCGGGGGTGAGGAGAAATGAGCCCCTTCCGCGCCGTTCCGAGGAGAGGAGTGAGGGGCAGGTGAGCGGCCCGCGGCGGGGGAAAGCCCTGTACCTGTGCGGAGGAGGCTGGTCTCGGTGCGGGGGGGAAGCGCTGCTGCTAGGTCCGCTACCGCCGGCTGAGTGAGACCGTCAGTCCGCCCGCCCCACCCTTTTATACCCGGCCGGCTCGGGCCCCGCCCTGCCGGCCGAGACATCGCCATATATGGAGATCTTTCAGGAACACGCGCGTCCATTGGCTGGCGCGGCCCCGGCCACGTGGGGCGGCTGGTGGGCTCGGGCCGCCTCCGCCGCCCGGCAACCTGCATGAGACAAGCGGCCGCCCCGGAACCTGCGCCCGGCGCCTGGGGGCCACGCGGCACCCCGGGCATGGGGCACCCGAACCGTGGGGCACCCCGGGCGTGGGGCACCTGGACCCGCACGGCACCCCGGGCATGGGGCACCCGGACCGTGGGGCATACCGGGCGTGGGGCACCTGGGCCCATCCTGCATCCTGAGCATGGGGCACCTGGGCCCAGGCGGCACCCCGGGCGTGGGGCACCTGGGCCACGCGGCACCCCGGGCGTGAGGCACCGGGACCCGCACGGCACCCGGGCATGGGGCACCCGGGCCGTGGGGCACCTGGGCCCGCACAGCACCCCGGGCATGGGACACATGGGCCCAGGCGGCACCCCGGGCGCGGGGCACCTGGACCCGCACAGTATCCCGGGCATGGGACACATGGGCCCAGGCGGCACCCCGGGCGTGGGGCACCTGGACCCGCACAGCACCCCGGGCATGGGACACATGGGCCATGGGGCACCCAAGGCGTGGGACCCCTGCACCGTGGCGCACCTGGACCTATGCTGCATCTCTGGGTCCACAGTGCCTGGGGCCATGCTGCACCCCACTCCCGTGGCACCGCGTGCGCAGCACCTGCCGTGGCACCCCCAAGCACAAGGCCCGTGGCGCCAGCACCACGACCCATGTGCCACGGCCCTCGTGTGATTGCGGCGCCCCACGTCCCGCTGCCACGCAAGCGCCGTGGGCGTCTGCGTCCGTGGCGGCTTTCACGGGGCTCCGAGCGCCACGGGCGGGGGTGGCAGAGGGGGCCGCCCGGCGGTCCTGGGGCACTGGCTCTGCCCCGGAAGGCGAGCGCTGGGCTGGGCGGGTTTACTGAGGCCGCCGCAAGCACGTGAGGTCGGTGTGGAGGGACGTCCCCTGTCGTCGCTGGGACCAGGGGCCGAAAGCACGAGCCTGCCGGGGCGGGCCAGGCCGTTGGGGTGCGCCACCGGGCTCGATGCTCAGCAGGGCTCCTAAGGCCCCTGGACAGCAGCAGGAGCTCGGGGCCTACGTGCCGCCGAGGCCTGCCCGGGTGCCGGCGCCCGCTGCGGGGCCGCGCACCCCGGGACTCGCCCCGGCACCTCCGTGGCGCTTGCGAGCCGGGCCGGGGGCGTCTCGCCGCGGTGCGACGGGCCGGGGGGGGGGGGCGTCCAGCCCCGCCCTGCCCCCGCACAGCTGGCCGCAGCAGGCCACATCTGCCCAGCGCGTCGCGCCTCCGGCGGCCGGCCCGCTGCGGGGGGGAGCGGGCCCGGCGGCGCCCCCCCCCCCCCGCTCCCGTTTGCTTCGTGACGTCAGCCGGCGGGCGAAGCGGCGGTGACTGCGCCGCGGCGGCGAGCCGGGCCCGGATCGGCCCATCCTTAGGCAAAGACCCCCCCCCCCCCCCCCCCGCCCGGGGAGGAGGACCCGGCGGGAGCGCTTCCTGGCACCGGGGCCGCCGCAGCTGCGGCGGCGGCGGGAAGCTTCTGCCCAGATGAGGCCCTCATCGTGGGCCCGGGGCAGCTGGCCCCCTTCCCCGGCTAGGGGCGCCCGGGGCAGGAGGGCCGGCATCGCTCATCACGGGGGCGGCCTGCGCAGCGCCCGCGGCTCCAGGTGACTCGTCCCCGGGCCGGGCTTCTCCTGATGCCCAAACTAGGAAGCAAATCCCAGCCCAGCCAATGCCCGAGCCAGGCAGGAGCCGGCGGGGATGACTAATCCCGCGGGAAGTCCATCCTACCCCGGCGGAGGAGAAGGGAGGGGGCCGGGCCCGGGGGCCCCCGGCCCCCAGCCCCTCCGGCTGGGCCGGCTCTGGCGGCACCCCCGCGCCGGCCCCGTCTCCGGGCGCGGGGAGGGTGCCCTGCTGCCCCCGAGGTGGGGCTCCCACGTTTCCCGGCTCTCGGGGAGGACGGGGGCACGCAGCCGTGGCTGACCCGGGGGCGCGGGGTGCTGCAGGGCCTTGCCTCCCCGCAGGGGACGGGCCCCTCGGGCCACGGCCGCCCGGCGCCCCGCCGCCAGGGCCCCGGGGCCCGGCCGGGTGCAGGTTCCCGGGCTGCAGGGTGGGCCCCTCCGGCCGGGTGGCATCACGCCCCGGAGCGTGGGTGGGGGCAGAGCCGGGGGCACGGCCTCGGCTCCGCCACGCCCCGCGGCGGGAGGCCGCCGCGCCCGGGATGTGTCACGGCCAGGCGTGGCGTGACGAGGCGGGAGCAGGTGGAGCCGGCCAGGTGGGCCGCGGGAGCGGTGCATGCCTATATTTGGTGATCTGGGCCCGGCCGTGCCGCCCGCTCCGGCCCTGCCCCGGCCCGGACTTTGGCCCCCCGAGGCCGGCAGCCGGGCGGGGCGTGCGGGCAGAGCTTGTCCTCTGCACCCCCGTGGGCACAGTGACGGGGGCAAGCAGCCCCGAGACGGGGAGACCTGGGGCGTGGGGGCTGCCCCGTGGGCCAGGAAGCCTCCCGGAGCCCCCCACCCCTTGGGTGTACAACGAGCCCTCGCTGCGGCCGCGTGGGCAGCGCGCGTGGGCCCCCCGGCACTGCCCGGCTGCAGCGGCGTGGCGGTGGGGGCAGCAACAGCCCAGCCGCCGTGCTGGAGCGCCAGGGCAGCTCCTGCCCCACGCGGGGCCGCGGCTACAAGCCCCCCCCCCCGGTTTGAGGCTCCAGCTCTGGGCGGGGGCGTGCCAAGAAACAGCGGGGGGGGGGAGGCCAGGGCCCGGAGCTGGGCAGCCGGGTGGCGGGGCTAGGAGGGTGGCCCCCCCGGCACTGGTGCTGGGCTGGGCTGTCCTGGGGTGAGGGGTGCTGGCACCAGGGGCGCCTGCAGGACCCCGGCGGGCCAACTCGCTCTGGCCTCACGCCTGCACCGGGCCCTCCGCGTGGGCGCCGTCCCGCCGCGGCCCCGACAGTGCGACCAGCGTGGCCCCCAGATGGGACCGGGTCTGGCGGCCTGGCCGGCGCCGCGGGGGCAGCCCCCAGCCCCCTCGTGGGGCGCGGCAGTTCCGGGCTGCGTCCACCGGGGGGCCTGGACCGGTGCCGCGGCCCGGCCGCCCGCAGGCGCGTCCCCGGCGGTGCCCGGCGCCGCGCCCTTGCAGCCGGCAGGTGCGCGCAGCCCGGGCCGGGCCGCCCGCAGCCGGGGGCCGGGGAGGGCGGCGTGGGGGGGCCGCTCCCGGGCCAGCGGCCCGAGATGAGCTTTTCCGTCCTCAGCGGCCCGGGACTGGCCAGCGCCTGCCTCGCGCTTCCCCCGCCGTGCGCGCAGAGGCGGCCGCGCCCGGGGCAGGGCCCAGCTGCCTGCAGCAGCCGCGGCCGCGCAGGAGCCCTGGCCGCGGGTGGGGGCAGACATCGGTCCCCCTCCACAATGCTGGAGGCCAGCCCGGCAGGCGGGGCAGGGGGCAGGCATCCCTGGCCTAGGCTGGGGAAGTGTGTGCACACACACATCCCCGCCCGCACGCGCGTGCCAGCACGCACGCGTATGCACGGACACGCACACGCATGCAGACAAATGCACAGACGTGCACGAGCATGCACAGGCAGGCACACTTGCACACACATGCAGGCATGCCCCTGTATGCACACGCGCAGGCATGCCCCCTCACACACATACATGTAAGCACAAGCATGCACACACATGCAGGCACGCACATATATACGGCGGCACATGCATGCACAAGCGCCTATGCGCATGCACACGCACACACACGCACTCTTTGCACTCCCTGGGCTGCTCCGGTCCAGCCTCGGCCTCTCCGCCCCCCCGCCCCCCGGCCCTGCCCCTGCCCCTGCCCCCCGGCTCAAGCAGCTTGCCCCGCCGCGGCAGGCTGGTGGGCAGGCCGCCGTTCGCCCCCCGTTAAATAGCGGCTGCCCGCGCGACACCGATACCGCGGCGGCCCCCCCGGAACCCGAGCCCGCGCTCCCGGATCCGTTACAGCGCTCGCTTAGCGACGGGCAGTGTCACGAGATGCCCGGCCGCGGCGCCGCGTAACCGACACCCGGGGCGGGGGGGCCGGCGCCGCCGCAAGTGGAACAGCCGAAGAAAAGGAGAGCTCGAGCATGAAAAAATCATTAGGCAACCAATCCCCGGGACCTATTTCCAGGGACAAAGCCGGCCCCGCGGGGCCTGAAACCCGAGCGCCGCCCGCGCCCGCCCCAGAAATCAGAGCCCCGGCCTGCGCCCACGGAGCTCCGGCCGGGACCCCACGCGGCCGCCGCGGCCCCGGGACCCCAGCCCCTGGCCCGCCCGCCTGCACCCCGAGCCCTTGGCGAAGAGCCCGGGAGGCTGGGCCCCCGAAGCAAAGCAGGGCCTCGTGGCGGGCGCTGCACAAGCGCAGCAGCTGCGTGGGTGCGAAGGGGAAAGTGAGGCACGGGCGGCGCGGCAGGCCCCCGGCCCGGCCCGCGTGGGGGGCGCATCTGAGCGCAGGTGGTGGCACAGGAGAGGGGCTGAGCCGCGGCACGTGTGGTCTCCCGGGGTGACACGAGGCGGCCGGCCTTAGACAGACCCTGCGCTGAGGTGGGCCCGGCTGGGCCCGCTCGGGAGGGGCGGGAGTGGAGGTGCCCCACCGCTGCCCACGCCTGCAGGAGCGGAGCACCCCGGGGATGGCCTCCAGCCGCCCACCTGGCCCCCCAGCCGGCCGGCGCGGGAACCCACCGGCGCAGGGTCCTGGGGGCCGGCTCTGGCCGGGGAGCCCCGACGCCCGCCTTGGCAGCCCAGCCGCCCGAGGCCGGGGGCCGGGGGCCGGGAGCCGGGAGCCGGCCGCAGGGGTCGGGAGCAGCCGGGCTGCGGGACAGCTGGAGGCAGGGGCCCAAAGCGGGATCAAGGGTTTACACTAAGCACCCGGGCCGGCTCACGGGTAAGGCGCTTAGGGGCTGGGCCCGGGGCCGCAGGGCTGGAGGTGACCTGGGGCCGAATCAGAGCCGCCGCCTGGCCCCGCGCCCGGCCCGGCCCGGCCCACCCCCCGCGGCTCCAGCGGCCGTGCCCCGCGGCCGGCGCCCACGCGGGCCCGCGGCGCCGCCCAGCCCCACGCCCGGCATGTCCCCCTTCCCGCTGTGGCTTAAGCCGGCGGGCGGCGATTGGCTGCCCCGCGGCCCGGCGCTCATTGAAATCCGGGAGCGCGCTGTAATCCTAGCCGCGCCTCATTAAACCCGGCTGCGGCGCCCCAGCGGCACAGTGCTGCTGGCTCGCCCGAGCCGCGAGGTCATCCCGGCGGCGGCCGGGGCCGGGGCCGGGGAGCGGCGCTGGCGCTGGCGCGGCGAGCGGCGGATCGGGTGCCGGCGAGCGAGGCTGCGCCAGGCCCAGCGCTGCCCGCCGCCGCGCCCCCGCGCCCTGCTGGGCTGAGGCCCCGCTCCGCCCGCGCCGGAAGATGCCCACCAACGGCATCCACCGGGCGCTGAAGATCCAGTTCGGCCTCATCAACTGCGAGAACCGGTACCTGACGGCCGAGAGCTTCGGCTACAAGGTCAACGCCTCGGCCCCCAGCCTCAAGCGCAAGCAGATCTGGACCCTGGAGCAGGACGAGGGCGACGGCTCCGCCGTCTTCCTCAGGAGCCACCTGGGCCGCTACCTGGGGGCTGACAAGGGCGGGCAGGTGCGGTGCGAGGCGGAGAAGCCGGGCTGCGCCGAGCGCTTCGCCATCGTCACGCAGTCGGACGGGCGCTGGGCGCTGCAGTCCGAGCTGCACAAGCGCTTCTTCGGCGGGGCGGAGGACCGGCTGTCCTGCTTCGCCCAGGTGGTGACCGAGGCCGAGCTGTGGACCGTGCACCTGGCCATGCACCCCCAGGCCAACCTGCTGAGCGTCAGCCGGCGCCGCTACGCCCACCTCAGCCCGCAGGAGGACGAGATCTCCACCGACAGCAACATCCCGTGGGGCGTGGACGCGCTCATCACCCTCTGCTTCCAGAACAAGAAGTACTGCCTGCGCACCTGCGACAACCGCTACCTGCGCCACGACGGCGCCCTGGTGCCCGAGCCCGACGCCCGCACCGGCTACACGCTGGAGTTCAAGGCCGGCAAGCTGGCCTTCAAGGACTGCGACGGCAAGTACCTGGCGCCCGCTGGGCCCACCGGCACCCTCAAGGCCGGGCGCAGCTCCAAGCCGGGCAAGGACGAGCTCTTCGACCTGGAGGAGAGCCACCCGCAGGTCGTCTTCCTGGCGGCCAACGGCAGATACGTCTCCATCCGGCAAGGTAACGTGCCCCCCGCGACACAGGCGCCTCCGTGGCTCCCGGGACCACATCCCACCACCTCCTGCCAGGGCAGCAGCTCAGGGGCCAGCAGAGCAGAGCACCCCCCTCCTGCAAAGCGGGGCCCCGGCCCTCTGCCCCTGGCTGCCGGGGTCCTCGGGCCCAACCGCACCCAGCCCAGCCGGGCATCCTGGGCCAGCGAAGGCAAACGAGGCCCCGGCCCTGCCACGTTCCCTCACGCCGGAGCCGGAGCCGAGGCCAAGGCAGCCACCAAATCCAGGCGGCACCGGAGGAGCCCAGGGCAGCTCCCGGCTTCTGAGCACGGGGCAGACCCAAAGGCACGTGCGGCAGGGCCAGCTGGAGACCTGGCAATAGGCAAAGCAGCCGCTTTCCACGCACGGGGGCTGCTCCTGGAAGCCCACCAGCGGGCTCCCTTCCAAGGGCTGACCCTGCTCAGCAGCCAGCAGCTGGGGGGGGGGAGGGGGCAGTTAGGGACAGGGGCTGACCTCTGGGCTGGGAGCAGGGGGCTCAGGGCAGCGGCCTCCCGCAGCAGAGATACTCCAAGGCCTCCTCTCCCCCAGGGGCTCAGAGGAGGTGCCTGGGCCTGTCCCCCTGCACCCCCGAGCTCGAGGAAAGGAGCAGGCGGTGAGGGGGGCAGTGCCGAGGGGCTGCACCATTGCAATAGTAACCCTGCTCCCTGCTGGCTGCTGGGGGGGCAGAGCGGCCAGTGGGGCTGTGCAAGCCACGGGGCGTGCATGCCAGCCGGCCTGTGTGCGCATGCGTGTGCAAGCACACCGGGTGGGGGGGAGGTGTGGACAGGAGGGAGGTGCCTGTGTGTGCACTGCAGGGTGTGTGCGCCTCTGTGTGTGCATACATCCTATAAGCATGTGAGCACGTATGCACAGATATGTGGGAGGGACGTACGTGTTGACCCGTGTGTCTGGGCAAACATACCATGAATGCACAAACGTGTGTGGGAGGGATGTGTGCGCCGACGTGTCATGTGCCTGTGTGCATGCACCCTGGAACGCATGTCTACGTATGTGTGGGAGAGGTGTGCATGTTGACCTCTCTTTGTGTGCCTGTGTGCCTACATACAGCGAGTGCATGAATGTGTGTGCCTATGTGTGTGGGAGGGGAAGTGCCTGCTGATCTGTGTGTGTGCATACTGTGAGTGAATACTTGTGTATGCATGTGTCGGAGGGTTGTGCATGTTGTACACACAGAGGGGTGATACATACAGTGAGTGCATGAAGGTGGGTGCGCGTGTATGTGCTGAATCCTGTGTGTGCATCTGTGCACGCGTGTACCGACTGTCAGCACATGAATGTATATGTAGGTGTGCAGGAGGGTGTGCATGTGTGTGAATGAAGCATGTGTGTGGCATCTTGAGACGTGGACGTGGGCATATATGTGCACATGTGCATGCATCGACAGTGGTGCAGGGGCTGCAGGGGTGGGCGGGCGTGCGAGGAGGGCACCAGCACTGTAGGGAGCTGCGCCTGACCCCGGGGGGGCGCCCGCAGCAGGACCCGAGCAGAGGAGGAGGGTGCGGCGCAGCCAGGCCGAGGGTCCCCCGCCCTGGGCACCGCGGTGATGGGCACAGACAGGGCAGAGGGCAGCCGTGCCGTGCCGTCCCCAAGCAGCTTAGCGCGGTGACGTGGGCGGCCCGGTTATAAATAGCAGGTCTGCGCGCGCCCCGCTGGAAACAACAGCAAGCAGATTAACGAACCCAATTAGACCCGGGTGTTGGGGGGAGGGGGATTTGGTGGGGGCAGGGCAATGGCCTCCGGGCCTGCCTTCCCCGCCCTGACGCCTACCCCGCGGCCGGCAGGCGTTAACGTCTCCGCCAACCAGGACGAGGAGACGAACCAGGAGACCTTCCAGATGCAGATCGACAAGGAGACCAAGAAGTGCATCCTGCACTCCAGCGCCGGCAACTACTGGACCCTGGTGGCCCACGGCGGCGTCCAGGCCACCGCCACCGAAGTGTGAGTCCCGGGGAGCTGGGGGTGACCCTGGCGGCACCAGAGCTGGGGGCCGCCCGCCTGCCGGGGACCTGCGCACGGGGCAGCCCCCGGCTGGGGTGGAGGGGACGGGGGAAGGCAGCCCGGGCTCCCCCGTGACCTGCGGCGTCTCGCTCTCTGGCCCCAGCGCCGCCAACACCATGTTTGACATCGAGTGGCGCGGGCGGCGGGTGGCCCTGAAGGCCAGCAACGGGAAGTACATCTGCACCAAGAAGAACGGGCAGCTGGCCGCCGTCAGCGATGCCGTGGGTGAGTCCCGCCCCGTGGGAGGGCAGGGAGCCAGGCGCAGCTGCCCCGGCCCTGCCAACCCCGCTCCTCCCGCCCCAGGGGACGACGAGGAGTTCACGCTGAAGCTGATCAACCGGCCCATCCTGGTGCTGCGCGGAGACCACGGCTTCGTGTGCTACCACCGCGGCTCCAACATGCTGGACGCCAACCGCTCCGTCTACGACGTCTTCCAGATCGTCTTCCACGACGGCGCCTACCAGATCAAAGGTGAGCCCTGCCCTGCCCTGCCCCGGGAGCCGGGGCGCCCGCCTGGGCCTGACCGCGTGCCCCCGGCAGGCGCGGGCGGGAAGTTCTGGTACGTGGCGAGCAACGGGCTGGTGTGCAGCGACGGCGAGACGTCGGAGGACTTCTTCTTCGAGTTTCGGGAGCACGGGCGCGTGGCCATCAAAGGCAAGAATGGGAAGTACCTGCGCGGGGACCCGGCTGGCACGCTCAAGGCTGACGCTGACACCGACACGGTGCCCCGCGCCACGCTCTGGGAGTACTGAGCTCCGCGCCCGGCCTGGCCAGGGGGAGGCCCTGCCCCGTGCGTGTGATTGCAGTGACCCTGCCAGGCGCCGGCCTCGCTGCACCCGCAGGGAGGGGGGCGCCCCTGCCTGTGCCCCCGACCCTAGAGCAGAGAGATGCTGCCCCTCTGCCCCCGCCCTGGGGCAGCCACTGCTTGCTAGATGGCACCGGGGGCGGGGGCAGGTGCAGAGCTAGCTAGTCCCTGGGTAGGACCCGGGCACGAGGGTATGGGGGGGCGTTGCAATGCAGCCGGGGGGGCGAGAGTGGTAGAAGCCCCCCACAAGCTGCTGTGGCTGCCCACGTGCCCCACGCTCATTAAAACCCAGTTGAGTGGCACCAAGCCGAGGGGGTCCTGTGTTTTCCTTGCCCAGCTCAGCTCCCCCCCCCTTGCAGGGAGCTGGCGTGGGAGAGATGGCAGAGCTGTCTACCTTCCCAGACCTGGCAGAGGAAAGACCTGGAGCACAGGGCCCCCTGCAAGGGGGGTCCAGGCAGCTCAGCCCCTGGGAGGAGGCTGCTGTCACCCAATTCACAGATGGGAAAACTGAGGCATGGAGTGGGACAGGGCTAGCACCAGGCCTAGGGCAGGTACCAGCCAGGCACTCCGGCACGGCAGATGGGCCTTGGCCAGCATGGATGAACAGAGCTGTGTGGGGTGGGGGCGCAGCTGGGGCCAGCGGGGATCGGACAAGACGACACAAGGGAGCTGCACTGTGGCCCCTGCCCCCAGCTCGGCCGCTGGCCAGGCAGGGAGACCAGGCTGCAGCTCTTGCCTGCCCGGTGCAGGTGGCTGGGCCCCCTGGCACCACAGGCTCAGGGCAGCCTGGCCCCGCCGGCCGCTCCAGAAATACCCGGGCAGGAAGGAACCCAGCTCAATGGCGCTTCCTGCTGCAGCCCGGCTGGGCCCTCGCAGAAAGGAAGATCTTCAGAATTTGATCCCCGCCTGCCAAGGCTGCTGGTGCATCCCGGGATGGGGTCCCGACCCCCAAGACCAGCGCAGGCAGTGAGGGGAAGCAGGGGGCCTGGGCCCGAGACGGGGCAGGGAGACCCATCCCCTGGCACAGCTGGACATCAGCCCTTCTCTGGCATGGAATCGTCCTAGCCCCGTGCTCGACCCACCCAATGCCCAGGCCTTAGGCTGCTTTGCCCTTGGGGGGGGCATCTCCTTCCACATGGGGGGGCTAATCCCAGGCACCTGCCCCAGCTTCCCTGCCACGGGACAGCAGGACCACGGGGGAGGGGGCAGCCGCGCTGGGTGGGCGTCAACGCCGCAAAGCACCAGGCACCCAACCGAGATGCTTGGTGCTGGGAGAACGTCCTGAACGGGGCCAGGAGCTGCAGGGGGGCGGCCGGCCGGCCGGAGTGGGGCTGGGGAAGCAAGATCCCCGATGCCGGCCTGGCAAGATGGGCACGCGGCGAAGGAGAAGCAGACAACGGAGCCGCGGAGCCGGGAGGGCAAGAACTGAGTCGAGGCCAGGTGGCACCGCAGATTCGAGGCAGATCCTTTATAGAAATGACAGATATCGAAAAATCCACCCTCCCGCCCTCGGCCCTAGCCCCCCCGGTAAAAAACGTGGGCCTGCAGCCAGCGCCCAGCAGGGGAGGGGGCCGCGTGGCAGCACCCCATGCAGGCACCCTGTTTGCCCAGTGCTCCGGGCACAGCGCCGGGAAGCGTAGCCCTTGGCGGAGGGAGGGGGGCGGCCGGCGCGGCTCCGGCCCCGCTCCGGTCACCGCGCAGCGAAGCGACTGCCATAGGAACGCGAGCGTCACGAGCACAATCCACGACACCGAACCCTGGCCTCGCCAGCTCGGGACGGGCGCCAGGGACCCCCTGTGCTGCTTGGACCACGACCACGATACAGGCACACACACGCACACGCACAGACACCAGCCCTCAGCCCTGCCCTTGCACCCCCACCCCCACCCCCCTCGTCTTCCCGGCACAACCTTCTCTCCAGCCCTAGGTCGTCAGCACGGGCTCAGCTCCTCCCTGGCGGCAGCTGGGGGCCTGGCAGGGCGCGGGGCTAACCAGAGCCATCCCGGGAGCCCGCCCGGGCATGCTGCGCTCACAGCAGGACAAGACTGGGGTTGCGCAGCTGCCGGTAGATGCTCAGCAGCTTCTCCGCCGTGGCACTCGCCTCGTCCCCGAGGCAGACGCGGTCCCGCAGGGCCTGTGCCTCCTTCAGCAGCGTCTGGGGGCACAGAGCGGGGAGGGGGGGAATCAGAGGCTGCTGCGGGCCAGCTGTCCCCATGGCCTGGATGTCAGAGAGACCGTAGGAACCGCATCGTGGGGAAGGCCCGGCCCCGCAGAGACCCTGGGAGAGGACCCCGGTGCCCCGGCCGGTCCTGCCGTGCCCCTGCGCTCGCAGAAGCGCGTGCCCTGCTGCAGCGCTCACCTCGTGGTTAGTCTGGATCTGGCGCAGGTACTGCATGCGGAGGTCAGGGGGGCCTGAGCCCTGAGCCGCCTGCTCCAGCACCAGAGCCTGCTTGGAGACAGAAGCCACCACGTTAGGGAAGCAGGGGAAGGAGTGGGGACCCCAGGCTGCTCCGGGACCACTTCACCCGCAGCAGTCTCCCACACTGGGGGCTGCTGTTCTCCAGCTCCCAGGACAGAACAAGCAAAGGCAGCCATTCCTGAGACAGCCCCCTCACCCCTTTCTCCCCAGGGGTCCCAGGCACAACCTGGCATGGACTCCCAGCCCAAGCCATGCGCCCTTTTGGGGCACCACCTAGCCCTCAGTGCCCCCTACCCTGCCCTAGAAGAGGAGTGCGGGGGGCAGAGACGCCACCCTCCGTAGCTGTGGCCTGTCCTACACTCTGCTCCCAGCCTTCCCGAGAGCTGCTACCTGTGGGCAAGGCCATAGCACCAAGGGGGTGGGGGCGTGCGCAGGGGAGCATCACCTACCTGGATGCGCCCGATCACAGCGTGGTGCACCCCGCACAGGTCGGCCAGAGAGGAGCTCTGGATCAGGATCTCCACGGCCTGGATCGGGCCCGCCGGGCACAGGTTGTTCATGGCCACCTAAGGGGGGAGCAGGTCCTCACTGGAAACATTGCTCATCCGAGGGACAGTGCCGAAGCGAGGAGATCTGGGCTTGCAGCCCCCCGTCCCCTCCCACGGCCCAGTAACCTTGTCTCCAACCAAGGGTGGCAGACAGAGATGCCCTCCTTGCAGCCGGAGACCCGCGCTCCAGGCAGCAGCCAGAGCAGGAGCACTATGCAGGGCTGGCCCACCCTCCCCCACCCCCAGACTCGGGAAGGAAAGGGGCTGGGGTGGGAGCTTTTCCTAGGCCAGAGCAGCACGGGGCCCGGCCCCTTCCTCCAGGCTTCCCCAGGCTAGGCCGGCGGGGCTGGGCTCTACCCCTGCAGGGTGAACCCATTCCTTGCCTCTCGGATGAGCAGCTGCACCTCGCCTCCGTCTGGGGCCAGGCCCCGCACCTCTGACACGTCCTGGCTGCCCAGCGCCTCGGCCGCCGTGTTCTCTGCCAGCAGCCACCGCAGCGTGGCGCAGCTTAGCGTGGCGCCTGGGACGAGGAGGAGATGGCCTGTTACCTCCCCACGTACCACCCCTCCATCCCACCAGCATTCCCCTCAGCTGGGTCCACCCTCCCCACGGCAGCCCCAGAGCCCAATTTTCCTGGGCTGAGCACCGGGCAGAGGAAGCGCACTGCTGCCCAGCCCCCCCACCCACAGCTCAACCCAGCCTGGACAGGGCCCTGCTCCCCGTAAACGCCCCCACACCTCCCTTGGGCCCTGGCAGAGTCAATGACAGGAGCCTGGGGGTCGTGCCAAGCAGTATTGCCATGGAGTGACGAGGTCCCCGGGCCAGGCAAGGCGGTGACAGACTGGGCGCAGCAGGCGGGCCCTGAGGCACGGTGCCACCTGCAGCAGGGCTTGGCTGGCTCCAGCTGGAACGGGGCTCCGCCACGGCTCCTGGGCCAGGCAGGATCCTCCTCTCCCAGCAGGGCCTGTCACGGGCTCTGCCGGGACTCGGGGCACTAACCTCTTTGCCCCGGCTGGCAGCTGCACTTCATTGGCTCCGGCCTCAGAGGGGCACCCCCATCCCACCGGACCCCACCGCTGTGTCGCTGCTGGCCCAGCCCCGAGCTCATGCAGCAGGATGCAGGGTAAAGCCGCAGCAAGAGGCAGCTGGGCTGGGGCTGGCCGCGGCGCTGGGATGGGCTGTCAGAGACCGGGGGGGACCCAGAGACATGGCTGCAATACCCAGGCATGCAAGTCTGCATCCCCTGGAAAACGACGGGCAAAAGGAAGCACCTTCTGCCTGAGGATGGGAAAGGGAAGGGGCTGGGAGGAGCCCTCTCCAGAGCCGTGCTCAGGCTGGGGCAGCCTGGGCCTGATACCTACCTGCGGAGAAGTCCTTCAGCGCGCTTCTTAGCAACTCCGAGGACACCTTGATGGAGGCGGCCGAGGGCACCAGACACTCGTCTCCCAGGCCGTTGCTGCCACTTGTGCCATTGGGCTCAGCCGGCACCCCGGCTGTTTCTAAGAAAGCCTCCACGGGGTCGGGGTCGGGGGCAGAGGCAGGTCCCGCGGCCTCGCCCACCCGCAGGCACTGCAGCATGTCAATGGTGCACTCGCTCAGGGGCAGGCAGATGCCCTCCCTGTCCGGGGAGAGGAGGGGCGAGTCATCGGGGAACAGGTCGTCCAGGGCCTCAGGGCCGCTGTCCAGGATCTCCCGCAGGCTGTAGAAGAGCGCGCAGGACACGGTGAGTGGCAGCTCCAGCTTGGCATCCTCGGTGGTGCCCAGCGGCAGCGTCACCTCCCGCTGGCCCCCGGGCGGCAGCTGCTCCACGGGGAAGGTGTACGTGGTGCCTGTATCAGCCGTGCCCTCATCCAGGGCGCAGGTGCCAGCCAGCAGCTGGACGCACAGGGTCCAGCCCTGCTCCAGGCTGTGGTCACTGGCGTTCTCCAACATGCAGGAGACGCTCAAGGTGTCGCGCAGCAGCAGGCGGCTCCAGGCAGCCGTGATGGTGCATGTGATGGGCTTTGCACCGTCCTGGCCGGACAGCAGGGCTGCGCTGACATCCAGCACCTGGTTCAGGCAGGTCAGGGCCCGGTTCTTGTGGTCCACGGCCTTCTTCAGGAAAGAGACTCTGCAGAGGGCAGGGAGATTGCTTGGGCGACAGCCAAGCCTTTGGAGCATGCACAGCTAAGGAGAAATGCTCAGTGAGGCCCTACTACCCTTGGGGCACGTGGCAGATCCTGAATTGTAGTAGAGGGGGGTCCTCGCTCCCCCAAGCTTGTCACAGCTCACAGACCTTCTACCCACCCCTGCCATGGAGGACCGTCCCTGCTCCAGCCCAGGACAGCTCCATCCCCTGACACTGGCTTTGGGCCGCAGGGAATGCGGGGGGAGCTAAGGGAATGGCAGGTGCCCACAGGCTGAGGAAGACCCTGGGGAGAAGCCTCGTTCAAGGGGAAACCCCGAGACACGCATGGCCTTGGGAACATGCTCATCCTGCATGGTGCCCCGGGCAGCCCGGAGCACCTGGCGTCCTGCCTGCCCTGTGTCTGCCAGTCAAGGCAGCACAGAGCTGCTGGCTTCAGCAGGGAAAGGGCAGCAGATGGTGCTGGTTCAGCCCGGGCTCTTCTTACTGCCATTGGGCTTGGGGCTTCTTTGCAGACAGGTCCGCTCCGGGGAGGCGAGCGTTCCCCGCACTGCAGCAGACCCAAGCCTGGGATGGAGGCAGAGGGAGCCTGGAGAGAACAAGCGGCTGCTGGAATCGCCGCCTCTGCCCCTTACCTCTCCGAGACGTTGCCGATCCCAGACAGGAGCTCCTTGATCCTCTGGCCGGCCTTGTCTGGGGTCAGCCTGACAGGGTGAGCCTCCTCGGGGCTGCACAAGTCGCAGCTCATCAGTCGGCCTTTGGAGGACAGAGCCAACAGCTCCGACTCCCCTGCAGAGGCAGAACCACCGGCCGGTCAGGCAACAGGTTAGCAACTGCGCGAGACCAGCAAGGGGGCCGGAGAGGATCCCAGAGCTCCCCCTGCACCATCGCTCCCCAGCCTGTTGCGAGTGGCCCCACAAGCAAGAGCCAGGATGCTGCTTGGTCTGGCTGGGCCTTGCCCTGAGCCAGGAGCCGCAGGCACTATGGCACAGGGGCTATGGAGGCCCCGGGGTAAACCCACCTCAGCAGGTCGGCCCTGCACGTATGGAGCTGCACAGAGGAGCAGCTCATGGGCAAAGGAAGCCAGAGGGCACCACAGGCAGAGACAGCGTGACAGGACACAGGACGCCACATGCCATGACCCACTCACACGCAATGGCCCCGGGGAGCCTACTGCTCCTCCCCAGCCCGAAGCCTCGCCCCTGCCACAATCCCGGGAGCCACGGGACACAAACATGAGACATGGGACTGGCAGCTGCAGGACCAGGGGCTACGTGGACATGCAGTCCCTCTAAGCAGGGAGAGGCAGGCAGGCTGTGCCCTGACCCAGAGCGCCAGCCAGCCACGCCCCAGGCTCCACTACCCCCACTGGGCCCTTGAGGCCACGTCCCTGGGGCATTACCACTGGCAAGCACCCCGATTCACGTGCCCATGTGCTCCCAATGCCACCCTCTCCAGGGGCTGGGAGCTAATGGGGCCCCGCTCTATCCTTTCCCCACCCACAGCTGAGCGCCCTGCACGCTTCCTCAGCACCCGCCTAGGGATGCGCACACACAGGTAAGCACACACACCCTCGTTTTGCTCCCTGAGAGACGCCAGCTATCTGAATGTACCGTGCCCCCTTCTCCCAGGAAGTGGCATGGCTGTAGCCTGCGGACTCTGAGCATTTCTGCCCCCACCCTCAGCTGGAAGCTGCACCTGGGAACGGGCTTTTGGAAGCCACCTCCCAGAGATCCAGCCGGATCTGTCCTCAGCTGTCTGGGACGCAGCAGCCCTGGCCCCACCCCCGGTGACCCGCAGTGCGGTTCACCCCGCCTGGCATGCTCCGGCGAGGCAGGGCCAGGCCTCTCCAGACCGTGGCGGCTCCCGCTCCGTCCCAGCCGCGGCACGCTCGACACACATGACTTACAATAACGAAGGGGAGCCAACGGAAGCGGGTGGAGGCCGGAGCCCAATCCGGACCGTTAATGCGGGACGGCGGAGAGCTAGGACCAGGAATGGGCAGCGAGGCCAAGGCCACCCTGCCCCCGTCAGCCCCCATGAGCAGCGTGCTTCGCGCGGCCGGCAGTACCTTCTGCTGCCCGCGAAGACAAGGAAAGCGCCACAACGCTACAAATACTTAAACTGGCCGGAGCCAGGACTGGCGGCAGGACACCCGCCGCTGTGTCGTCCCCGTCCTCGGAGTCGGAGGCGTTGCTGCCGCACTCCAGGTCCACAGCCGAGATGTCCGAGTGGGTGCTGTAGTACATGCGGCTGCCACTGCTGCAGGCGGCGCACAGGACCGGCCCACGTAGGTAGTACTCCCGCAGCTCGGGGCCCAGCGCCTCCTCCCGGCGCCCTGCCTTGATGGCCACCAGCTTGCCGTAGTGCCCCACAGCCACCACACAGTCCGCGTCCCCCGGTGGCAGCGGCGGGTCATCGGTCTCGTCGGCCTCGCGCCGCTCCGTGCGCAGGGCGCCGATGAAGACCACGGGCTCCTCCAGGTGGTGCAGCACCTTCACCGGTGGGTCCGGACTGGCTGCGGCATTGGTGTCGGCGCCCGCTGCTGCGCTGAGGGCCTTCAGGGGCACAGAGCAGAGCTGCCCGTCTGGGAAGCCGCCGAGGATCATGGGGGAGTCCAGCATGGCAGCGTCCACCCCGAAGAGCAGGCTGAAGAGTGGCTCAGCCAGGATGAAGCCCCCTGAGCACCACAGCCCGTCCCCGGAGCCAGGGGCCAAGGCACAGCACAGCACAGGGAGGAAGCGGGAGGCTGGCGCATCCCCGTCGCCCCCAGCCGGGGTGCCAGTGGAGAAGCCCACCTTGCTGATGTGCCGACACGCTGGGGGATCCTGGCTGGGGGCCGGGAGCTCGTGTAGCTCCATCCACCACTTGCCCTGGGCCTGGGCCAGTGTGATGATGAAGTTGCTGAGCAATGTGAAGGCGCACAGGTCGGCGTCAGGGAAGATGCAGGCATCTGCATCAACGGGCAGCACGTCAGCAGGGCCGTTGACATCTTTGCTGTCACCGTTGCCATCACCGGCTGGTGCCTCTGTTACCCTGCAAGCAAAGGAGGAGAAGTGCTCAGGAAAACCAAGGAAGAGCACTCCAGGAAGCCAGTGCCAGCTCCATCCCCCCTTCTCTGGCCCACTGAAGACTACAGCTCTCAAGAGGCCATTGGCACCCAAGCTGGAGAGCAAAGGGGATTGATGGTTTTAAACACCTTAACCCTTCCACCACTCTCTCAGGGGAGCACAATGGAGGTTGTACACCCTTATCAGCCTGCGCCTGATACCCCAGGTGCTGGTGACAGTGCAACAGCGACACGTGCATGCCCCATGTGGCACTGAGAGGCCTGTGGGACAGATGCCATGCATCAGGTGAGCTTGCGTGGGTGCTACCAGTCAACTGGCACAGCCCTGTAGGTCTAAAGGATTCAACACCCAGAAAAAGCAGAGAGAAAAAGTCCAAGTCAAATCTTGCAGGGGTTGGGCAGACATCCCACATCCCCACAAACAGTGTGGCACGGCACGGGTCGCTAGAACCAGCCTCGGGTGTGTTTCAGGATGGCTTTCCCCCCAGAAGACACGTGCCAGCCGGGGCTTTATTCAACAGAGGCAAAGCCGGCTGCCTTGGCTGGATTCCTGCCAGGCCTCACCTGCTCTGCTGGTCCAGGGACAGGCAGTAGATGCCGGTCTTGGCACACAGGACGTAGAGCTGCCGGTGGAGCGGGAGGAGCTCCACGTGCCACACTTGGTCGGGGAAGCGATACACCGCCTGGGCAGAACAGCAGGATAGTGTGTCAGTAGGGCCCATGACGAGGGAAAGACGTGGCTTGGCAGCACGGCCAGGGGATCGGCGGCCTCTCTGCTGCCCCCACAATGGGTGTTGGGAGACCTGACAGGGCAGAAAAGCCTCAGCCCTTCCTCATCCCAGCAGCCATGGGGGAGGAAGACAGGAGTGCCAGGACACCCACCCGCTAGCACAGGACCTGGCCCATCGGTCTCCAGCCCTGTGGGTGCTGGCAAGTGCCGGGGCAGCGATAACCAACTACTGGCCTGCCCCGCATGGCTGGGAGTGCAGGCTCGGGGCTGGCGGGGCTCTGCCCACGTGGTCTGACAGGGACGCTCTGTGCAGACACAGATGTTCCATCATATGCTAGAATTAATCACTTAGCGCAAATATTTGCAGTTTTCATATGACAAAACTTCTCTTCCTCTGTTTTAATAAAGGGAACAGGGGAAAGTACTGTCAGATGCCAGCGGCACATTAAAGAATCGGCTTCCTGGAAACGCTCAGCACGTCGACTGCCGGGAGCAAAGCTCTGCCTGGCCGATGTTGCTGTCCACGCCCTAACTTCAACGCCACCTCTTTTTCAGGGGGTTTCCTCACTTCCCATACAAATGGTTTTGCAGCCGGGGCTCTGGGTGGGCGAGCCGGGAGGCATCCCACCCCAGGCGTGGCTGCACGTCCAAGGGAACAGCCCGCACGGTGCTTGGGGAGGTGGGTGCTGCAGAAACACAATGTTGTTAATGCTGGACTGGAAAAGAAGAGGGAGCAACCAGCCCCCTGCTGCTGCGCAATGATGGGAAGAAGGAAAGGCAGCGAAAGCCTCCAGAGGGGCTCCTCTCCTGAGAAAGAACCGAGTGTAGGAGGCTAATCCTTCTCTCGCTGCCATGACTGCCTTCGAAACGATAAGAATAAATTAAAAAGGCAGTGCAGAAAGCCCAGCGCAAAGGCAGCCGTTAGTCACGGCGAAGACAATGGGGACATCCACAGCGTGACGAACGCGAGGACTGACAGCCCCTTTCAAAGGAAAAGCCTTTCTCCGGTTTAATGACAACTGTTGGCCCCACAAGAGGAGGGAAAAGGTCAGAGAGGCGCCTACATTCTGCAGCACAAAGGATATTTATAGCCACGTCCTAGTATTTCCCCAGCGCTGCCCCCCAGTCGCTCTGATCCAGGTCGGATCTGCTTCTCTGCAGAGCCCAAAGCCGTCCCCGCGCTGCCAGGGTGATGCCCTCCGGTTATCTGCACCTCTGTGGAGCGCCCGGCGGGCACGGGGACTCCCCCGACCTGGGAACTGCCGTGCTGAGCGGGCACCGAGTCCAAGGCAGCCAGGAGAGGAAGGGAGCCCGGCGGGGCCCAGGCGGGCCGGGACACGGGCCGGGCACGGAGGATGCCGGGCACCTTCGCGACGCGACGCGCAAGACGCCGTGGCAATCCCACGGCTCGGCACGGCGCGGCCTTTCTTCGCGGCCGCTGTGACGCCAGGCCCGGTAGTGGCCATGGCGGAAGCCAGCTTGCCAGCGGGCGTCACACGGTGGCGGCAGGCAGCGGCCAGGGCTTCCTGGCGCGATGCTTCGTGGCCGGGGTGCGGCGCCTGACAGGGGCCGGGTCTCCGCGCAGCCGGAAACCAGGTCGTGCTGCTCAAGCAAGGGCTCCGGAGGCGGCTGTGCCCAGAAGCCTCGGCACGCCGGCAGCAGGGCCCCAGCCCGAGACCGCAGACCGCAGCAGCCCGGTTCGGCCCGGGCCTGACCTCGGCTCCCCTTCTCCGCGGCAGAGCGCGGGGCTCACCTGCAGCAGCCGGCCCTCCTGGTCGTAGACGTAGACGAAGGCGCCGCCATTGGACAGGTAGATGTGGCCGTCGTGGCAGAGCACGCGGGGCCGCCCGGCCGCCAGCCCGCCCACGGGGCAGCAGAACCCGGCCAGGTAGTCCACGCGCGGCCCCGCCGCCATCGCCGCCTGCGGGGACGCCCGTCAGCCGCGCCGGCCTCGCCCCCACCCGCGGGGCTCTACCCACGGGGGCCACGGCCCCGCCCCCACCTGCAGGGCCCATGGCCCCGCCCCCACCGGTGTGGCCCGCCCCCTGGCCTCCAGTGCTCCGCCCCATTCCCCTATCGTGCCCCCAGCCCCTAGAGCCCCGCCCCCAGACCTCCGGCGCTCCGCCCCATCCCCCCGCAGTCGCCCCATCCCCCTATAGCTCCGCCCCAACCCCTTATAGCCCCGCCCCTTCGGCCCCGCGCCCCCCCGCGGGCCCCGATCCGGGCTCCCGGCGCGCGGCGGCGGCACTTACCGGGCGGGGGCGCGGGCGGCTCCGCTTTACGGCTCCTCTGCGGCCGCCGCAAAGGGGCGGGCAGTTTGCGACAGGCCGGAAAGCGGGGCGGGGCCGCGGGCCCCCCTTCCCCCACTCCCGGGGGCTGGGGCGGTAATGATTGGCCACTGACCGGAGGGGGGCGGGGGCCAGGGAGGCCCCGCCCCCAAGCTGGGGGACACCCCTCCGCCCCGTGACCTCTGCCCCCAGCTGGGGAGGACCCCAGGGTGCTGAGCGCGGGCGCTGCGGGAGGGTGCAAGGGTCTTTATTTCTGGCGTGGCCCGCGGGCCGCATCCTGCCCTTGAGGGCCAAGGTGCGAGGCCGTCAGGGCGCCGGTCGGGTCAGCACGCGGCGGCGCTTGGCGGGCCGGGGGCCGTGCCGGCGGGCCGCGCTCAGCTGGTCCGCGAAGGCCTCCACGCCCTCGAAGCGGGCCGTCAGGTCGCCCAGCCGCTCCTTCAGCGCCTTGAACTGGGCGTGCAGCTCGTCCAGCGCCCCCGACAGCGCCGCGATCCTGCGGGCGGGCTGCGTCAGGGCCGGGCCGCGGCAAGGCCGGCGGGGCGGGAGCGTCCCCCCGGCCCCAGCGGCTCACCGTCCGTAGTCGGGCAGCACGGTGTGGTGGTCGAAGAGCAGCATGTTCTTCGTCTGGGCCAGGATGGCGAACTTCCAGTTGTCCAGCACCACGGTGAGGTTGGCGCAGCCCTTGGCGCTCGCCTTCTCAGCTGGGGGGAGACGCGACGGCGTGGGGGTCGCTGCGCCTCAGCTGAGCCGGGCAGCTCCCGTGCCCCCCGCCAGCCGAGCGGGGGTCTTACCTTCTGGCCGATAGTCCCGCTCCGCTGGCTGCCGCTTCTGTTTGACGGCACAGCCTGCGGCTGCCAGGAGCAGGCAGGCGAGAACCCGCTTCATGCTCCTCCTGCACGACGAAGCACGGGAGAGGTTGGGACGGCTGCCCCTCTGCTCCATCCTGTGTCCGCACCCGGCGGGGGTGGGTTTTGGCCCAGCAGGCCGGGGGGGACGGCCGCGTGCCCAGACGTAGGGGTGGGCAGCCGGGCACGGACCCAGGAGGACGCAGCTGGGGTATTGTTGGCTCCTGGCACCTGTGGCTGCCAGCTCCTCGTCCCAGCCGGGCCCGAGCAGGGACCCCCTTGCATGCCAACCAGGGGCACGCTGCAGGGGTGCCCCTGCCCGGCAGGAACGCGGCAGCTCCTACCTGCTGCGTGGAGCCCCAGGATGTGGCGACTGCCCTGCCTGCTCCCAGCTTCTCCGACTCCGGCCCCAGCTCCTTCCCCTTTTAACACGCCGGCCTGGCCTCTGGCCAAGCCACACATCCCCGCTGATTGCAACCAGACCAGCTTGGCCTGCCAGCTGCCCGCCCCCCTCTGTCCCTGGGGACGAGGCCGTGGGGAAGGGCCCTGGCGGGGGGAGCTCCGGGCAGCAGCTGCCCCCGGTGCTGCTGACATCAGTGCTGGCTCCGGCCTGGGGTCGCCGAGGACACAGGCCAGGAACCTGGCAGCCGAGCTCGGGTTCTGCCCCAGGTGCTGGGGCACAGAATGGCTCGGAGCTACTGCTGGGATTGCCCAGAGCAGGGCCCTGAGCTTGAGCCAGCTCCTAGCAATGCCAGGAGCCATTATCATGGCCTCGGTCCTGGCCCGGCAGCTCCAGCCTGCAGGGATCCGCAGGGCTTAGCCCTTGCCTTGTGGGCATAGCTCCATAGCACCCAGCCCTGCCGTTTGCTGCTGCAGCGCCCTGACAAAGCTCCCCACTGTCCTCTTCCCCGCCAGAGCTGCTCCCCCAGGTCAGGACTTGCGCCCACCTGGCCCTGTGGCTGGGGGAGGCAGGAAGTAGAGATCAGAGAAGCCGCAGGAGGTTTGCTCGTTGTGGCCCGCCCAGTGGCTAATGCACTCAAGATGCCTCACCTGATGCACACAGCTGTCTGCCTCTCTGACCTCCTGGGTATGGCCGCCTCCTGCTGAGCCCCCAGCAGCAGGCGTGGGCCTCCCTGGACCTGGGACCAGGCTGTGCTCAGGGGCCTACAACCTTCCCATCAGGTGGATGGAGCCACAAGGCTGGACAGTGACCCAAGGCTGGGGGTGCAAGGGCAGGCACCTGCTCTGAGTGCAGTCAGGCCCCCATGTCCACCTAGGAGGGTGGGTCACAAGACAGGGCAAGGCATCTCCTGGGGCTCTCATCTGTGCCCAGCTACTCAGTGCTTTGGCTCTGCTCCCTGCAGGCAGGCACTGGGGCCCAGAACAAAAGGGCAGACGCAGCTGTTCCCATTCCAGGTACTTTATTGGATTCCACTTGCGGGAGTTGAGGGCAGCAAGCCCAGCCCCATCTGGTGCACCCCTCCACCGCCCCCCCACCACCATGGGAGGAAAGCAAGAGCAGTTACAGCCCAGGGCCCTAAGCAACACGTATGCCCCGGGCTGGCCAGCCAGCCAGACGGCTGCCTGCCTGTCCATGCACGGGGCAGGGAGCAGCCACTAGTCCTCTCGAACTGAACCTCTCCCCGTGGGGCAGAAACTTCAGCCCCGGGCCCAGGCTCTTGCAGAGGAAGGCGGGGGGAGGAAGGTGACACCTCCCAACTTGTATGGGGGGCTTGGGTAAATGGAGACTCCAGAACCGGCCTTGCAGGGCAGCGGAGAGTGCAGGGAGGCTGGTCTACCCTATGGGGATGGCCCGGTCTATCCTAACACCCAGCCTGGGAGTGGACCCCAGTGCACAGAGCAGCCTGCCTCTGGGAGCAGGGAGAGGTGGCTCCTATGCAGGTCTGGAAGCCAGGAACATGGAGGGGAGAACCACCAAGGGCTGGGGGGAGGTAGCTGGGAGCAACCGGCCACTGGCCAGCTCTTGGGGTGGCCAGCCAAGGTGCATCTGTGATGGGCACTGGGAGGGCTGCAGCCCCAAGCCCAGCTCGGAGTCCGAGGGGGAGCTTTGAGCCTGGGTTCCTGCAAGACGCAGGAGAAGAGCAGGCCACAGCCCCGGCCAGGACCCTCCTGCCTGGATGCTGAGCTCTGCTTTGTGGGTGCCTTCCCCGTGCTCAGACTCCAGCTGTGACTGTAGCAGCCCCGGCAAAGTGGGCACGAGTGGCAATTCCTTGCTAGCAGTTGGCACCTGCTCTGCATAGAGGGTGCCAGGCACAAAGGCGAGGGGCTGGAAGCAGGGGATGCGAGGGCACATGCCACTTGGTGCTATGCCCCCATTGTTCCCGTGCCGGATGGTAGGCTTAGCCAAGAAGCCGGCTTCCCCCTCTAGCTTGGGCACTAGGGATGGGCACCCCCCCAGCAGGCCCCTCGTGCTGCCCTGGAGGAGGTGGACAAGCAGGAGCAGCTATGTGCCACCTGCAGCACCTTTCCATCACATGGGTAGAGAACAGGCAAAGCTTTCAGCTGTGGTTATACACTGCAGGGCTGGTGTGCGCCGAGGGCTGCAGGCACAGCCCCATCTCAGCGACCCTCCCACCCAGCCCTGGAGCAGAGCTGCCCACACACAAGCAGATTGGGGTTCTGGGAAGAAAAGCTGGGCACAGGGTGAGGGGGGCAGCAGGCACATGATAGCAGCCTGCCAGACCCAGCTGTGCCTGCTGTCCCACCACCCCCTGCCCCACGCGCTTGGGGCTGCGGGGAGCAGGGGCCGATACCGTGCAAGCCAACGGGGCAGCCCTGTATCACCAGCCCTGCAGCACCCTCCTGCCTTTGCACAACTGGAAGGGAAGAAAAGCAGCTGCAGCCTAGCAAGGCCTGCGAGCCAGAGAGGCACAGGGGCAGAAGTGCCAGGGGACAGAGCCCATATCCCTTCTGGGAAAGATGGAAACGGAAAGTGTCAGCTCCCTGCACTGGGTGGGCAGGTTCAGCCTGTCTCCTAACCCCTTGCCCCTGGGCAGCCCCTGGCTGTGAGACCAAAGCCCCCTGGGTGCAGCTGCCCCTTGCCCCGCTCGGCATGGCGATATGGTGGGGTAGCATGAGAAACAATCCTGCGTTACGGAGGGCTGGCTCCAGCGGGAGGCAGGGCTAGGTCCTGGGCAGGCTGCACATCTCGCAGTGATCCGTGCCGGGCTGGTTCATGAAGGTGCAGTGCTGGCAGGCCCACACGGCCGCAGCTGCGGCGTGCTGTGAGCTGCCCACAGCACCATACTCGTGCAGTCCTGAGAGCTGGACGCCCACCGTGCCTGTGGGAGGGAACCGCACGTTACACCTGGCTGGGGAGGGGGGGTTGCACGTCAGGCCTAGATGGACTAAGCCCAAGACACGACGCCGGAACGGCCCCATGAGCCCAGCCCATGTCTACAGACAACCCTGAAACCATCCCTTTGAACCCTCCCTTGCAGCAGCCAGCATCAGCTACAACAGAGGTGCCCCTGGCCACCACGGCTGTGCCAGAGGCCCCGAGTAAGCAGCAGCCTCATGCCACAGGCCCAGCCTGCCTCCGGCCCCCCCCCGCCACTGCTGCCAGGGGGCAGTGCCCAGAGGGGGCAGGCAGCTGCTCTGGAGAGGCCGAGGGAGCCATCTCAGCAGGCTGCAGCCTTGTGGGTAATGAGCTTCTCCTCTCTCCCGTTGAGCACAACCCCAAGCTGCTTCTGCCTTCCTGCAGCCTGCTGAGCCCCAGAGGCAGCAGGAGCCAGCTCAGCGCCCTGCGCAGCCTCCCTGGTCAAACCACGTCAGTTGTCCCTCCCCAGCCTGATGCCCGAGGCAGGAGGACAGAGGGGGCCGTGGCTACTCACTGCAGAGCTGCTCGATGGTGGCCCACTGCTCCGATTTCTTCCATGTCTGGGCAAGCTCCTCATTTTTGGTCCTCACAGCCTCCAGCAGCAAGCTGATGCTATCCTGGAATGGGGACAGGCACGCTAGCACCAGTGCCTTGCCACGCAGGGCTCCCAGCAGACCGCTCCCTGCCCCCAAACTGATATCCCACTTTATTCACCCTCTTGTGCTCCTTTTCTAAGGGTCTCGGGCTCCCTAGCTGCATGCACCATGAGCTGGAAGGAAGGAAGGGCTCCAAACCCTGCCATGAGCGCTCCTGGCTGGAAGAAGCTGCTCCCTGGGGAGTCTGGCTGGCTTCAGGAGTCCTGTTTCCCTCCAGTGCTTGGACGCCTCCCCTCAGCCACCCCCCAAACTTGGACGCTGTATCTTTCTGCTTATAACACAGGCCCAGAAACTGCTTCTATGCAGTGGCAGCATCAGCCCCACACAAACCAGCAGGCGCTGGGGTGCAAACAGAGCTGAGCTGGGCAGCAGGGCTGGCAGATGCTGGGTAAGAGGGAGGGTGCTGCAGGCTGGAGTGGCAGGGATGCCGGGACCTGGGCAGGCGCGTGTGGGCAGGGCCTTGCTCTTTGGACGCCATCACTACTGGCCACGCAAGGGCCCTTTGCTTGGCCCTGATCTCCAGCCGCCCATGGGCAGCCCAGCTGCTCTGCACATGCTCCGTCCACGTGGGGCCCGAAGCCTCCGGAAAACACATGGCACAACGATTCCAGCGCGAAGGAGCGCGTGGAACAGATGTCAGTGCTGGGCCTGGGGCACTGCCAAGCTCCCGGGGCCAAGCCAATAAAGCCCGAGCTGCAAAGCGAGGAAGTCGCTGGCCTCGCCGCCATCAGCGGCTCCCATCTCGTTATCATCACGACAGGAATTTCTGCTCCGGAGAGCTCTCAGCAATTCCAGCTCCAGCTCATGCAGCCAAATTGCTCTCTGCAGCCCGGCTCTGGGCTAGCAGTCGCCGCCCACTCAGTGCTGGGAAACAGGCGGGCCCGAGCTGGAATCCCTGTGCTCACAGCTCCTGCCCTACTGTTTTCCACTATCGTTCCTCTAATAAAGTTGCATTTTCTCAACCTGCCCCAGGCTGACAGCCAGGCAGTGCTTTCCTCCCTCTGTGCAGAGCAGGGCCCGGCTGTGGTTACTAGCCCAGGGCAGCTCAGCCCCAGTCTGTAACCCAGTGCTTGTTAAAAGCACTAGGTGCTCTGGGCATTAGCCAGGATGGCTTCCCTCCCATTACCTACCCGCAGAGGCATGACCTCGTTGGTGACCAGGAAAAGGAGCAGGTGGAAATCGGAGATGACGTCTAGGAACACAGAGGACGTGTTCTGGGACAGGTACGTGGCCAGGCTGTGGAAATCCTGCAGAGATGGGAAGGAGAACCCCAGAGGTCAGCCCCTCCACCAAGCAACAAACAGGACTTTGCCGTTCCGCTGAACGGTGGCTTACTGAACCCCAGAAAAGGGCTCTCGGGGTCTGTGCAACTGCTGCATTCCCCAGATCTCCTAACCCCACGAATCCTAGACGCTGAAGGCAGTGGACAGGAGTGCGCTGCATGGCCCACCTCGGAGAGAACCTGCCCCTTTCCACGGAGACCCTTTTCTGAGAAAACCCACGTTGCTACTTGAAAAAAACCCAGGGTCTGTGCTGTTTCTTGCCAGCTCACATGTGGTTCAGGCCGGTTAGCAGCTGTCTCCGCTCAGCGCTATCTGGGATCTCTTTCAGCGGAAGAAACATTTCAGGCTCTTCAGATCGGTTCAGAGAACACAGCCAAAGTTCTCTGAGTGCCAGCAGTCCGGCAACAAGGGGGTGCAGGGGGCTGCACGCAGCCTGCCCCAGCCCTGTCAGAGGTGGAGAGGCGGGCAGCAACCTACACACTGGCACAGGGGCATGCGGCTACCGCGCACACGTCTGGACCTCCTCACCTGCGTCTCCCCCAGCACGTCACGGTTCTCGATGGGGAACGGGCTTTGCGAAATGGAAAAAGTGTAAACCGGATCCTTGGGGAAGGTGGTAGTGATCTGAAAACCCAAAGCAGAACGTGTGAGAATTGTGGCGATGTTGTGTGGCGCTGCATGACCTGGGGAGGGGACAGGCCAGGCCACGGCTCTGAGAGCTGGGTGCTCCTGGCTGGATGCTACTCTCGCAAGTTGTGTGGGTGTGGATGGCTCAGGCCACATGATCTGGCCCTAACTAACAGGTCTTCCCTGTGCTCCCCTTTTCCCCGGCTTGGGGCAGGCATCCACAAACATATCTCTGGTCTGGCAACCAATGGAAGAGGAACCTATTGCTGGTGAAGCTGAAGGAGGCTCATTCTGGGTTTTTTATGCCAAGAAGGACGAATGGCTTCAGGGAGCTGCTGGCAGAGAGGCCCTGGCTGCGTCCATCTGCCTCGCTCTGGTGTGATGCCAAGAAGGGGCGCTTCCAGTGCAGGGTGCAGCCACCAGGAACACAGCAGCACAAGCCCTGAGGATGCTCCTCCACTGCAATCACACGTCTCAGCGTGGGAAGAGCCCCCTCCCCTCTCCCCGGTTTGGCATAAATGCCTGCTCCCAATCTTGCGAAGTGCCCTTGTCGCCTTGCCCAGGACTCCCCATCCTCCCCTGAGTTCTCAGGGACTTTGCTCGCAGGCTTCTGCCAGTGGTGGCCAGGCCCTGGAAAGTCTCCCATGGCATAACAGAGCCCTCTAGTGCCAACATGCTGCCTGCTGCTCTGTGCCTCGTGTGCTGACCTACATGGAGCTGAATGTGTGAAATCCCAGGAGCACACGAACGGCTCCCCCGCTTTGCAACTGGGCAGCCAATAAGCCAGGCCACACCTGAGTCTCTCCTTGAAACCCATGGGATGGGCTAGCGAGGTGCCTTCACACCCAATCCCTTTGAAGACGCATTAACAAAGGGCTTTTCAATCACAAATCCATGCTGTCCAGAACTGAGGTGAGAGGCAGAAAGGGTTTGCATTGCGATGTTAACAGGAGGGACACTGGCTTTTCAGAAAACAAGACATTTCAGAAACTCAGCTCTCCATCACCCCAGGCTCCTCCTCAGTGTCTGTTCTGTCAATCTGTTTCCAGCTTAATTACACCCCAGGTAGTCCAGAAACAGATGCCTGGATTGCTCGGGTAATAAATACGTTCCTGGGCTGTCGACTGGGCTGGGGCAGCTGCAGGGGCAAACACCAGAGCCCGCTATCCTGAACGTGGTATTTCACCATGCAAAGTGGACAACTAGGCCCGCAGTGCGTGCGCAGCTAACGAGGAACACGCGCAGCGGCGGATGCTACGCGGAGAAGGGGAAGAGCGAACGTGAGCCCTCAGCCTGCCAGCTCCCCACACTGGAGCTTTCCCGGCGCCGTGCTTGGGATGCCGCAGATTTGCGCTGGTGGCAGCTGCCCTGTGCTCTGAATGGGTTTAATTGTTGCTGGCACTGCACCAGCTCCCACGATACTTGCTGCCGTCTGAATTCCCTGCCTCCTGCTCTCAGGCAGTAAAGCTCCCATTAAAACTGAAAGGCAGCAGCAGGATTTTAATGCTGCTCCCCATGGCCTTGGCAAGGCTTCTGAACTGGATGGGGCTCTCAGGCCAACTGCCCTTCAGGGGACCGACCCTCCCAGGAAACACCCCAGCTCAAGACCCGGAGATGGGCCCTGCATGCTCAGACTGGGGTTCCTTCTCCACGGGGAGGCACAAGGTGTTTTCAGAGCATAAATCCAGCCCACCTAGGGGCCATGCTAAGCAGCACATTCTTAATTACTGCTGTGAAGAGACCAAGGGAGCGTCCTAATTGGCTCCTGGTGATGCAATGCCTAGCAGGTCTATGGGGCTGGCCGCTTCCTTCATTTCGTGCAAATGATGCACTTGCAAATACAGAGAGGTGCTCAGCGGTGAGTACTGAGGATGCCAGTGTACTTCTACGGCATCAAAACCCTGCCCACCTACAGGGCACTACAACTACCCGCAGGCAGCTGCCGGCTGCACTGCCCAGCTTAGCCCAATAGGAGCGAGCTCCAGAAAGCCAGTGAGGATTTACCCCTCAGAGCTCCTGAATTTGTCTAAAGGGTTTGTGGTGCAGGAGGGGCTGGACTCTGCGTCCCGATGCTAACAAGCAGGTAGCACGTGGGTACTTACATCTATGATCAGGTACTCGACAGGCAGTGGGCGGGCCAGCTGGGTGATCTCGTTGCCAAACTTGTCTATGTCCTGAAAGAAGAAGAGTTTGTTACTGAACAGCACAGAGGCAGCGCAGGATAGATGGCACACAGGCTCTGGCAGCAGACATAGAAGAAATACAGAAAAGCACTTTGAGGCCTGTCTTTTTACTGGGCTCTTTGTCACCAGGAGGAAAGCAGATGCAGAGCTGTCTTAAGGCCGCTCTGGTTATAAGAGCCATCCTTCACGCAGCTACTCTGCTCCTCAGAGAGGTCCAGCAGGGATCTCTGTGGGCGAAGGGTGAAGGTGCCATGTTCAGTATTAAAAAATAGCCCTTTTGCCACTCTGGGGGAAACACACGGCTGACTTCCGGCCCAGGATGCCCCACCAAGCCAACCACCAGCGTCTCTGATGAAACCACCGGTGTTCATGACTATGGAAAACCAACCGCTTTGTCCAAAACACACGGCCCTGAAAAAGCTCCATGTGAGAACCTCAACTTGTTTTGCTTTGCCAGATGAATTGAACATAAAGTTTAATTATGGAGAAAAACGGCCAGCATATGTTCATTAATCACAAAATGACAATTAGACTTGATTTATGTCAAACATGCTGAGTTCAAACACGGTTTCAGAAATAAATTCATAAGAACTGACACATTTCATTAAAGATTCTGTAAGAGGGGGCTGTATTTTCTACCTAAATCATCACTTAACATGTTATAAATCATTCATCGAGCCATATATAAATTATACATCCATAATTTCCAATCAGAGACCTTACATAAAAGTTTACATTTGCTAAGCTTTCGAACGCCAGCGTGGCTGGGAGGCAGATCCCACTGACTGCTAAGCAGATTCAGCCACCCCTCTCCCTCTGCACGCTTCAAGCCAGTGCCAGGAAGCAAGGTGTGAAGGCCATGAACTCTGCCCCCCGCCTACCCAAGCAACACAGTTAGAGTGGGTCCACTCTAGGATGCTGGAAAGTGTGCCTAAGATGGTGCCTTCAAAAGCAACAGACTTGGGAGAAGCGCTGCCCTGGCCCCAGCCTGGTGAAAGCTTTCTTTCCCATCTCTGTGCATGCCAACCCTGCTCCCTCACTGCTTCGCGGTTACTTTAGCCTTGATAGGAAACAAGCATGCAGTGCTGTAGCCAGCACCTTGCTCTCACACTCCGTAGTCCCAAGACCGGTCGGACGCTCGCCCGGGCATGCTGGAGACAACGGCAGCCCGCAGTTCCTTGCACATCAGATGTCCCTAGAAAGAGCTCCCTTTGAAGAATCCACCTGCCCGCCTTTGAAGCTCTCTTTAAAGGCAGTCTTGATAAGGATCTCTTCTCCTTGAACGTGACAGGTTGTTGGCCCTGTGGTTATTTTAGCAACAAGCCCGGTGGCTCGTGCCCTTAGATCTCTGTGGCTCTGACAGGAGTAGCGGGGGATCACAGGCCCCGAGAGCCGGCCTGTTTCCAGAGCTCGGCGATACTGCGAGAGTGCGTCAGGAATCAAATCCAATCAGGCTCAATCAGCTTCCCAAACACACTCCTGCCCCGGCAAGAAAGAACCTGCAACAACTCACACATAATTAGCCCATCTGGAATTCGTTTTCAAATCTAATTAAGTTCTAATATGCAGAAACATTTTTCCAGCACCTGTTCGTTTTAATCTGTGCCTCTGGGGATTTCCATGTTAAATGCCTCCTTTTTTAATGTCATGCTACTCAGGCCTTAAAGAGCTTCTCTAAATTGTTACTACCAAAGTGAAACCCAACTTCCCTGAGCTACAGGAGGCATCTGTGCCCCCCTCCGCTATGAGCGGAGCCGGCACCCACCTCCCCCCACACTCCGCCAACCCCCGGGTGCCATTTTATTAGGCAATTACATTTTATAGGCCTTAACAAATGTCAAGCTGGGAACATTGCTGGGAGAGACACATCTTCATCTGAATCTGGCAGTCGCCAGGGCCTCCGCAGCCTTGCTCTGCACATGTGGTGCGTTATTACTGAGGCTTGGGAACTCGAGGCTGCCAGTGCCTGCACCAGGATACGAGCCGTGCTTTGCGGCAGTGGCTCCAAAAAAAGGGCAGCAAGGAGTTAATGAAGGCACGAGTCTACGCAGCATCTGGAGAGAAATCAAGCAGAAGGCCTCAAAGGAACCGGCCGTGAATCATGCTGGAGACAGGAGGGGAGATCGGTGCCTGTGATTAGGATGCTTTCAGCACGGCTCGACCGAACAGGCTGTAGCTTTCGTCTCTGCGGAAGAAGGCCGTGAATCCGCTGGCGGCAGGACCGCGAGTGCCGAAGCGCATTGGGGAGCGTGGCATCGCAGGCTCGGCTCAAAGCGTTTTCAGATACCACAATCTGCTTGAGGATGAGGGCAAGTTTGAGGGTGACTCCTTCTTAAATGGACCAGAGAACCTTGTTCCCAGAGCTGAGCAGCCTCCAAGACCTCTCGTTCCCCTGGGGCTGCCCTTACACGATCAAGACGCCCTGGGTTTGCTCTGCTCGTATCGCTGTGGGGTTTGCCAAAGCTTCTGGCCTCACGAGGGGCTGCGCTTGCTCCAATGCTGCTTTCCAGCTCCTAGGGATTTACACCTCACTTTACAGAGGGGAAGCTCATGGTTCAAAGGAAAAGACGTTTATCTACAGTCCTGCAGCAGATCAGAAAGCCACAAACCAAACCCAGGAGCCCCAACTTGTTGTCCAGCTTCTGCTGACACATGCTGCACTCCACATCTGGGCTCTTTTTGGGACTCCCAGGGTCCTTTCTGGAACCAGTCCGTACAATTAGCAGCAGACCGATGCCAGCGGGAGTTATTGACAGAGCCCTGTGTGCAAACACCGGCACCTACTGAACATGAGGCTAGCTTGTTATCACCCCCAACCGTGCAAATAGTCTAAGGACAGTGAGGACATGCAAATCCATGCAGCCTGCTCTGGATTATTTAATCATGGTTGAGGTGCTGCATACAAATCTAGGCAGCATTTAAAGATGGGCTAAGGGCCTCTGGGCACCAGAAGTACTTCCTGCACAGGCCAGGCAGTGATGACAAAAAGGGTCTCTCCGGGCAGCTCACGCAGGGCAACCTCTGAATTTCCATCAAGTTTTTTACCACTGCAAGCTAACTACTGTGGCAAGCTCCCACAACAAGGTGGCTACCCATCTCCTTCCAGCCTCCCACAAGGTTATCCCAGGTTGGCGAGAGCACTCGAGTCTGAGGGGAGCCTCCTTTGCAACCTGGGAGAATCTTTGAGGTATGAGATTCAAGGTGACACATGGCAACGTCACTTGGTCCACACTCTGGCTCAGACCTTAAGAGGCCTCTCAGCACCATTCACCCCTGCAGCAGCCTCAAGAAGAGCAAGGTAGGAAGAGACATTGCATTTGTCCCTCAAGAAGTTGTGCCTGTGCTTGTCCCAGAACATGAGCCATCCCGGGACTGGCATGCACACACATCGCCCTTCTAATCAAGGTTTAGTGCAGTGAGTGGCTGAATGCATTGTCGCCTTTCTGCCACGGGTTCAGCGATGCAATCTGGAGATAACTGCACAGGTGCATTTTGCTACATCGCTGGATGAACTGTTAGTATTTCTTACACTGAGAACCTTTCCAGGATTTATCCTAGGACAATGGACATGGGTGTCTGAATGACTGCACTTTGTGCTGGGATAAAATGGCTTATCCCAGGACAAATATCATGCCTGTTTGCATCCTAAGAGAGCAAAGCATATTACTGGCCCTTCAGAGAAGGCTCCTCAATATTCTGGTTGCTCCAGCAGCTCCCGTCACCATAACTAGTGAGGGTCCCTCCAATAAATCAGCTGTGAGGTACCCCTGCAAGGAATGCAGTTATCGGACTTCCAGGAAGGGGCCTCTCCAACCGACCGGGAAGGCTGCTCCCCACCAAGCACCCGTAACGCAGTCTGGGCAAGGAGAAGATGAGGGCTCGTAATCCTATTTGGCCTCCGTAAAAAGCTGCAAACTGCTCCCAGTTGGGCCACGGCCTGGATGAAACTGCGTTTCCCTGAGCTGAAACCCAGGTCCACCAGCAGATGCGCTGAGGCCGAAATGCTGGTTGAGGCCAAATGTGAAAGCCAGACCTAAGAGCCTGCAATATGATGTGCGAAGGTCCCTCCAGTGATGCACGTGCCATGGGGAAGGGCTTTCATCTCGACTCCCCTGCAGCCGTAAAACCTAACTGCTTGCAAGCATGACATCACCGGGTCTGCTGGTGAGATCACAGGTACGTGCCTGAACACAACACAGCCGCCATATCCTGCGAAAGCGCTAACAACACTGCCATTCAGATGCTTCAAAGGGTCCATAAAACTCGGCGCGCGCTCTCTTCGCTCCACTGGATGGAATGCCAAGACAGCCATGAAATAGTCTGGAGCAAGAGTCCTGCGGTGTTGCGACAGACTTCAAGAGAGCTCTGCAGCCCAGAGCCTGCTGGGGTGTGCAATCAGACGCCAGCTCCGTCATGGAAAGTCGTGAACTCAGCAGCTGCGCTGAGAGAACTCGAGGAGCCTGCAGCACCTATGCACCATGCAGCCACGGACACAAGCACAGCACGCAGGCAGCCTTAAACATATGCGCAGGGCCCTGCTTCCAGGTGAGGAGGGGGGAGGAATGGGGGAGAAGGAGAGACTTATTTCCCAGAACCAGATGGGACCAGGCGGAGGAGTCTGCTTCAAGGCAGAAGGCAAGGACTTTTACCAGAACAAACCCAAGGCTTCGACAACTCTGATCCCAAGAGGAATCTTCCTGCAGCTCATCCGGTTGAAAAATGAACTATACAGGAGGTGAACGTGACATTGTTTCTAGCACTATGCGCCCAACGGCTACCACCTGACTGCCTGCCCCTGTGTCCGGAGAAGGGAGGCTCCTTGGGAAGTCTGTCTGGAAGGAGAAGGGGCTAAGGAGTGCCAGCCAGGCTAGATGCGGGTTACCCAGTGCTCCAGCCTTACCAAACACAGCACTGGGACACCCAGAAAGCCCCAGCTCGACCCCTGTGGGGGTTTTTCCCTTCCAGGCTGATGAAGGCAGGAGAAGCTATTTAGCAGAGTAATTTATATCCCTAGTCCTAAAAGCTCTGGAGCAAACGTACAGCCTTCACGTGCCAGGGAATGAATCTCCCTACTCAGAGCGCTGTGCTGCCAAGGCTGAGCGGAAGTTTTCTGTGAGCAGCAGTAGGGCGAGAGTCCAGCATGAAGTGAATGGGAAAGACATGCAGGAGCCGCTTGCCCAGAGGCTTCAGCAAGTACTTCCCTTTCCAAACCAGGGCAATCCCAGTGCCATGCGTTTTCCCGTTGCTGTGTTATTTAAGACACACCTGCAGCTGATGGGTCACCGAGCTGCGTCACGCTCGTTCACGTGGGAACCTCAGCAGCAGCAGCTGCAGCACATGCCGAGGGCCCTGCTAGCTCTGACCCCATCCCGCGAACACATCTTGATGCACGCCAGCTCAATGACTGAAGAGGGCTCTTAGTTCCCCTTGCAGCACCTCTGTTTCTGCTTGCCAAAGTCCTCCAACCTGCCACGCTCTCCGTAACGCTTCCCAGCTGTGTGGCTTTGATCCCTGCCGCAGCCTTCCCTACTAATCCAGACATTTCTGAAAGTTATTTCAGACACAAAGATGACACCCATTAGGGGCAAAGACACCAGATCTCCTCCCTGGGCATCAAGCAGATGGCAGCAGGGCAGCTGCTGTACATTGCTCCAGTTCTACATGCAACTACCTTTTTCTGTGGGCAAATGTCTTGGGTGCATCGATCCTCTCACCCAACTCACGGATACAAGAGTTCAACCGCTTCTTTGGTATTCGGAGCTAAGTTTGTTCTATAAATATCCCATGCTACATAAATGCTGGTTCTCATCCAATCATAATAAATGTATACTTCCTCCTAAAGTGCTTTTCAAGCAGATATTCACAAGCCACATCTAAATATATGGATTACTTTCTTTTGCTACTGAAACAGCCGCCTGAGATGAGATGCGACAACTGCTTAAGAGCGCAAGGCAACAGCCCAGGGCAGGAAGCAAAAAGCCACTGATGCAAGTCGGGGGGAGAGAAAACAGATACCAAGCTGAATGCTGCCCAGCTACTGCAGGGCTCTGGCACTGGGTACGCAGCTGAAGGACTTTTGTCTTCTCACAGCAAGGCCAAACACCACCAGGACCTCCACCCCCGTGTAACGCTTCAGTGAGGCCTTGCCAAGGTTGCTGTCACCAGCCCAACAGCCATGAGGTAGTGTCTCTGACCTCAGGCCTTCTGCATTTAATGAGACCCAGAAGGTCTCTAAAAGCAGGAGCAACTAAGCTTTCCCTCAAGTTAAAAACGTTCCAAAATACAAGCGCTGTTGCATCCAAGCATGTTTCAGTCTAAAGCACAATGACACCCACTAGCCCAGTCCTCCAGCCTTCCTATGGGATGGCAGGACAGAGGCAAATATGGGCAGGAGCTATAAAATCTATGAAATAATCTGGAGCCTGACCCAGTGATTCACTGGTTCCCGGAAATGGCTGCATAATACCAGAGTCATCTGCAAGCATTTTGTTTACTTCCACGGCTTCAGATTAAAACCAGGAGTGAGAACTTGCTGGAACACCCACTGGCTGCCTGCTGCTCTGATCACCAGGGACAGGCAGAGCATGCAATGCAGAGCCCTTCAGCTCCTGTTCCAGGCCCACACTCATTTAGAAAGCAGAGGTAGAGGCACAGCTTGGTGTGCCTCTCTCCTAATCTGTTTGTTCCAAGCTGAAGCCCTGCATGCTGGGTTTGTACTCACGGCAGGCGGTGCCCTCCTATTCTGGCCAGGTACAACCGCACCATTAGGCATCATTGCACTTATGTTGGGCCCATAACAAGTTGCCAAAAGGGCCATCAGCTGGTCAGGGTGTGGAAGCCTCCTGTGTGCTGATGGCAAGTGGCTGAGGACATACACCAGCTTAACAGTGCACGCTTGGCATGGGAGAAGACTGCCTGAGAGATGAAGAAGGCTGGTTGCGAAGGGTTCCACAGCTATTGGGGGGACGTGAGAGCAAGATGACTGCGGGCATCAAGAGGGACCTGGGGCAAACCCTCAAAGATGTTCACCAAGCAGGTGTTGTTTCCTCATCTTGGATTCTCCTGACTTTGGGACACACAAGATCATACCTGCAAGACCCATTCATTATTTCTCCCATCCTTGCTCACGAAGCACCAGGAGGCAGCAAAGCAAATTCCTGAGCAGCAGCTTTGTTCTGCTCACCAGAGGTCCTGCTACTACACTGCCAACCTGACTCTGCAGCTGCAAGAGGTTTGACAGGCTCTGGGAACAACTGTCGAGTGGCCCTGGAAGGCTGGCTCGTTGCTAACAAGCTGCATTTAGAGCAACACCCTCTGCACATGCAGGAGGTCCCACTACAGCACTAATGAAGCGTCCCAGGGGTCTGGAACATGCTCTCCAGCTGAGGCCTGGGATCCACTAGCAGGCACTAATGTTAGCAAAGACAGATGGGAGAAGCCAAAGCTGTATTCCTACCCTGTAACAAGTCTGCTAACTCCTTGTCCCCTGCTCCTGCACTCAACAGACTACAAGCTCCCCTTCTGTTGGGTAGGAGGGGCTGCATCTTTCCTCTTGCAGGCCCAATGGCTGTATTTCCCACCTTAGTGCTTGCTGTGTTATGGTTCAGTGGCAGCTGCTCCTCTGTAGGCACCTCAAAAACATAGTGTACAGCAAAAAAGATCCCTCACCCTTGTGTTTAGCCCTTGCTGTTTTTACCACTACAGTATTTTGCTAGAGTGCACCTGCCAGGTAAACCTCACTGGCAGAGGTGGAGGCAAATATATGCAGTTGGGAATTAAACTCAAACCCTCCCACATAGTGGCGCGGCTGACAGCCAAGGAGTGCCAGGCACGCAGTTACTTCAGGGTGCTGACTCCAGTCACGAGGCAGATCCCTGCAGCCTCCGCTTAGAAGTGGGAGATCCTGTCGTTACCACTGTACTAGAGACCCAAAGAGCACTTTTACAAGAGGGGAAAAAGGAGCTCACACAATCACCATGTCCACGTGGTGACCAGTTACTGCTGAAAGCATCCTGGGACCTCAGAGCTGCCCTCAGCCCAGCAGGACAGGCTCACTCCAGGCCCAGAACTTTTCCTGTCATCTCCCCACCGCTCTCCCTCCAGATTCCTCCTGCCAGCTCCCACCTCTCACCTTGTAGAACACATCAGGCACGTACTGCTCGCTGCTGGACTCCTTTGCGTAGCCAAGCTCCGGTGCATCCCGGCACGGCAGCAAGCATTCATCCCGCACCAGCGCCATACACTGGTTGGAGACCTGGTAACCCTCAAAGTGGACCTGGTTGTCGGGACCACCTAGAAGTGAGAGACACCACTTGGCACACTGGAGCAAGCCACTGTGGAGAGGCAATGTGACCTGAACCAACTACTCGCCCACTGGTGAGCACGGCTGGCTATACTGGAGGTGCATTCAGGTAAGAATTCCCTATGTTCCCTATGTTACTTTAGACTGTGCACTATTTCAAGGGCATTTACTGGAGTGAAGCCCTGGGTTTTTACCAGTACTTAAATGGGGCCAAGACATCAATCCCGGGGCCTCTGGTCAGAGCCCTGTAGTCCCCTCTGTGTACCAAAGCTCTCCACAACTCAGTTCAGGACATAGTAGGGCTCATAACACCATGCTGGGGTGGTAGCTGGGGAAAGTGCCATGCTAAAGTAGCTACTCCTTTGGTCCTCAAACTAGCATGGGTCGAGGCTTCTCCAGAGTACTACAGTGTGCAGTCTTCTCAACAGCTCTGTTAGATATCTGTGCACTTGGCATTAAGGTTTATATTGCAAATTCCAGAGTGCAACAACATAGGCTGACCACATGGTAACACAAACTAGGCAACCCAACCCAACTCCTCATGAAAAACTGGAAAGACTCTTACAACACGAAAGCCTGGAAACTGAGACTAGCTGCAGCTACCATGGATCACACCTTGTGCACCATTAGAACATAAGCTGAAGGAGAACTGAATGCACAGAGATGGCAGGACAGTGGAGCTATCTGTGGACCTAGGGTCTACTATGGGAAATGAAAATTACCAAGGGGATTTTTAAAAAAGGCAAAGCAGCTGAGACAAACTGCATAATTAGATTTACATTGCGCAGAAGGAAGAAATCAAGTATTCAAACAGAACCCTGATGTGCTGATTTAATGAAAAAGAAATGAAGTTATCTGGAACAGAGAAAGAAAACCGGTTCCCATCTCCTTCAACTTCCAGCCTGTCACGCAGTGCTCTGGAGCAAACGCTCCTAGAAATGAACCATCAGCTGAAGCACAAAGAAGACCTGAACAAGACTAATGATAAATTCCTCAATAAAACACCAGAGAGAGAGATACACATTCATCTTGCAATGAAAGATTGATGTGCTTAACTACCTGGAATGTGTCAGGCAGCTGTCTGATCTCATGGGCCTGGTGACTGCAAAAGGTGGCTTTTTTACTGAAAAATGCCTGGGGCCTAGTTTGGAAGCTCAGGGCTCAGCAAAGGAGGCAACAGGCTACCCCACTTGATAGTGGGTGCTGTGTGGAAGCTGTGCTTTCTCTCATCATTCAAAACACAACATGGGGAATCTGCTTCAGAGATGCCTTAAATGAACACAGCTGGGGCATCTCACAGAGCTGAAGGGCAGATTGAATTTGTAATGCTACGACTTCCCCAGCACATGCCAAGATCCCCATGCATTGACCATGTGTGGCAGAGCATCCTGCTGGGGTCTTTGGAGAGAAGAGCTGGAAAGAGCTCTCTGTGGGATCCCTGCAGCCAATGCGATGGAGGCATGTAGACTGCTTTATTCTGATACATGCCTTACTGTGAACCATGCAGAGTAAACTCCCAAGGCGCCTACAGTCTTGTGGCACTGTATGCTGTCTCTATCATCCAAGTGGATGGGGGACTGGACATAATTCACCTGGGAAGCCAGGGCATGGTTTCCCCAACACTTTCCAGGAGACTGTCTGTACCATCTTGTTACTGGATACAACAGGTCTGGAACGGTCCCATGCATGGCAGCCTTTCACTAATCATCTAGCCTTCTCCCATGCTTAATATGGAGCTAACTTAAGAGGAGGTTAATCAGGAAGTGGGACCTAAGGGATCAAATACAGCAAAAGCTGCAATTAGAATCATAGACAATGAAGGCTGGAAGGGAGCTCAGGAGGTCACTTTTAGTCCAACCCCTGTTCAAAGCAGGACCAGCCCCAACTACATCATCCCAGCCAGGGCTTTGCCTACCTGGGTCTTAAACACCTCCAAGGATGGAGAGTCTACCACCTCTCTAAGAAGTCTGTCCCAGTGCTTCACCACTCTCCTGGTGAGAAATTTTTTCCTGATATCCAACCTAGTTTCATAGTTGGCAGGGTCAGAAGGGACCTGAGCAGATCAAGTCTGACCCCCTGCCATGGGCAGGAAAGAGCGCTGGTGTCAAATGACCCCAGCAAGGTGATTATCTAGCCTCCTTTTGAAGACTCCCAGGGTAGGAGCAAGCACCACTTTCCTTGGAAGTTGGTTCCTAAACTTCCCTTGTTGCAACTTGACCCCATTGCTCCTTGTTCTGTTATCTGCTCCCGCTGAGAACAGTCCAGCTCCATTAGCACATGAAACAAGAGAAATCTATTGCACACGATTAGTTTGAACACTCCAAAAAAGAGCTTTTCCCAAGATTCAAGGGAGACAACCTGAAGGATGTCAGGTCAAGATGCAGTCCAGGACAGGACAGCCCTGTGCCCACTCATACCTGTAGCCACAACAGTGACAAACTTGGATCCAAAGTGTCCATCTGGTGACAGGCGACATATGTTGGGCTGTTGGTTCTGGAAGTTCCCTGCTGTGATGCACTCCTCTGCACTTAGAAAGTATGCGTCCTGTGGGGAGGAGGGGAAGGAAACAGCAAACAACACTGAGCCAAGTTACGTGCAACCAAGGTAAACTAGTGATAGCTTGTTAAACTAGGCTCCTCTGCAAGACATTTGTGAGAGTGGAGAAGGGAATACCACAAATACCACATGGGGCTGGGTATTGGAGAATCCCCAGTTCACATTCCTGACTGTATAATCCTGGGCAAGTCACTTTAGACCATGCCTTAGTTTCCCCATCTTGTGGGGCAGCGGGAAGGGTAATATCAATTCCAAATCACAGGGGTGGAGGACAATGAATATCCAGAGCCAAAACACAGCATGCAAGTCTCATACGACAGCCAGTGGAGGCCAGCCTGCTGTCCAGCCTCCAAGGGATGTTCTGATTATTTACTGATTAAATTGACCACTCCTGTGAGCCTCTCGATCACATTCACATAAGGAGTGAGTCAAGAGACTTCACATACAACCCTGCATTCCCCCCGTACACCTGCACAGGGTTCCTGAGACACGTCACTGGTCATGCCTTCTGCTCCTTCCATATTCCACAAACTGCTCCAGAGACAGCACACACCCGGCCCTCTGCCAGAGCCTTAAACTTCTCTGGGTCATGAGGCTACACAAATGGCCCAATCACCTGTAATGCCACGCTTGCATCTCACCTTGTTTCGGCTGTACCGAACTGTTCCCTTCCGAGTATCTTCAGAGACCAGGTCTGTAAAGATCCAGCCAACCTGTAACAAAATAATTATACACAAAAAAATTAAAAGACATATGTCCCCTGCTAGTACAAGAGGCCCCTAGCTCCCTGTACCAGCCCACAAGTGCCTTTAGTTCACTGCTTGAAGGAAACAGCTCTTCAAGCTGCATCCAGCTTATCTCAACACAATCCACACGTGGTATCTCTCCACAGGAGAAATCTGTTGGCTGCAGGTAGACCTCTCTGCTTCCCCCTCTTGCAACCCTCTGCAAAAGGTATTTGTTGCTCAACTGTTTGAGCAAAGCAGCATCAAGAACAACAGGAGGTAACAAAATGGTTCAGATGATGTCTGGTGCATCCTGAATCCCAGCTTGCCCTCATTAGAAGATTATTTACTCACTATTTTCCACTGTATTAAAACACATCTCTCTTATTCCAATCCCTCCTTGCCTTTCCCTTCTACAGCATTGAGCCATTCAAGTGTATTGTGTCAGGGTTGATGGCGGTTTGTGTAGGACTGTAAAGGATGGTTTGGAGAGGGATGGTCCTGCCTCAGGCAGGGGATTGGGCTAGATGATTTCTGGAGGTCCCTTCCAGCCCTACTTCTCTATGATCTAAGTACAAAATGCTGCTGCATGGTTGCAGTAAAACCAGTAGACAAAGTGTGCACCACAGATGGGCAACCAAAGATCTGTAACTACACTTTAATCTATGCAATTTTAACAAATCTGATGTGGAAAATAAGGGACAACTCAGACTTCAAGAATCTACCAATTCCTTGCAACAGATGCCAGCGTGAAGAGCTCAGAGAACAAGGAAAGGTCTCACCATTGTTGGTTTCTCTTGTGCCTCAAGTCTTGTCTTTGTCCTTCAACCCACACAGTGACATTTGTGGGTTGAAGGACAAAGACAAGACTTGAGGCACAAGAGAAACCAACCTCAGAAAATCTCAGTGCACCTGAACCTTCCCCTTTGCAAGGCATTATGAGGACTGTCCTTACAGAAGGCAAAGTTCAGTATTGCCCGAAAGCCAACAGCAGGCAGAGGATGCTGAAATCACTATATCTTGAGTCAGTCAAGGTTGCAGACCCAAGTGAAATAGTGGCCCAAGAGCTGAACCCTGCATGCAAGATCACGCTTGCCATGGGCAGTCTAAACAGTTGCATGGAGGGAGAATTCCAACCATCAGAGCCTCAGCTCTACGTGGTCGAACACGAACCCTCACAGAAAAGGGACAAAACCCCCAAAAGACAACTCCACCCACAGCTGTGTTAAATTAGCACTTCCCACAGAGGTGCTACCAGAGAGTGCTCACTGGAGGGAAGAGAAATGAAGAGCTGTACTCCTGCTCCTCTAAATCCTTTGATGTTAAGACAGAGGGCTATTGGCTTATACAGAGCAGCCCTGCTGTCCTGCTCAATACTCGCACTGAGGGAAACGGTTTCATCTTTCTCTAACACTTAAAAACATAAAAGCTTCTGGCACCCGAGAGGAGGTTTCAGAATGCATCCCGTCTTAATTCAACCCCAGGAAGCTGAAGAGAATTGATGCCAGATGAGCCTCCCGTGACTGCTGCAGAGAGAACCCTGGCTCTGAAATCCACACTCTCCGACAACACTTGGCTACCTTTCTCAGACCGAGTTTTGCAGCGATCTCATCCACCACCTCTGCTTTGGGATCTTCTAGGATCTCCAGGCTGTTCTGTGTGCCGATCTGCAAGGGAACAGGAGGCAATTAAGGACCCACAACGAATTCAGAGATAACAAGTACTGTTCTTATGGGTTTGGCCCTTTCAGGAAGATGCTCTTGTGGCAAAAGACAAGGGACTGGGAAAGGGAGTTTCCAGGCTCTGTTTCCCACTCCAGGTCTGGAAAGTCATCTGAATTAAATGAATGCAAACCTAGTGCCAAAGGTGGAAGTATCCCTTCCAAGGGATTACTTAGGCTAATTTGGCAAAGCACAATGGGACTCGTGAATGAAAGGCTTTATCAATGCCTGCATAAAAATCGAGCCTTTGGCCGTCTCTAAGACCCTGGAGAAAGGCAAAGATTATATAATCTTTCCCAAGTCCCAGTCACCCTGCCAGCTTTAGGCTCTGGCTGTGTCAGTTTGAATGCAAGAGCAGTGCTCAGGGAGGAAACTCAGTGACTCCAAGAGCACCCGCCCAGGTCTCCCCTCCAGCTCTGGAAAACACAGCTCAGCCATCTGGGCGTGATCTAGGAGCCAGCAGTTGGGGCTTTGGGGTTTCTCTGCCAAACACCACAGTGGAGCTTTCTCTCCGTGGGATAATGGCAACTTCCTAGCAAAACCCTGATGTAGAGGAAGAGCAACAGGGAGCACATTAATTTCCAAACCTGCAGATCCCAGCAACACAGATGGGCTGAAGAGTGACACCAGGGCAAGATGATGTGATGGACTGTGCTGGCATTGCCCAGAACTGACAGAGACATTACAGGCAAGGCTGCTCACAGGAGTGCACAGCAGACACTTAAGGATCCTGTGATACCTTCCACTCACCTCAAGAAAGTTTGTATGCCACTCCAAGGTCAGGAGTAATAAGCACTCATGCTCCATCCTTCCCCACACACATCTAGTTCCCTACCGCCCACCACACACAGGCTAAGCACACTGACCTTCCCAACAGCTCCAAAGCAAGGAATCACACTCAGGCCAAAAACCTGCCCTTGTCCCTAGGGCGTGGCAGGTTTTCTATGCCATCAACTGCACACTGCAGCTGACAAAGGTCCCAAACTCCACTCCACTCCCTTCCCTTCTACAGGCTTCATAGATGCTTATGCCTGGTGCGAAGGCAGCTTGCAGTTTAGCAATTACATGAGAGCTGCTGCTTCCCGTGCTCCTCCTGATGTACTTTATGGTGCTTACCTCACTTCCAATCCAGCTTTGTGTTCCTATATCTTTATTAGCAAGTAACATGGTACACGACACATACAGCACGACCTCCAAACAGCTGTTTGCCACAACACCCAAGCACTGCCAAGGTGACCTTGCACCTGAGTTTCAAATAGGCCAAACATCTGGCAGCCCAGTTCCATTCTGGATGAATGTGAGTCTGGATACTCTAACAAGCCCAACTTTGGCGCTTTCTGATGCCCCTGCATTTTCTTCCTGCTGCACGACTCTCTGCGGCTCAAGACTTCTTGGTTGTATCATTCAACTTCCACTTCCAGGCTCCAGAGGATCTGACCCATCTAAAGTTACATAAAAGACTGAACAACTGGGAAATGCTAGTCCCGAAGAAGGCAGGCCCTGCACAGACAAGGCCAGAGGGTTCCCGGCACAGTGACCAGCGCCATCTAGCGATTTTCACCCATGACAGCTCTTAACTGCATTTTCATATCCTCTCTGCACTTCGGGTTCTACAAACAGAAACCCAAATGCCAGAGCAGAGACAGAGCAGAAACTAAGTGACAAGCTAGTAAAAGGAATCAGTCTGAAAAGAAGCATGACCAGCTCACCAAGAGGCATCCCAAACCCCGAAGGGAAGGCTGCTGAAACAGCTGGTTACATTCTCAGATGCAATGAAAATGCTGACTTTTTCTCTAAAATACAAGGTACCAAAAACATGTCGAGTTTCAAGCATTCTGCCATAGGCATAGCTCTCTTTCCTGGGCAGCATCAGTGCATAAACTGAATATGAGCCAAGAGTATGCCCTTGTTGAAAAGCAAGCTAATGGCATCCTGGGCTGCGTCGGTAGAAGCGTTGCTAGCAGGTCAAGGGAAGTGATTCTTCCGCTCTGTTCAGCACTGGGGAGGCCACATCTGTAGTCTTGTGTCCAGTTTTGGGCCCCCCACCACAGAAAGGATGGGGACAAATTGGAGAGGGTCCAACAAAAGGCAACAAAAATGGTTTGGGGACTGGGGGACATGACTTACAAGGAAAGACAGAGGGAACTGGGCTTATTTATTCTAGAGAAGAGAAGACTGAAGGGGGATTTAATAAGCAGCTTTCAACTCCCTACAGGGGGGTTGCAAAGAGGATAGAGCTGGGCTGCTCTCAGCAGTGGCAGATGACAGAACAAGGAGCAACGGGCTCAGCTGCAGCAAGGGAAGTTTAGGTTAGATATTAGGAAGAATTTTTGCATGAGGAGGGTAGTAAAACACTGGAACTGGTTACCCAGAAAGGTTGTGAAGCCTCCATCCTTGGAGGCTTTGAAGACCCAACCAGACAAAGCCTTGGCTGGGATGATGTAGTTGGGGCTGGTCCTGTTTGGAGCAGAGGGTCGGACTAGATATGACCTCCTGAGCTCCCTTCCAGCCCTCATGTTCTGATTCTGACTTGTGCAGACAGTGCCAAGACACTTTTGATACAACACTGTTAAATGGTTTTGCTGAACTTAAGAGCAGCAAATGTCTCCAAAAGGCTTTAAGATTTGTCAAAGCAAAAGCACTCCTTAGCAAAGCCTTCGAAATCCAGCAATTCAGAAACCCCAAAGTGAAAGTCATTGGTACAAGCCTACTTTTGCTTTCATGTTAAAGTTCTCAGCAAAGAGAAGATCCGAGTTGTCCGGTTCCTTCAGTGGCGATAATCTGAGTCAACAAGTTGTTGCCTATGAAAGTCCGTGCCTCTTTGAACCAGTTAGGCTCTAAGGTGGCGGCCTGCCTTGTCTTCTGCCTGATTTTAGACTAACGTGGCTAACCACTGCTCCCCTCATCACAATGCGATTTTAAGGTGGCAGGGTCTTTAGGATCTCCCATCAGAAATGGGATTGTGGAAGTGGGCTCTGTGTTCCCCACGCTCAGGGAACAGACATGTGATAATCTCATCCCAAGTGATTTTTACCTGTGGAGGTTCATAGATGGCAGCAACCTCAGCCCGGATGCCCAGAGGGATGTCCTTGTGCTCTGTGTACCGCCCATACAAATACCCCAGATGCTGGTTCCCTGTCTTCCTCCAGAAGTCTAGAAAGCGGTCAGCAATTGTGTGGTTCTCGAACATGATGTTGTCAACATGCCTGTATTTCTGCAGTGAGAAAGCAAGTCCCTCAGGTCGATTCCAGACTTCTTCCAACCCAACTGTGTGCTGCCCCCCACCGCCCCACAAAGCCCCCTGGTCCACCTTAGCTGTAATCCACCAGTGATGGGGAAGGTCAGAGAGGCTGTTAATGCCAAGAAAGGAAGGCAGAGCTAGCTGGATTGCTGCCTCCCCTTGAGATTCCCCTGATCCTTTCTGCTCCAAGGGGCAGGTCCAGCACACCTCTTCCCACCCCCAGAGGCAGCAGACTAAGGACAAAACTCTCAGGGGGCTCAGATCCCAAATCACTGGACAATGGATCTGACACTCTTCTGTGACTATGAAAGACTGTGGGAAGGCAGTGTGTTACACTGAGAGAGTACAAGTGGTCTGGGGCTGCACATGGAGAAAAGCCAAGATTCACCCTTCTAGCATGTGGGAATCCAGCTGTCCTCTGCCCAAAGGGGAAATGGCTGAGTCAGGCACACTTCAGAGCCCCTCTGCCACAGCTAGAGATCAGCACAGCCACTGCCTCTGCACAAGCTCTGTGCTGCAACAGCTGTTCTCTGCAAAGCTCTTCCTCTCCCAGAAATGTGGCAGGTGAATAATGCCTCAGATGTCTGAAAGGACAAAGGGTCCCCAGCAATGGGTCTCACCTGTCTGTTGAGAGTGATTGCGCTCGGCTGACACTTGGTGCAAATGCCTTCTGGCCAGGGTGGGTGCCCTTCACAACCGGACTTAATCTTGCAGCTGATGTTTTCCAGTGCAACAAACTTCCCCCTGAAGAAGAAAGGTGGCTTTAGCTAGCATACTGCCTGCCTCCACCTCCTCCAAAACCTAGCCAGCAAAGCCCCTCATGTGCAATGGGCTTCCCAAGCTTCACTTCTCCAGAAAACACCCCACCAGGCATGAGGAGCCTGGGATCCCTGTGTACAGCCCACAGAGTTCTAGTACTGGAAGCCAGAAACCCTGACCCTTGCCAGCCTAACAGCTGGACAGCTCTTTAGTAGCCACTGCTCTTGCCACAGCAGGTAGGAATCCTTTAAACTCAGCTGGAACAGCTTATGTGCCATATAGAGAGGAACATGTCCTACAGCATGGGCAAAGCACGAGCTTTCTTTGTGTGCCCACAGAGCTCCATGCAGGGTGCTGCCCTCCTTAAATGAGAGCATGTGCATTTGGAGTCTTATCTCCCCAGGACAGCACGCAGGGGGGAAGAGGAGCCACACTCTTCAGTTCTTTGCCTGTCCTAATTCTGGCAAGTTTTCTGCCCCAAGCTTTGGAGATGGGGACATGCAATTCTTCAGGGGCAGGAGGGGCAGTATGCACCTCACTCTGAGGTTAGCACCTGGTGCCCACTGCCTGGGTGAGAGAGAGACACACACAAATATCAGGGCAGGCATTTCCCCACTCTGGTACTTACCCTGGCCCCTTTCTCCAGTGTAGTGGAGTGTTTCTATTGATCTATTTAGGCTCAGAACCCCCCAGGGAGGGAGGGAAAATGCCACTTTGCAGGCCAGAGACACAGAGAAACTAAGGGGTTTGGGTGAGGTCATGCAAGATTTGGTGGCAGAGGAAGAGGTGGCCCTAATGACCTCTTAATCTCTGCTCTTCTATCAATCTGAAAATTGACATAAACAGCAATGGACTGGAGCTAAAGCATCCCAGACTCACCCCCGGTCTCAGCCCACTCCTCCCTTCAGTTTGAGGCCCAGATTCCTGGCTCATTGATCACATCAGGCTTTCACTTCATTCCACGTGACCTTCTTTTCAACGTTGGCAACACTGCTTGCAAGCACCTACCCTGCTGCAGATGGAAGCGACCCTTAATTCTACAATTCATTGCCTATAAAAGCTGTGAATCTTACTTGTCTGCTCCGCCGGTCAGCTTCCTGATGTAGGCATGGAACGACATGTGCTTCACAGGAGGTTCCAGGTGGTTTAAATAATCCTCATCAAAAGGCTGCCAAAAACACCACACAAAGGAAAGCCAGGTCAGACACCTGTCTGAAAACACACTGATCATCCAGCAAATGGATGTTCTAGATTCAGTTCTGCCAGCTCCCAATGTGGAACCGATCAGGACATCCAAGCTCTTTTTTCCCCCCCACCCATGGCAGCCTACCACTGTATCAGGAACAGCAGGGCTTTGCAACAGCAAGTTTTATTATTGCTTCAGATTTGTTCAAAATGCACATTCTTCTCCACAAATTAGCAGCCTTGTGCTTTTGAGGCAAGCGGGTTTTTTTTAATATAACGACAAATAAGACCAGCTGATCCAACAAAGTCAAAGGACTCTGAGGCTATTTGAGAGAAAGAGACCACAGCAACTTGTGGAGCCTTCTGCGGGGCGGGGAGGACTGTTGTTATACACTGTGAAGTCAACAGATCAGAGTAGCAGTAGGTGTTATTATGGCTGGTTGTACTCTAAACAGGGTGCGGTGGACTTTGCTGAGAAATGCTGAGATCTGAGAGAGGGAAGCGATGGCAAAGAGAGGCAGAAATATCCAGAGGAAAATTGAGAGGGAAGGGAAGGGGGGGAAGTCTTGCACTAAATAGCCTGAGCTTCTGAAAGCACTTTCTGTAAAACCCATTAACACAGAAAAACAGATGCCTCCACAGCATCATAAATCCAAGGCCTGTGCTATGGCCAAAGGGCTGGTTCTTCAGTAGGACTCATATGGCCAGAAGGCTGCAGGTAAAATGCATCAGGGCTCTGCCTCCTTGAACCGCTATCATGCAGAGAGAGGTGTAAAAAGAGATTTTTAAGCAGGAAAAACAAGTTGAGTCAGAATCCCACCTCCCTGCTGTTTTCCACAGTGATCTCAAATCCTTACCTCGAGTGGTACGCAATGCACGCATTTACCCAAGGGGCCATGTCGACATCTGTGGGAAGAGAAGCAAAATTATCACCAGCCATGTTTCCAAATGGAAAAGCTATTCATGGCCAGCTTTTACAGCCTCCTTCAACGGAGGGATTTGGAAGAGCTATCTAAGTCCTAAGCCACAAACAATTCCTAGTCCATTACCGAATGCTATACTGGGGGTCATCGAATAATCCTCTCACACACGCTGAAAGCAAGATCTTGCATTTAACCCGTGTCTGAAGTCAAGATCAAACATTTCTTAATCTATCTGCTCCACTGGCAGGCAGCTCTGTTAAGCAGTCACACACACCAGTTTCAAATTAGAACTTCTAATTTTTCACAACTTGGATTTGGCTCCGGGCTTGAGCACAGACAATCCTTTATGGCAGAGGGGAGGCATCATTTAAAGAACAAAACCCACACACACACGTTTTTGTTTTTTAAATCAGCTGCTCACGGAGTCGAGGAACACAGAGAGAAACGCGCTTATCTGACTGGCAAAGTCTTATTGGACTGAAGACAAAACAAAAAGGGGGAAAACTCCCCTTTCGAGGTGACCTTCTAAAAGAACAAGGAATGGTACAGCAGCAATAAGAACAACTGGACAGTGATGGGTATTCAGGGAAAGCCTCTGCAGATGAATGCGGCTACTGGCTCTCACAAGGAAGATATGGATGGGAGCCAGTTTCAGGGCTGCTTTTAACGAGGCATTGTGGCAGATAATGTACATAAAAGGCCGCTAATGCACTCAGCAGAATGCCAGCAGCCCATCACGCTTGGATTGATAGGCAGCCTCAAATATGGGCAAAATCTTGGGCAGGAGCTTTTCGTCACAACTACCTAGAGTTAGCACTGCCTCCCCACTAAGAACAATACCTATGTTTGTTCTTCGGGAAATGTGTGGTCAAACTAAAGATGCTGCTTTTACCAGACAGAGTTTGCCTTTGTTGTGTCAATAATGACGTGACATTTCCCTCATTTATTGATGCTCGGGAAGCTTAGGGAGCATTCTCCATTCAAAAGCTAAGCCTTTCCCATCTCCCTTTCTGCTGTGGCACTAGAGATAAAGCTCGTGGAGACAAGAGGACAGGGCTGGGCTTCCATCTTAAAAAAATTCCCTATCTGGCTTTCGCTCAACATCTTTGTGAAGCGATTTCTCTTGCGGGGATGGAGCTGTGAGGCTGAGGGCAGGCGTTGAAGTCACAGCTGCATGTACCTTCTCCAGTGAGTAATAAATGACAGGAGTAGCCACTGAGACCTAAGACTTCTTCTCATTTGGCTTTAATTAGCACCTATTTCAATGCAATATTTATTACTCCTACAGGAATAGAACAGCTCAGCAAGCACCCCTCCCAGCAAAGGCTCTCAGGGAAAGCCATGCCTCACAAACTAAGCAAGTAGCTTCCCCTTATAGAAGGGGAAACTGAGGCCCAAGACAATAGAGAGCCAAAAGTGAACTAGGTATAGATCCTACTAGCCACTAGAGAGCATTTCCTCTGCCCTCTGGGCTTTTTACTGCTTGCTGGGCCCGGAGCTCACACAAGAGCTCTCACGTAACATGCTTGCTCTCTGACCCCTTACGATACTATGTCAAGGAACTACTGTGGAGAGACAGTTGGAGCAGTGTCTGTGGGGGACCCCAGAAGCGCTGGTAAGGTTTAAGTTAATATCTCTAATGGAGGGAAGAGTTTTAGGATGTGAAGTGAGGAGCTTCAATTGCTCATGGAAGGCCCAAGGACAGCCCTCATTGACAAAGCCTTTTTCCCCAGTGCTCCTCCCATGGTGTGCAACCCTTGCCTATCACCCCGAGATAGGAATAATGCAACTGGTGCAGCATGGAGCTACAGGTTGAGACCATGTGGAAATCATCGGTAGGGCAGAATGCAAGCCCGCTCCTTTGTAAGCACTAGGCTGCCATAGGCAGCAGTCTATGCTGTGCATCAGTCGCTAATGGGTCTCTAAAGGGAAATTTGGAATACCCCTTCACTTACAAAGCCCCAACTGCTTTAGGAGCATGCGGTCACAGGTACTGGCGAAGTGGAAAGCAGGGACAACACACTTGAAGCCATCTTGGTTTCGAGCGGGGGGATGTTAGCAGGTCCTCCTTGGCAAAAGGCCTTTCAGGTTTGGAAACAGCTTTGTCCTTCGGTTTGCCAGGGCCAGACTTAAATCAATTGGGACATGGGCAGGGACCGCACGTGCAGGCAGAGGGGCAGGGTGCTGGCTCAGAAGGCAGCTTGTTTCTCAGGTTTGCTGGCTATGTTTTGCACTGCATAGTTATTTTCATACAGTGTGAAGCACCAGGCACAGGGCTGACCTTGGAAACCAGTCAGAAAGTCCAACGGTACTTACAGCTGCTGGTCCCGATTCCTATAGATTTTCCCATCCTGTTTGATCAGGTACTGGTCAATCTCATCTTCAACCACTTGGGGAGCACCCATGGGGCGCAACCCTTGGGAGATAGAGATGTCCATGTTCTCTGAGGAAGAGCCAGCGGGACTCACGGGATACAGGAACAACATATCACCATGTCTAGATGTGGAAGGGAAAAAGTGACACAAAAGCATTGTTTTGGGATGTGCCCCATCTCCTGCACAGACAGTTTGAGCAGCAGATAAAATGTATTACTTGCCTAGCTCTCTGATATTGCTCTGCCTACATTCACATGTATTTTGTACAGATGCCTGGGCACCAACACTCAAAGCCTGGAAGAGCTTCTGATCAAAAGGGGCGGGGTACAACTAAATCTGGATTGCTCATGTCTGGGCCATTCACAGCAGGCTGCTGAGTGATGGATGAGCTGCTCAGCACTTTGCTGTGGCTTTTATTTCGAAGGGTGGCCCCTTGCAGCTGACTGGAAAAGAGGCACAAATCCACAGCAAACAGCTGGCAGCGATCTGGTGCAGCTGTCTCTGAAGTACCTGGGATAGACAGACCCACAGCAAGTCCTTTGGGCTGTGGTACTTCACCCCGAGACGAATCCAGGTCCTGCTTTGGTCTGAGCCAAATTAAAGGAAAAAACCCTAATGACTCCTCTCCAAAACCATGGTCCTGGCTAGCTAGTTGCTTCTGCTGTGCTGTTCATTTACACCAAGAAACAGCAGTGCTTACAATCTCACACGCTGGTGCTATACGGCATCTCTTAACATGAGTGTAAATAAGAAGGCACCTCTGAGCAGAACACAATCAAAAAAAAAGGGGAGAGAAACAACAGGTTCAGCACAGAACTAATAAGGAAGATGCTCATACTTGCAGTCACAGTTTCCAGAGGTGGGTCTGACAGCAGGGGGACTGTCTCCAGCAAAAGCAGCTCTGGTATTTTTAGCACTTTCCACCTCGCCCTCTCAGACAGCTGTAGAAAGGGCACCCGCAGCCATGTACAAAGTTATGCTTGTGAACCTGCTGCCTATGGTACCATTTTCCAACATGCCACTCACTAGGCAAGGGTGAAAGAAGCATTCTAGTGATATCTGGCTTCAGGGGACTGGGGCTTTAGCTCATCCTGAATCAACAAGTTAGTTCAGCATCACTGAAGCAAATAGAGTGTGGGCAGAAAAGATAATGAGGTCACTCCCTGTTGGCAACATGGGAGCAAAGAAGTCTGTTATAGTTTAACTACAGCAATGGGCAGCACCATGCACCCTTGGGATACAAGCTACTGTGGGCTACTCTGCTTAGCCCACAATTCTGCAAACTCATCCGTCTTATCAGTGGCCAGGGGCCTGAGAGAGCCAGCTGAATCCTTGAGGGTCCCAGAAACACCCCTCCGCATGTCACTTCCCCCTCATTCCTTGTGATCTCTGGCAAACACTTACTTGATTTTCAGTAGGTTCAGGGACTTGTTTTGTGATGCTGTAATCTCTCCGGTCCGGTTTCTGTTGGTGTATATGGAGAAGCCATTATTCCTGAAGCCAAATTCTTTGGCAACCTAGAAAACAGAGAGAATGAGATGAGTTAGAGCACGCATCTGCATGCACCTGTGGGGAAAAAATACCCAAGGCCTAGAACAGTTTTACTACAGAAGGCTGGATGAACTCATCCTCCCTTGGCATCCATGAGATGAGGAGGCAGCTGAAGAACGCAAGCCACAACTCGAGATTCTCAAGGAAGCAGTTACCAAAGGAGGAGCATTGCTCATAAAGAGGATGACCGAAATAAGTGAAACATGGACACATAATACAAGATCAGGCGTCTGTCCCATGTCAAAGGGGTATATCATTTGTTGCTATTCACTACCTTGAGGCTCTCCAATACTGCCCCACCAAGTCATCCTTCACCCATCTCCAACCTACTTCAACCCCATTTTGCTGATTCTCTTCCTCTCTTGGGATCCTTGTGCTCAATTTATCACCATTTCTGGCTGTGCCTTTTTTCATGCTGGGCCTCATGCTTGCAATAGCCTCTGCCTTCAGTTTACCAGACAATTTTCTTCTCATCCCTTAAATGGCTCAGTTCAAACCTACTTATCTTTTACCCTTACAGTGCTGACTTCAGGGCAACCATACACTCATTTGTTTCCGGGGCGGGGATTTTATCTTTTTAAGATCTAGCTGATGTGAAAATTCATCGAGAAATATCTCTGGGTGCTACCCCAGCTCCCAGGGGTATCCCTCCATTTGTGTATCCCTCCATTATTTTTATTAACTAATTCTCTCCCTTGTCATTTTTGTGAAAAAACATGCTTAAGACAGCAAGGAAGTGACATAGGTAACCCTACCAAAGGGACCCACAGATGAATACAAAGAGCAGAATGCTTACTCCAGCTGCCCTCACAAGGTAAAATGAGAGCTGGACAACTGGAAGGGATCAATCTAATATGCAGTAACACAGCCCTGCTAACGTAGAAACATGGCACTTGAAGATTCCAGGGCATTTCCACATTCCTGGCAGGTGAAGACTAGCACAAAAAGTCATAGGCGATGCACAAATCGAGACTCCTGCTTGTTCTCACATGATGAACGTGAAATGCTAGCCAGCTGTATCACACAAGGATCAACAGATACCCAGCATAGAATTAACTCAACATGCTCATGCCATTTCATTATGGAGGCCTCCCCACCAGTCTGCCCCACACCTGGCTCACAAAATTGCTTTACGATCCTTCCTTGACCTCTTGCTCCTTCTCTCCAGAACCACACTGGAAGTGTCCACAGACCCTGAAACAAACTAGAAGGAAACAGCCAGCCCCCAATGAGTGCTCACTGGAGAAGGTAGTCACTTGGGGCAGAGAATTCTGTATACATTTCCCATTTTGCCAGCCACTGTCTGCCCTCTCAAGCCCATCATTTACATGGGCTTCATATGAAGCTCCATGTACAATGCAGTTCTTTTCTTTTTGCTGCATCTTTGGGTCTCCAGCTTACTTAGCAACACCAAATTCAGTGCTGGTGATGTGGCTGAATCCAGGTCATGCAGCGGTTGCATGCTCCTACCCATGTGCTTCTTGAGTGACAAGAGGAAAGAAAAGCAAGAACATGTCAATGCCATGGAGATTTGGGGAGGGGTTATTCTTCTGAGCCTGCCCACCCACAGCAGGGCTTGCTCCTGGTTCTGCTCTGGGCAGGCATGCTGCAGCAATGCTGCTGAGGTTCCCCCAGCATCCAGTTACAACCCAGAGGCCAGACCTAATGGCCAGGGCGGCACTCAAACGCACTCAGCACAATGCACCAGGAGCACAAGGCAGCAAAGCTGTGAATGCAAAATGCAAGAATATGGCAACAGGAGGAAGACAAATCTTTAGCTGGCTTGGAATTAAGTCAACCCATTTTGCAACTCAATAGCTGGACGAGAGAAAAACCTTACTAAAACACTGTTGTTTAAAGAAAAACCCTGCAATTTCTGAAAGCTGCATAACGCACAGTAAAACCCTTCCAACGCTGAAGCACTGAAATGCAGACCCACAAAGCCTGGGAAAGCTTTGCCATTTTTGTATCAGAGCAAGCAGAAAACCTTAGGCTACCTTAGGTATGTATGATACCCTACCCCCTCCCATCCATACAAGAGCAAGTACAGTAGAGGCCTTGGTCTTCGCAGGGGACAACTGAATAAAGCAAATGGTGGAGATTCTAGGCCAAGACTGATCCATCATGTTCTCTTCAACGGAAAAGTCCAGCCCATAGTTTTTTAAAACCACGTTGCTCATCCTTACTCAACCTCATTTCCAAGCAATGGAAAATAACTGATTTTTTTTTAAGCTCTCATATCTCAAACACCTTTGCAGTCACTTCCTCACCAGAACTTTAGAAACAAAGTTCTCCTCGGGCAGAAACATGACACCTGGGAAGGATCAGACGGAGCATTTGAATTCATTAGCATAAATTAGGGGGGGGGTGTCAAACTGGGATTTATAACAGGGGGCTGGTGTCAGTTTCAGTCAGCGGCGAGATTGTTTTACCTGAAGCATGCTGATCCACCCAGCCACCTACCCCAAATACATTATCCATTAGAGGAGGACTCTGTGAAGAACGACCCATACCCAGAAAAACACCAGGGTCCCAGCGTGATGTCTGAGCTGGGCTATTCTCAGTGGAGAGCAGGGAGTTGCATGGAAGTAACAAAGGGCTGAAAGCCCACGTACCTTTTTCAGAAATGTGCCGACTGTTTCTCGCTTCGTGGCTGTGATGCGCTTCACTCCTTCTGGCGACTGGACACGGATTATCTGTTGAGACCAAGAAAGGAGAGCCTAGAATTACACCATGTAATGCCACAGGCTGCCTTGATTTTGCTTCTAAGCAAAAAGTTCCCAGCTTTTAATGACCTGAAAGGCAGAGTCAGGAGCAGGACAGCCTCTTGGGCAGCCATACCCTTTCTCTCTCATTAAAGTCAGTCTGTGGATGAGATTACAGGATTACAAGAAAGAGCTGATCCACTGTATCTACAGTGTGCAAACCAAGACTCCCACATAACGTGCGAACTGAATCACCCTAATTTGTACGGCTTTTCAAAAACAAGGCTGATAAAAGCTAAGGGGCAGAGAAGATCTCTGAGAAAGCAGCCAAACCAAACTATGAAATGAAACAAAAAATTCAGAGGATGATTCAAGGATGTATTTGGTAGCCGTGTTGGTCTGAGACAAAAAGAAATGCAAAACTCCAGAACTCTTGGTTCAGGGATGATACCTTTTATTAGACCAACTAAGAAATTGACAAAAAAATATCTTTTTCTGCAAGCTTTCAGGCACACATGCCCTTCCTTAGGGTCAGGGAAAATTCAACCGGGTAAAAAGTCCTCATAGGTAGAAAATAAATTTCTTTTTGCACAGACGAAGCTGAAGATGCAAGTTCGTTCCTCTGGGTGCTTTGAATCTTCAAGGATGCTTCAAAGCTTCTAGGAAACAATATATTCAAAGCCCAGTTCTTGTCCTGAGAGACCAGCTTCATTTGGGCACAGGACTAATGGGCACTTTCAACATCACTGCCTTACTGATAGTCGGCGTCTACTGCCAATAAAAAGATCAGGAGAATCAAGTCACTGAGACCTAAGGCATTATGGTCAGACATAAAGCAAAATGCTTAATAGATTTTCCATGACAAGCCTTTAGCTGAAATGGGAAAGACGAGCAGTGAAGGCAGCTGCCTTAAGGAGAAGAAGCCAAAGGTGATTCTTTCCATAAAGGCAGCCTGGCTGGGGACCCACGGCATATTTGTCGGCATCTCTCTCGCTCCCTGGAAGTGAGAAAGTGGCAAAGGCTCCGACAGCACCTTGGAGTTGCTGCAATCCCACGCAGCAGGAGCACAAGCAGACAGGAGTCACTCCAGACGTCCAGGGCAGCAGGTGACACAACATGGAGGCTGTCAGGGCAGCAAGACACCATTCCCGCCCCCCATGGAGACCTGGATGTGCAAAGCGAGGGAAAGCAGCACACTAGAAACAGGAAGCCTTGGCCTTTCCCTTGGTCCTTCCCTTAGAGCAGATTGCACAATGCAGGTAGAAACCAGCCTCATCAATATTACATTCAGGTGCAACTCACGGGCTGCAGGGATGACCCTGCCTTGCTCTGACATTTCTGAGCACAAGCAGGCACCAGGTGCATCCAGCACTCCCAGCGGGGAAAGCCCCTGCTCTGCATTTGTAGCTGAGACTAAGAATATTGAAACAAAGCTGTACTGAAACAGTCCTGCTTCCGGGGAGCCTTGGGACTATCGAGGAAGCTACTGGGAGCAACGAACACCCTGGAACCTTCTCCCAACCCCTGGCAAAGAGGATGCTGACTCTGCCCAATTCCCAGAGCCGCCCAGATCCAGCTAGCAGGAGGCCAGCTCTGACAGCTGGGTATTTCACCCCAGGGCACAGGCAGGCAGCATGGAGCCACACTGCTAAATCCCTGACTCATCGTCTTCTCCCATCAAACACAGACTGGCTTGGCTCTCTGGAGCCTGCTCCAGCCACCCCCAGCTCAGGATCACGTTCCCAGCGCCATCTCCACCTCTGACCTTAACGAATGGGAAGTGTGGAGGAGAGGGGAAAGGGGCTTGGGTTTAGAAGCCAAACCCCAGCTGAAGGCATTCTTCAGCTCTGCCAAGGGCAGATGATCCATAGGGTCCAGATTCATCCATTGTAAGGGGCTGGAAGCAAGATGTTCTCAGCCAGGCAGCTGCTGCCTCGCTGCAGGGATCCATAAGCCCCAGGCAGGTAAAATTCCTAAACAACACATCTCCAGCAAAGCCGAGGAGGCAATTCTTCTGCTCAGCGCCGGCAAGATCGCAGATGAAGGACTGTGTCCAGTTCAACACAGACGTGCACAAGGTTGAGAGAGTCCAGAGAAGAGCCACAAATACAATCAGAGTTGTACATAGCAAGACATATGAGGACAGGCTGAGGGACAGGGACTCTGCAGCCAGAGGACAAGACGGCTGAGAGGGGACCTGGTGGCAGCTGACCACTGTACTAGGAGAGGACATCAAGGGCTCAGCAAGCAACTGGTCCCCAGGGCATCCACGGGGAAAACCAGGAGCAACGGATACAAACTCCTGATTAGGCTCAGCATTAGGGAAAATTCCTTCATGGTCAGGGTGTCCAGACTGCAATAAGCAACCCACAGTGGTGGTACAATCACTGACCCTGGACATCTTCAAGAGGAGACTGGACTGTCACCTCGCCGGGGTCACTTGCCCCTGTTATCCTTCCTGCCCGGTGCCAGGCGCTGGACCGGACGGCCCCTTCCGGCTTCACAATACACAAACATCACTTATCAGCTCGAGGGAGACGCGACCCATCAGGGTCAACCCATCTGTGCGTTTCCGGGGTCAACTGAACAGAACCAGCTGGTTCAGTCCCTCCCCACCCCCCAACCCGCACAGCTCCGGAGCAGATGAATCCGTGTAAACCCTGCTGAGGTAAAACCGGTTTTGACCCTCCAGCCCCAGGGAGGCCCGGGTGGGAAGGCAGGAGGCTGCCCCCGCCCCAGGGACCCTCGGGGACCTCCCAGGGATGGCAGAGTGTCCCACATTTTGAATGGGGGGAAGAAGGGCTTGGACTTGGCCCTCAGTCTGACCCTTGACCCCGACGGTTGGGGGTGACCCCCCCAAAGGTCAGCCCTGCTGCAGGGCCCTCCAATAGGTGGGGGCGGAAGCAGGCCCCTCCGACAAATCTGCTGCCTCATCTCCCCACCCCGCACTCACGATGGTCTCGGCCATGGCGTCCGCCGCCGCCGCCGCCGCCGCCGCCCGGCCCCGCTCCCTGCGCCGCAGCGTCCCGCGGCCCCCGGCCCCCCAGGCCGGCACCAAGGTTCCGGGTCCAAACGGTTCCGGCCCCGCTCCCCAGCACCGCACTTCCGGCTTCCGGCGCGAACCGGAAGGGTCCGTTGCCACCCGCCATCCCCCGCCCCCTTGTGGTGCATCACGTAAACCCTTCCCTCCCCGCACGTCGGTTCCGCCGCATTTCTGTTCCTACCTTCTAAGCCGCCCTCCCCGGGGCAGGGAGGGGGATGGATGGAGGCGGGCGGGGGTCAGGGAGGGCCTGGCCCTGGGTACACTCTGGCCGGTCGTCCCCCGAATTTGTGGGCTACAACGTGCTGGGCAATACCTGCTGCCCTCTGCCTCCCCACAAGCTGTTTTTCTCCGATTTAAAACGCCTGGTTTTCTCCAATTTAAAAAACAAACAAACCTGACTTTCATATTAAAAACAAGCAACCCGAAATCCGCACTTTCCCCCATGATTGAAAATGAAACATCACTAATATATACACAAGCCGGACTCATGGTAGAGGCGGTTTATTAGCTTTTTGGAAAAAAAAAAAAAAGTAGTCTTTAATTGCAAGCTTTCTTGAATTGCACGCTTTCATTGCAAGTGCCTGAACGCTTGCACTTGCAATTCAAGAGTTTGCAATTAAAGACTTTTTTTTTTTTGCAAAAATCTCGGCGGTCCAATAAAAGAGATCACCTCTACTACCAATCTGGATTGCTTTTTTTCCTCTAAACCAATATGGCTACAATCTGGAAACCAGACTCGTATATACAAAATATGTATAGCGGTGTTTCATTTTAATCACGGGAAAATGTGGATTTTGGGTTTCTTTTTTTAATCCGAAAATTGGGGATTCTTTTAAATCAGAGAAAACCAGAATCCCTGCACATCACAGACCACCCCCCCCAGCCACCCGCTCCCCCCTGGGCTTGACCCCCCTGCCTTGCCCCAGTGAATTCAGAAAGCCCCACATGCCAGGCCACGTCTGCTCAGGGCAGCCCTCCAGGACGGCCCTGGAGGCTCCAGGAATGAGATATGAATCTCCAGGAGACTCGGCACAATGTACCAGGAGCACAAGGCAGCAAAGCTGTGAATGCAAAATGCAAGAATATGGCAACAGGATGAAGACAAATGTTTAGCTGGCTTGGAGTTAAGTCAATCCATTTTGCAACTCAACAGCCAGACAGGAGAGAAACCTTACTAAAACACGGCCATTTAAAGAAAAACCCTGCAATTTCTGAAAGCCGCATCATGCAGAGTGGATCACCCTGGTGGTCAACGATAGGGCATTCATTAAAACAAATATTAAATGTTGAATGACAAATCTGATTTGTTCAGTAGTCCAGTGGGTTTTTTTAAGTGTAATAGTCATCTGCATTTGGCTTCCTGATGTCAAGTTCACGCACCATAATCCATACCTGATGCACGCAAGCACACGGGCACGCTGGCACTGTGTGTCATGGGCACACTGGCATTGCAGAAACCTCGCGGAATAGAGCTGGCAACCCTACCCAAGTCCGTCTGTCAGGCCAAGTGTCTGTAGGGCAGCCCCAGGCAACGCTCAGGCTTTGTAACAGTGGTGGACAAATGCACGTAAAGGAGGCATTGACTGAACTCTCTGGGGCTTGCAAAGGCTTTGTACACTCATGCCAATGCCTCGGTCTGTACCCCGACCCCCTGGGCACGTCCAGATTCAGTGCAAGTGCTGGGTCACTAAGCCTGCTTCTCTTATCGCATAAAACATGCCAGCACCCTCCCTCACTGCTCAAAAGGTTCAGAGAAACCCAGTTACCAGTGCCCAAAAATGCATATGCATGACCCGACTCTTTGAATCTGTCCTGCAGCTAGGGTGGCCATCATAGAGGACAGTCTGGTTTTCTGCTCCTCTGTCTTCTATTGATACGAAACCTGGTGCCTTTATGTCCTCTGTTTTGCTCTCAAAATATGACAACTGGACCGTCCTCTATGATGGCCACCCTACCTGAAGCCCTGCTTAGCCCTGGCTCACTGTCTGCTCGCATCAAACACAGAGCAGATCGGTTCGGCACTCTGCAGCCTGCCCCAGTTCAGGATCACAGTCTCCAGGATCCCCGCCAATGATACCTCTGACAGTAACAAACGGGACGTGCGCAGGAGAGGGGAAAGGGGCTTGGTTTGGAGCCAAAACCCAACCGAAGAGATTCTTCTGTCATCCACTTCTGCCAAGCAAGTGTCACAGGGCAGATGATCCACAGGACCTGACTTTTTGCAACCCACATGCTCTTTTAGCAGCATGTGAGTTGCACATGGGCCAAAAGTGTCATCGTTGCACCAAAATGCCCTTGATGAGCTGCTGACTCCTTCCATCAGCCAACAAGCTAGTGAAGCCTGGGATGGTCTCCCACCCAGGACGCCGGGTAGAAGTTTGTTGCCAGTTCTCAGCTTCCCCTGGTGCCAACGGCACAGTCCTTAAGTCCCTTGGGCCACACCAGTGTCGCCGCTCCCGAGCCGCGGTTGTGAACCTAGTGCTCAGCAGCCTGGCAAGCCCCCTATGTTCATCCATGAAAGGGGGAGCAGGCAAGGAGCACAGAGGACATCACCCTTCTCCCTGCTGATCTGCAATAGTGGCTAGCTGAAGCGATAACGTTTCCCCCAGCTAGCAAGTTCCCTCAGCATCAACCCATCCTCCTGGGTCGATGTGCAGGCAGGAGGATGTCTGGATTTGTGCAGGCAGGAGGAATTGCATGGGGCAACAGGTGCTACCTGGGTTCAAAGGAATTGAGGGCAGAGTTAAAACATAGCGTACAGGACCCAGTAGTCAAATTGCTCTATCACTGTGGTCTTTGTAGAGCTAGAAAGAGCATCTGACTGGGTCCCAAGACAGCCCGAGGAAGAAGAAAGCATCAGAAGAGGACACCAGACTACGAGATCAGTGCATGCTAGGCAGAGCGATCACCTGCCATGCAGCCCCTGCTGCAGTCAGGGGCTGTGGAAATACAGGTGGAGAGAGAATCAATGAACGTGGGCAGAAACCTCTCGTTATCAGCACCCCTGTTCCCTGACAAAGAGATGTCAAAGGAGTACGACCCAGGAGAAGCAAGGCACGGCATCCATGTAGGGAACGCCCAGGGTCTGCCGGACGAGGGGTGCCACGCAAGGTGAAGGATCAGCAGCGAGAAGGCCTGCACATAACACCCTGTATTGGGAGCTACTAGCTAACAGAAAAAGATGCAAACGGACTAAAAATTAAACGCCTGTGCAATGTGCATGCTAAGGGAGGTGGAGGAAGCTGGATTGGGCATGGAAGGAGGAACTATGAGCAGTCTCCCAAATAACAACCCTGGGAACATATGGACATGGGGGGGAAGGCGGATGGAGGCTGCACGGCTGAGGAGCTGCTGCAGATGAAGCAGGTGTCACGCAAAGAGGAAGGGCCCAGAAAAGCCGCCTATGCCAAATAAAGGAGGACTGAGGATAATAGAGCCAAGACCCTGATGGACACAAGGCAGCACGGAGACCGTGGCTTTGGGCACCCCGTTCTGCAACAGGCTTTGACTGAAGGAGGAGAAAACTGAAGCCTCCACGAGACACTTTAATTGGGGCTGTCTCTACACTGGTGCTTGGGGAGACCCAGGGCAGCATTTCCAGAAGCTCCTAAATGATATAGGAGCCCAAGTCCCGCTTCCAGAAATGCCTGGCTTAAATCTTACTGGGAGTCAATGGTACGTGATCCCTGGCACTTTGCAGCTGGGAATCGGGCTCTGTCACGGCAGAAATATTACTCTGAGTAAGCAAGAGTGGGGATCTTCAAAGGAGCTTGAGGGAATTAGAGAGCTGACCCCCATCATTGTTATTTATATCCTGTATTTGCCCCAGCATGGCATTTCTTACGTATCCCCTTCACCTGGCAGCGGGTCTGCCAGCTGTTTGAACCTTTGAAAATAGCCCCAGGAGCTCTGCTTTTGGAAATGGGTTCCTAAATCACCTAGGCCCTTTAAAAAATGTTTACCCAGAGCCATGAGGGAAACGCAAAGCAGGGCTAAGCTGCGGGAGCAGATTTCGGGGGCAGGGGGGTACAGCTGAGCTGCGAGCAGCCCCTGGGGATGGCTGATTAGAAACCACCGCCTCACCAGGGCTCCCTTTCTCTTTGCAGCCATTTGGGCAGAAAGCCCTGAACTACGCCCAGCTGCAGAGGAGCCAGAATTGGTCCAGAGGTGCTGGGGCCTATTTAAGCCATGAAATGTGACTTCTCACATGATTCCAGCATGATCGAGATATCTGCTCAGCCCCGGGGCTCCCCTGCCTCTGCTCCCACCCTGTTGCTTGTGTGGGCTTCTTGCTGACCAGGCCTGGGAAAAAAGCAGCAGGATGAAATTCAAGCACAGGCTGGAAGCAATGCGAGGCAGGCTCTTCAAGTGCCCTGGCACTGCTGAGCAGGAGGTTTCCCTTGAGGAGGTGACGGTGGAAGAGGATGAGCGCAGCTGCTTGCTACCCAAGGTAAATGCTAGGTCTGTGCTACAGGCTGGCTGCAGAGATGCTGGCTTAATGCTTCTCCAGGGGCTGCTTTGTGCATCTGGATGCCCTTGGGTAGGTTTGGGGGTTGCTCTCTACCTAGGAGGTGCAAATACTCTGAGGAGCGGTTGCATTCCTAGCATCTGTCTTCTCCTCCTCGCCCTGAGGGTGCTGAGCAGACCCGACTGCCCTGAAGCCAGATAAGACCCTCCAGCCCTGGCTGTAAGGGTCAAACTCTCATGAGCCCTGCAACCATTAGCCCTGTTCTCAATCAAGGGGATGACTTTCCTGCCTGTGCTGGCTCCCTCTGCTAACTGTCTAGCAAGCAACTAACCTCATCCAGAGGCTTTGGGGACTGGAGGAAGCTTTAATTCCTGTCCCCAGCTCCTGAGCTGGGCTCTGCATACCCACGCTGCTCTGGCTAGGCAGGAAGAGCTTCTGTGCAGCTTTTTAGAGAGAAGGGCTAGCGATGGGAAGGCATGTACCCTGGGACCAGTGCCATGCTGTCAGCTCTGGGTGAGGCAGGTGTAATTCCTGATGGACTTGTGCAGTGTGGTAAAACCAGGACTAATGGCCAAGCAGCTGAAGATCCACTCCCTCTGGGGAGCATGGCCTGAGCCGGAGGCATCTAAAGGAAGGCAGCTTTCTTTGGGAGGGCAGCCCGTCTTGACTGGATTGTTACAGGGATCCTGAACTATCTGTGTGTGGCAGCCTGGTGCTCTACAGCAGGGCATAGGTGGGGCATTTCTTGCCCTAGGCCCCTCTGATCTCTGCTCGGGGCCCTCCATGCTGTCCCACCTCCAGTTCTGCTGGATCTACAGCATGGGCCTCTCGGCTTCGGAGGGTGTCGGGCTGCGGGGTGTAGGACCGGTGGGAACAGGCTGCTGTAGAACCAGGACCGGGCACTTCCAGCCGTAGGAACCATTGCTCATTTCCCAGCTTCCCCATCCCCCATGTGGTGCTGGGCAGGACACTGGTCCTCCACCCCTGCATCTACCTGGATGCTGGGTCGGGGCCAACCACATGGTCTGGGGGCTCCTTACCCCTGTCCCCCACTTTAAACTGAGCCCCAAAGCCCTGAGGTCTCCCTGAGGGCTGGTTGCTTTCAGCACCCTGCCCATCTCCCATGACGGGTTTGGTTTGGCATCTTCCTGGGACCAGAGCTGCATGCCAAGCCCCCTGGGCTAGGGCTTCTGCAAGGTGGGGGTCTGCTCTGGGTGAAGCCAACTGACTCGTTTGCGCTCTCTCCATCCCATCAGCGCCCCGGGCTGGGCAGGCTGTTCCTGGTGTCCCACCTCCGTGACGTCCTGTCCTTCTCCACTGAAGACCCAGACGCCGACCACGCGTGCCTGGGGAAGTGGCAGCGTCTCGAGCCACCCCTGGGCACCTGCAGCTCCTGCGTCCGGTACGTGGCCTTCAGCTGGAACCTCCTGTTCTCCATCCTGGGCTTGCTGACCCTGGCGGTCGGGCTCTGGGGGCTCCTGGACAAGGAGTCGCTGCTGGGCGAGCGCGTCGGGCTCCTGGGCACGGACCCCATGCTCTTCCTGGCCCTAGTGGGGCTGGCGGTCAGCACGCTGTCCCTGGCGGGCTGTGCGGGGGCCCTCTATGCCAACGTCTGCCTCCTCAAGTTCTTCACTGGGGGTGTCCTCACCTTTGTGGCCATGGAGCTCCTGGGCGGGCTGCTGCTGTACACCCTGAGGCACCGGATAAAGGACTCGCTGCGGGACACCATGCTGCTGGCCGTGCTGCGATATCAGGATGACCTCGACCTGCAGTTCCTCATGGATGAAATCCAGACGGGTTTGCAGTGCTGCGGGGTGGAGTCCTACTTGGATTGGGAGACCAACCTGTGAGTAGCAGGCCTGGGGAGGGCTCTTCTGGGGTGCTGAGTGGCAGCTGTGAAGCCTGAAATGACTTGGCTTTGGGAAAGCCACCAGTATGGGGTTTGGCTAGCACGGAGCGCGCTGCAGCTGGGCAAGCTGCTGTTGCATGTATTGTACAGGAGTCTTTGCAGCTGCTTACCATGCCCCTGGGCTCCTAGTCCAGTGCTGTGGGGAGTGGAGGCTTTACTGCTAGGATTGCTGCAGTTTAAGTGGACCCTCTCCAACCCACCTTGTCCCATCCTAGGTATTTTAACTGCAGCTCTCCCGGCGTCCAAGCCTGTGGCGTTCCAGCTTCCTGCTGCCTGGAGCCTCTGGGAAACGGGACCATCGCCAACTCGCAGTGCGGCTTTGGGGCCCTGGGCCTGGCGGCCTCCGTGGCTGCAGGCACCATCTCCCTTGGGGGCTGCCTGCCCCAGGTGACACGGTGGCTCAACAGCCACGTGGGGGTGATCGGATCCTACTTCGCCTGCCTGCTGGCCGTGGAGGTTGGAAGCTTGTTGCTGGCCACCAAGCTGCTGGTGGATGTGGCCCTCGCTCGTGCGGCGATCCAGATGACCCGTGGCACGAGCCTGGACCCTGGACACACAGGGCCGATGGGAACTTGACTGGCTCTACACAAGCTGACGCTGAACCTGAGGATCTTCCAGCCCTACCTACCCTGAATGCCCTGGGGTACGAGCCCTGCTCTCTGGATGGTTGCAGAGAATGGCCTTTTAGCCTGTTGTGTGGAAGGAGGGCTCTGCTGTGCTTGCACAGCCCCTCCGCTTTCTGAATAAACCTATGGACTGACTCAAGGACTTGGGCTGTCTTGTGGTGTGTGGGGGTGCTTTCTCATTTTCCCCCCGACTCCACTTACCTTAGGTTAGCCTGGGTCCTTGCAGCAGGAGCAGTTGTGCTGGGCTCTGCCTGCTGGGATGAGCTCCTTTCTTGCAAAGTCTGAGCTCCTTTGCAAAAGGAGATGCCCTGTTCCTCTATGCCCTTGGCAGTATGTGTGGTGGCAGTACCCCAGGGCCCTGGCTGAGGGAGCATGGGTGGTGGATGGGGGTGCTTAAATGCCTGAGGGCTGAGGCTTCCGCTGTTTGAGGGAACAGCTATGCTGCCTCTATAGGGAGAGTGGGGCTGACTCCCTCATTCCCTGACCACAACATGGGCCCCTCTTTGCCCTGCTGTCTGGGGACCCAAGAGCAGTCCCAAATGCACTAGCTCTGCTGGCCTGGCTCCTGTCTCAGGCCTCAAAACAAGCTGTCGCGAGCACGGCCAGACTTTAGAGAGGGGCTGATGCTGTAGCACTTTGCCCCCAGCCACTCAGCCCTGCCCTGGTGCAGCCCCCAGCAAGGTCACCTTTACCCAGAAGGGCAGTCCAGGGTTGTGGCAGTAACTCCCCCACCTTGGGCATGCCCAGACTGTTGGGCTTTGAGTCCAGGACTGCCCCGGCACTGGCTGTCCGTGGACCAGCAGTACTGCTTATGCATGGAGATCAGCTGCTCTTTCCCTCTTTCCCCCCAGGTGCAAATAGCTTTTTCAGAACCACAGCTCCAAGCACTCGCCTTCCCAGACTCTTTTTTGTTCTCCTAAAAGGCACAGGCTTAAATTATACCCAGCACCCTTGCATGAGAGAGCCCAGCAGCTGGTTGCAGCAGGTCAAGGGCGATATTTTTTTCTCTCCTTCCCTGGAGCTGGCTGCATTCAAGCACTGCTGCACGCCCAGAGCTTGAGACATGCTCGGGGATGGGAAGTGCTAGGGAAGCAGCCTCGGGGGGGACAGGTTCCATTAACTTGGGGCACAAGTGGGGCAAGGGGATGATTTCTGTCCTGAAGCAGCTTCTGGCAAGCAGCACCACACCATAAACCTGCCTCGTGAGCTGCTCTGATGTCCCCAGGGAGTGGCTGGGTCCAGCCTGTGTGGCTCTTGGCTCCAGGGAGCTGAGTGTGCAGGAGGGCCCTGCTCTGGAGACTGGCCTTGAGGGTAGGGAACTCCAACGCCTGGAGGGCGAGACTTAGGGAAGGGGCTCATGTCATGGGAACCCAGTGCTAAGGGGTCTGGCGTAGGGCAGAGCTGGCAAGAGAGACACAGACACGACGCGGGTCCTACTGATCGTCCCGAGTTTAATGCCGACCGCTCTGATCACTACAAGCCTGGGGGACAGGGCTCGTTCGCTACAAGCCTGGGGTTAGCTCCTCCGGCTACGGTGCAGCTGCAGTGCAGACACAGCTCCCTCTACCTACATAGCCAAGGCCGTGATCTATGTGGGTGGCAGGGTGGGGGAAGAAAAAGAGGTGCACGCCCTGCGCCCAGAGCGCTGCCTAGATGATGCCGTATTGAGCCAGCTCGTGGAGCTCCAGGTGACTGAAGGCTTCCCAGGGGCAGATCACAGTGATATCTGGAAGGGAAGGAACGAGAATGCCGGTGAGAGATTGCAGGCCGCCAGGGCATCATGCACGTTGCTCACACCAGCACCCTGGCACCCGTGCTTCCTCCAGTGCCCTTTAAAGCCCTGTAGGAGTGTTTGCCTCTTCAGAGAGAGGGGGATCAGGGGCAGGATGGGGTCTGGGCACACTGGTATTGCCGCGGGGAATGAGGCAGGGAGTCCCCAGTCTCAGCTCAAAAAGGCAGAGCAGAGGAGAGGGGCTGGACAGCACAGCATGCTGCTGCCCATGACTGACAAGTGCTAGCGGGGCTTGAGGGAGAGAGGGGTTGGCCCAGTGCCTGCCACAAGCTAGCACCGCTCTCCCGTGTTCCCACACCATCCCCGGGTCCCACGGCTCAGTACCTGTGCCCAGTCCTTCCATGCCAGGGATGTCGTCACCGAACCTGCAGGCAAACACAGGGACGCATTCATCTCTCCAGCCCGGGAGCTCCCTCACCTCTGCCCCAGCCCAGCAGCCACCGCTGCTCGAGTCCCCTAGCACTGCCGTGAGGGTGCAAGGCAGAGAGCCTGAGCACTGCCAGCGGTCTCCCTGGGATGTCAATCTGCCCTGCCCACCCCTGAGCTGGCCGCACCTCCCTGCGCATCCCTGCTCTGGCTTGCCCTGTGTACGCACCCTTGTCCCCGGGGGGGTGGTAGGGCAGGGCACTTGATGATGCAGTGATGAATGGGTCCTGGCTGCTAGGGCAGTGCTGCGGAGGGGTGCGCATGGCTCGGATGCCAACTCGGGCAAGCATCCTAGCCTGGCAGGTCCTGGCATGCTCTGTCTGCTGGGATGTTCTGCACCCCAAGGTCCCCCAAACCCCTGTTATAACAGAGCTCAGCCCCTCACACACTTACCCCTGGACTCCCTTCTTGGGCGGTTTGCTCTTGAACTGCCTGGTTTGCCTCTGCTTGAATTTGGGGGGCCCTTTTCTGGGGGTGGCTGGCCCGCCAGTCACCCTGGTGGCTGATTTGAACTCCTTGTACTCCAGCTTGGGCGGCTCCAGGCTCATGGCTGCGGCGGGCAGTTGGCGGCTGGCGTGGTCACCCTGGCTCCAGGTTGTAGCTTCTCCTCAGATGCAGCTCGGCTGGTCACACCTGCGGGCACAGGGAATTCGCTGCATGGGGGCTGCGTGCTGCCCTCCTGGGTCAGCCTGGGCTTCGCTGGCTCAACCACGGCCCCTGCTAGAAGAGGGCTGAGTGCCACGTTGGGGCTGCAAGGCTGGGCATGGATGAGGCATGCAGCAGGGCTGTAGTCCTGCCATGCAGCAGCCTCGTTTGCCCTGTGGCTACAGCTGTGCTTTCTGGTCCCCACACCAACCCCCCCATGGCTATGCTAAGAGGTGCAGCCCGAATAGGAGCCCCCGAATTGCTTGGACCAGGCGCCGGTGTCAGCGCATGGTAACGAGACCCTCCGTGCCCGTGCGCTGGAGGCTCTGCGTCTAGCTGTGGGACAGGGACCTGCCCCTGCTGCGGTGCTGAAGGGAAGTGCCTGCAACCTTGGAATTAGCCCAGCTCAGATGCGCTAATCTCATTACCGCAAAGGCACTGAAGGGCATCCACGGACCAACCTGGGGCTGCAGCCTCAAGCTTCTTCCACCCCAAAACCATTTGCTTACAAATACTGGCTGCTTCCCCCTGCCCCCCAGCCAGGGTTCAGAGCCTGCCGGACACCCGGGGCAGCTGCATCCCAGGGGCTCCGACTACTTTACCCTGCCTGAGAGCGGGAGGGGGCTGAATGGATCAGCAGCACGTGGAGGTCTGCTGAGCACGAGGTGCTCTAAGTGCCCCACAGGACCAGACCGGGCCACGTGCGTGGCAGATCACATGGACCCCAGCTTGTTGCCAACACCTGCGAGCCACGTGAGGTCAAGGGCAAACCAGAGCCTCACTCCCTGGTGTGCCAGGCCCCGGGGTCCGTGCTCCCCGGTCGCCCCTGCAGCCACGGGTGGGCGAGCCTGGCATCCCTCTGACTTCCAAAGTGCAACAGGTAATGCACAGACCTCCCCCACCGATGCTGCCCTCTGCATTTCTCCTCCTTGGGCAGGGAGCCCAGCTCCGGAGCACAAACGACTCTGCCCCTGCCCCGAGGGGCGGCAACACAGGCTCCCGGCCCGGTGCCCGGGCAGCTGGACTTCCCCACAGCCGAGTGAGCAACCAGGAGGCGGCAGCAGAAAGATGCCAGGAGGTCACCTCGCTTATCGGCTTGTGTGGCACGAGGGGAAACCGGTCAGTGAAAGTAGCAGATTTAAAGCCAATCCCAGGGAAAAGCCTTTCCATAATGAGCAGCCAGAGAGCAGGAGCTGGGTGGGAGTCATTGAATCCTAGAAAATGAGGGCTGAAGGGACCCCAGGAGGTCACATCTAGTCCAACCTCCTGCTCGAAGCAGGACCAGCCCTAACTACATCATCCCAGCCAAGGCTTTATCAACACTTCCAAGGATGGAGATGCCACCCCCTTTCTGGGGAGCGTGTTCCAGTGCTTTACTGCCCTCCTAATACCCAACCTCAACTTCCCTTCCTGCAACTTGAGCCCATTGCTCCTTCTGTCATCTGCCCCCACTGAGAACAGCCCACCTCCATCCTCTTTGCAGCCCCCCTGCAGGGAGTTGAAGGCTACTATCAAATCCCCCTCAGTCTTCTCTTCTGCACACTAAACAGCCCAGCTCCTGGGAGCGCAGGCACCCGCAGGGAGAGGGAAAGCATAAGCTGCCAGGCTGCAGCTGCCCAGAGATCACGAGGCAGAGACCATCCCCCAGGGTTACAACCACCAGCCCTGCCCTACCCCAAATGCAGGCCTGCCCCCACCAGTGCATGGACAGGCCACGTGCTGGCTCTACACAGCCCCAGCCTGGTGCACCTGGGGGGTGGGGGGGGAACACCACACGTTCTCTTGCCATCTGTCCTGACAGCACCACATCCCCCACCCCCCGGGACCTGCCACAGGGGAGAAAAGCCAAACTTTCCCAGCCGAGACCCTCATCCCGGGTGCAAACCCCAGCACGTCTGCAAGGGAGGAGCCTTCCAGGCAGGACAGCCCCAGAGGTGTCTCCAGGTAGCCAGGAGCTGCAAGCTTGGGGCAGCTTCTCGGCTAGGAAACACGGAGGGGAAACCACGGGGAGGTTGAAACATTGCCTTGCCCTTGACGCAGGGGTCCTGTTAGGAAAGGTGTCCCTGCTAACACTGAAATGAGTCCCAGGGAAGGCAGAGACGGGGCAAAAGCCATCTCGTTTCAGCCGCGGTGCAAGTTCTCTGCACCCAGCGCAATTCCCCCTCGCAGTCTTCTCCCACACGGCCCCGAACCAAGCACTGTTACCTGCTCAGCTCCCAGTAAGGGCCCTGCGCCGGTCCCCAGCCCCCACGAGCCTCCACCCCGCACCCATGCACGTGGCCACCCTTCTCCCCCAGTGCTGCCCCTCCCTGCCTGCCAGGCCCCTTGCTAGCTGCTAAGCCCAGGGACGGATGGGGTGAAGGTGACCTTGGGGGCAGAAGCTGACACCCATGGCTCAGAGGCCACCTCCCCCCTGCACTGATCCTGTCCGTCCCGTGTCTTTAGGCACTAAGCTCCTCAGGGCTCTTACGCTCAGGCCGGACACCCGCACGGTGCCTAATGCCCTGCACAGGCCCATGAGGTCACTGGGCAACAGCAAGAAGAGCCACAAGGCCCCCGCGCTTAGCATCCAGCGCGTGCGTCATCCCAGCGGGAACGCTGTGACCTGTGTCCAGGTCAGGATTGGGTGCAATGTCATCTGCCCTGTCCCCCACCACTCTCCTGGCTCAAGGGCGCGCTGCTCATCTGCATCAGCAGGCGTCTCTCTTGCCTTTAAACCCCCAGGTGGGCAACAACTCCGGCCCAGGGGGCTACAGGCACCACAAGTCAGGGCTTCTCTTCCCACTTCCCCGTGTCCCGGGACTGGCAGCACTCAGGCAGCCGGCTGGGTCAGCCCCAGGGTGGAGGATCCCTGCATCCCTTCCCAGCAAGGCTAACAAACGTGTGCTTGGCGATCCCAAGGGGATGGGATCTCTTGGCATGTCCCGCAGAAAACCATTTCCCCTGCTCCCACCACCACCATGCACGCCTGGGGGACCCTCCACTGATAGCCAACCTGTCCCTTGGCAAGGGCTCCCCTCCCAGGACCCCCTGCCACAGCGCCCCTGGAGATGGAGGTGGAAACGCCAGTTCCAGGGCAGGGGAATTGAAAAGAAAACGCGCAGAAACATGAAGTTTGGACCCTTACTACCCACCCTGGTAATGGGGCACCTACCCCCCACGGTGCCCCGAGGCAGGCAACAGCTTGGCAGAGCCCAGCCGAGTTTTCCACTATCCCAAGGATTTGGAGGTGGCTTTTGTGCAGGGCCCAGTGTGGCAACACAGGGTGGTGGGAGGTTGATACCCCGCAGCCCTCAGCAAGGGGAAAGGGAACCGAGGCAGCCTAGGGGCTCCTGCCGTGCTATACCAGGCACCCCCCACAGCCCACGGGATTACGCCTCCGAGTCCCAATGGCTTCACCCTGCCGAACTCACCCTAAAGCCCAGTGTCAAGTCCTAGCCCCCTGCGCCCAGGAGGAAACACAGCTGCCCCCACCTGTGGGTGACACGAGGGCAGCCAAAGTGGACAGACAGCAGACGCTGGGAGCTGAGAACTGCCGCGTTCGGGGCACTGCCCTCGCAGGGGGGTACTCACCCTGGCCAGCTGGTTCACAGGACTAGCAGCTCGTGGAGGGCCAGCGCTCCAGTCCACGCTCGCTGACTGCGATGGCCTGGAGCCCTATAGACACTCTGGATGGGTCCAGGGGGCCCAAGGATTTATCCTGCTCCCGCGTAATAGGATTATGACCCTTCTTTTTGAAAGGGGTAATCTGACGTCCTCTGCAATGATATGTGCGTGGCCAGGGGGAGGGGGCCGTGCATGTGCACCAGAGGGGGTTGCCACAGCGTCATCACACCAGCTGCTGTCTGCTTTACTGGGGGCTTTATGGGCCAAAATGCCGTCCCAAAGGGCCTCAGCTTTGCCCTGGGCTCAGGGCATTTCCAAGCCTCCTTTCACTTGCAAACTGCACGTGCTGGCAACCAGGCACCTGGAGTGGACTGCATTGAGTCTGCTTGGATGGGGAGCCTGGGCCAGGTCTTGCAGCCCCTGGGGTACAGGGAGGGCACCCCAGCATGCATCCCACACAGCTATTGGGGCCCCACCAGCTGCTTCTCAAATTGCCCTGGCCACGGCTCCCTTGTCATCAGGCGCTTGTTAAGTCAAGGCAGAGACATCTGGGAAGGGAGGCAAAATGCCCTGTATGCAGGCCCAACAGAAAGGAGCATTCAGCACACCTGCCCCACTCTGCTTTGGGCATGTCACAGCCCCGCTCCTGGCTATTTGGTCACGAGGTGGCCTCCATACCCGGTACTGACTGGATTCTGCTCTGCACATGGACAGCCTGTGCCCTGGAGAGCAAATCACGTGTGAGCCACAACACGTAGATCTGGGTGCACGATGCCAGCCCATGTCTTGCCCCCGGGGCCTTACCTGCTGTGCCACCTCGAGCAGCAGGGACATCACCAAGCATCTGGGCTCTGGCAGGCTCCTCAATGCAGCGGCCTCCTCCTGACCAACTGTGGCTGGGGTGGGGCCCAATTCTGTAAGCAGCGGTGAGTCCTGCAGGTCCCAGCAGCTCTTAACCAGGCTCAGAGTCCTTGGTGATGTGCCTTGGGTGTCCTGGACTGGGTGCCCCACGCTCTCCCGGTCTGCCGCTGGGTTGCCTTCTTTGAGCTTTCCCCTTAATCCCCTTGCACTAAAGCCATTATAACAGGCCTAAGCTGGGCACATTTTAATTGAACTCCAGGCCTCTCCACTAATTATCCTTAGCTCAACTACAGCAGAGAGGCTCAGCCCCAGGCAGGAATGTTTGCAGTCGAGCTGGCTGAGCTGGGGGTCCCGGCAGCCCTGCTCATTACCGAGGCTGTCCCAAGACCTGCTACCAAACGCCGCTCCATAATGACCCCGGCCTCACAGGACAGGTCCCAAGCTGGGGCGGGAGCTGGGGAACGAGTTCATTAGCCATCGCACAGCTGCCCTCAGACCCGCTGGGGGGCTGGGCACGGCTTTTCCAGCCTGTACCAGAGGCGGGCAGCATCCACACAGCAACGGTTAGCAAGCAGGGAGGAAAGAACTGCAGCACCTGAAATGCCAGCCCCAGAGGGACGCGAGTTGCAGGGAAGGGCCAGGCTAGGCCTGGCGTGCTGGGGAGAGACCATGTGGGGGCACGGCCCTGCAGGCCTTACATGCCCCTGGGCTGTGTTGTGTGACCCCCAGAGCAGCCCAGACGTGGATGGATTGGGCACGTGCCTCACAGATGCAAGAATCTCTACGCTCATCGCCCGCTGAGGACTCTGGAGGTAGGCACGACCCCCCAGAGAGCCCAGGAGCTCAGGGCACCAAACCGCCAGCTCTCTGGATACCCAGCCGCGACACGAAGCTAGCACAGGCAAGGCAAGACATACCATGGCAGCGCCCAGATGCCCCAACCATGAGCAGGGACCTGCCGTGCCAGGCACTGGGAACGCAGAGAGGCTGCATGCACGGGTCAGGATTTATTCCCGCCTCATCTGCACCGAGCCAAGTGAATAAATAAATAAATAACCCACTGGTGTGCAGAGCCCCGAGCCCCTCCTGAGTCCATCTGAGCAGGAGCAGGGGCAGGGGCGGCCTTGGGTCGCCCGCGGGCAGAAGGAGGGTCCTCGAGGCGGCACCAGGGCATCAGTCCTTCTTCATGCGGAGGCTGATCTCCATCTTCAGCACCGCCTTGATGTTCTCGTCCTGGATGTGTCGCTCCACGGCGGCGAGGGCCTGCTCCCCGCCGTCCCGGTAGTGCTGCAGCAGCTCCTCCACGTAGGCCAGCCACACGCAGTTGTGGCACCCGCTCATGCAGCAGTTCGTGGGCGGGAGCAGTGTGGGGGGCACCGAGAAAGGGCTGGCCCCATCCTTCCCGGGTGCCGAGGCTTCCCGGGGGCAGGGCTCTGCCTCGCCCGCCGCCTGGGGGCTGCGGCCGGGGGCATCCGTGGGGTCGGCCTTGGCCGGGCTGGCCGGGCACCGCCGGAGGCTACGGGAGCCAGGGCACGGGGGCAGGACCTGCTGCCCGGCAGAGAGCCCCAGGGCCAGGGGGGCGCCTCTGCAGCGCTGCCAGCATCCCTGTGGGGGGAAGCACACCGGGAATGATGGGCGGGCAGGACCCCTGCCCAGCTAGCCCCAGACCCCACCCCAGTCTTGACGCCAGGACATGACCCCGAGCCCCCCAGCTGACTTTTCAGCCCACCCCCAGCCAACGACAGCCCCCCAAAAGTACCCCAGTGCCCCCCACCCCCTGCCTAGACCCCCCTGACCTTTGCCCCCCCAGCGCCCCTGCCCCAAACTGCGCCCGCTCCCAACATCCCTTCCCCCAGGCGACCTTTAACCTTTGCCCCCAGGGCCCCTTTCGCCCAGGCAGCCTTTAACCTTTGCCCTTTGCCTTTTGCCCCCTGCCCCTGCCCCTGCCCTTGCCTGGGTCCCGGCAGTCAGGCGCCGGCAGCACTCAGCAGCCCCCCACAGCAACATCCCGACCCTGGCGGCGGCGGCCAATCGCAACGCCACTTCCGCGCAGCAGAGAACCAATGGGAGTGGAGGAACTAGGCCGGGGGCGGGGCTCCGCGCGAGGCTGGCCAATGGAGGCGGCGGGGTCAGAGGGCAGCAGGAAGTGTCGCGTGCGGCCGGCACGTGGGTGGGCGCCGCCATGGGGAAGCGGCCGGCGGCGCCGGGCCCAGGGGGGGCCCGCTCCCAACCCCCTGCCCCCGCTCCGTGCCGGGCGCCGCGGGGCCGAGACCTGCCGCCGGGGCGGACGGAGCAGCAGGACGTGCCCTACCGCCTGCGCGAGCTGCTGCGGAGCCGGGAGCTGATGCGGAGCCGGCAGGGCAGGAGGCGGCGGCGGGCAGGTAACAGGGCCGGGGCCGGGACCCGCAGCCCGGTGCCCCCCGTCCCTGGAATGGAGCGGAGCCGGGCGGTTATCCCCCCGCTTCTCCAGGAGCCTCGGGAACGGGGGTGGAGGGGTCCTGGGTCTCCGCCTTGGCCCTGCCTCCGGCGGGACAGCGTGGGCATCGCCTCCCCCTGCGCCCCATAGAGAGGAAGCCGAAGCCGGCGGCCCAGGATGACATCGTGGTGCCCAAGTTCAAGCGGCGCAAGCGGGAGCCGGAGGCGGCGTTCGTGCGGCGCATGGAGCAGGAGGCGCAGCATGTGCTGTTCCTCACCCAGAACCAGCTGCAGCGCGAGCCCGAGAAGCAGGAGCCAGCCCCGGAGAAGTCTGCCCGGAAGAAGGAGTACGTCCGGCAGTGCTCGCCACCCGGGCAAGGGCTGGGGCGGGCAGGCCCAGGACGATGTATTGCCCCGTGCGGCAGGGACCATGTGCTGGCTCCGGCCGTCACCCCGGGGGCGGGGGGGGGGTTGTATACTAACTCTTTTGCATCCTGGAGCATGGAAAGGAAAGGATAAAAGCAGCGGGTTGCCAAGGGGCCAAATCACCCAGCTTTCCCCTACCCTGGGGCAGGCTCCCAAGTCTGCACCCAGCCCACCGTTCCCAGAACCAGTCGTGGGCCCCCACTGCACTGTGCTGAACCAGCTCTCCTGGGCACTAAAACCCAGCAGCACCTCGCCCCGGGCTGCTGGGGGCAGAGCACCGAGCATCCCTAACTCGGACCTGGCTCTGCCTCCCCCTGTGTCTGCAGGTTCTGGAACAAGAGGCTGGATAAAGTTCGGAAGAAGAAAGCGGAGAAGAAGGCAGTGACGCTGGAGCGGGCCCTGCTCCAAGGTAGCTAGCACCAGGCTGGGGTGGGGTGGGTCAGGCAGGGAAGAGAACCGGGCCCCATGTTCTCATGCTGGCCCCCAAGGATGCAGGGTCCAGGCTCTCCCCTGAGGAGCGGATGCATTTCAGAATGGAGGGAAGCCATTGCCGTAGGTGTCCAGGCGCTACGGGGCTTTGGGGCACGGATCACCAGTGCCGCGGTGCTGGGTGGGGTGAGAGGTTGGGAGCTCTGGCTGTTCGATACCTCGAGTGACACCTGCCTTCTCCCCTCTGCCCCACAGACCCTGTGAAGTTTGGGGAGGTGGCTCTGCAGCCCCCGGTGCTCACAGCCAGGCCCCGGAAGAGCACTGACAAGGTGAGCTGTGTCCACACCTGACTTTTCAGCCCAGCTTGGTCAGGACCCTCGGTATCAATCTGCAGTTCTCCGACTCCTGACTGTTGATACTTCCTGGTCCTGCCCTGCTACCCCAGCCTACAGCCCCCTCCCTGCTGCCCCAAGTCAGGCCTCCAGGCAGGATCTAAGAGGCAGGAGGCTGCCACATCCCTTCTGGGTTTTGGGGTCACCTGCTTGCTGTGGGGGTTGGGATGCCCCTGCCCTGGGTGACTGGGTTCCTGGTGTCTTAATTGCCAGGGTCTGTCCCTGCAGACTCGAACCTGTTATCCCTTAATGGGCCTTAAGTCCTGGCTAATCTTCCCTACAGGCTGGTCAAAAGCAGCTCCTGCTGATGTCTCTGCTGGGCCCTGGACACGTGCCCCCCGCGTCCAAACCTGCCCCTATGTCCCTGGCACGCCAGCGCATCTTGGAGGAGGAGAGGGAGAGGGTTGTTTTGGCCTACCGGCGCATGAAGAAACTCAAGCAGCAGCAGCAGCAGCTGGAGCCATCTCCCAGCCGCCCTGGCAAGGGCACACAGAAGAGCCTGCTATGAGCCTTGGGGCTCCACTGTCTCAGACAGAGCTGGGAGGGGACTAAAGGGGGCAAAACGGGGGGTCACCATGGCCCTGAGTTTGCTTGTTCCTTGCAGCCTGGAGCTGGGTGGCAGCAGCAGCCGCTTGCTTGAGGGGAAGCTAAGGGACATTTGGGCACAGAGCTGAGCTCAGCAATGACTAGAGCCCCCCATACCTGTGCCGAGCTGGGCAGTGGGACCCTCACTGCCTGTCTCCTGCTGGGAGCCGGCCCTGCCAGGGGTCTGTCACTACTGGGGCATGGGAACCTGCTGGTGGAGAAGTGATGCCCTGGGAGCTGGTCTCTTGGTGACAGCCTGGAGCCAGGGCTGGGAGCTCCAGGCCCCCTCGAAAGTTCCTGGCTGCGTCTACTGGCTGGAATAAAGACATCAACAGCAGTGTCTCGTCCTCTCCCCTACAACCAGCTTCAACTGTCCTGCGTCCCTCGTGCCAGCAGGTGGCAGCTTGCACCCGCTGTGGCCAGGGCCAGGCTCCAGGCACAGGCTGACACTGGGACGTTGCACCAGTGGGCATTGCACCCATAGCTGTAGCTGGCACCCGGGCCTGCAGGAGAAGGGGATGCTGCTGGCTCGGATGCGTGGCTGGGGGCTGTGCTCAGCTTCCCTGTGCAGCTCCGGGGCGGGCTGCAGACCCTGGGGTACGGCTGAGCTCCCACCCTAGCTGTATTGCAGCCTGTGGCTCTGCCTTGGCACCAGTGCCAGGCAGCTACTTCCACTCGCAGGGAGGTACAGAGAGGCTCGACCTGGGGACCCAGCTGCACAGGCCCCGGGGTCTGCTGCTGCAGTCTTTGGCCCCAGATCATCTCTGGTTTAGCAGTAGTTTTTGCTGTGTCCTAGCCCTTTTCTCCCCTCCACTCCACCAAGAGCAATGGGCAGTGGGGCCTGGCACACAAGGGCAGCCTGCTGGGTGCAGCTTAGTCCCTGCCTGAGCTGCTCTGGGGCAGCCTTGACAGGCTCCATCCCCCTGTGCTGAGCACAGGCCAGGCACTGGTAGTTGCCCTGCACTGGCCAGGCACTGGTAGTTGCCCTGCACTGACCAAGCTCTCAGCTCCAAGCCATGGGCCTGGTAGGGACTGGGGCCTGGATCATTTACCGTCCCCCCACCATAGATACCGAGACACATTGGCATGGGTTCTGCACTGCCCCTGCCTGCTCTGTTCAGCCTGTCTTGGTCTGGGCTCGGTCCTGCTGGGAGCGTGGGCCCCATCCCAGGATTTGGAAGCCCGGCCCCGGCAGGGAGGTGACGGAGAGATTTCCAGCCCTGGCAAACCCCAGAGCCTGCCCCTTCTCGCACGGGCACACAGGGCTCCTTTCACAGCAGCTGTTTGTGGAGTGGTAAGGTGACACCCACCCTCCGCACTGCAGGAGGAAGGACAACCTGGGCTGGGAGCAGCTGGTGTGTGGGGCCCTTGGCCTGCCAGGCTGCTGCTGCAGCTGGGGGACCTGGTTTTAGCTCTGCTGTGGGGTCTGCAGCTCCCTGGGCCTGAGCCCCAGCTGCACCCCCACCACAACCCCCAGCATTTGCCTGGGTGCAGGAGTCACTGAGCCGCTGCCTGCCCCAGCTCCAGGCTTTCAGGGGGTGATAACCTCCTCCCGCTCTATCTTCCCATCAGCCTCATAGCAGACAGGTCGGGGCGGGGGAGCAGTGCCCTGGGCAGGGGCTGTGCAGCCCACTCAGCACTGCAGGCCAGTGCACACCTGCCTACCATCCCCCAACCCCGGTGCTCGTCCACCGTGAAGCCAGCACAGGCCAGTGCTTCCCAACCAGCCTGCCCTGGTATAAGGCAGATCAGCCAGAGCCTCCCCTTAGCTCGGGCAGGAGTGACTGGTGTGGACGCGGTCCCCCCGGGAGGAGTGGTCCAGGGCTCCTCCAGCTGCAGCTGGCATAGGAATGGCGTGGACACAGCCGTAGCACCCACCTCCACACGTCCTCGGCTGTCCAGGGGTCCCTTCTGCCCACGGCAGGGAGCTGCTCTGCTGGCAGCTGGTTTCTTCCTCTCTGCCATGAGACCAGGCCCCTCGCCCCTGTCCAGAGCCCCCACATCAGCCTCTGTGTTTGCACCAGCACAGCCTGGAGGGACCTGCTTTGCCCAGGGTGGCAGCTTGCCCCAGGTGCTGCCACTTACCTGGAGCTCCCTGCAAGCCTCCTGCCAGGTGTGGGGAGTGGGCAGAGCCCAGCCCAGGTAGGATCATGCACCCAGCCCTCTCACCTGCAGGCCCTTTCCACACCTGAGCTTCAACAGGGGAGGTCTCTGTCCCACTCGGTACCCTGGGCCTGTGACCCACGGCCCCAAGGTACACGGCTCATGCAGCCCTGAGCCCCTGCCCTGGGGTATCCCAGCAGGCCCTGCAGACACCCATGCCCATGCACACATTCCCAGACCAGCAGCTGGGATGTGGGTGCAGGCACTCCTTTCCTTTGTGCCCCCAGGTGCACAGGTGCATGGCTGCGTGTGTGGCCACCGAGCTGTTGCAGTGGGGTGGGATGACACCGCTTTCGTTCTGCAAAGCTCTCAAGCCGGCGGCGAGGCCTGGCCCACCCTGGTCCCCCCCGGCAGATTCCAGCGCGGGCGCCCGCGCTTGCAGGGGGAGCCTGGGGAAGCCACTTTGCTTCACCTGCCGCCGAGGACAAAGGCAGCGCTGTTCAGCCGGCCCCGCCACCACGCTGAGCGAGCACCGGGCTTGCACAAAGAGCTCCTGTCGGCAGCCGGTGCCCAGCCCTGCCCTGCTTTGCCTGGCTGGAGCACTGCTCCGGCCTGGCCTGAGAGGTGGGGAAGGGCTGGGAGCCACGGGGCAGGCTGGCGTCCCTCACACCTCAAGGCCCAGCTCCAGGTTGTGGTTGTGAAGGGCTGTGCCCAGCTGGGCAGGGGACAGCTCCATGGCTGGTCCCTTTCCCTCAGGCCGGGCCGGGCTGGAGGAGCTGGAGACCTTGGGCTGCCAGGAGGGAAGGGAGCCACGTTGCTTGTGCCCACGCCCAGGGGAGATGCTGGCAGTGCCCAGGGCCCAAGGGCAGCAGGGCAATGCACGGGCACCAGGCCGGGGCAGGGGATACTCCACCCCGGCAGGTAGGAGCACGAGGAGCTGGAACCCACCCCAGCCTGCCCCCGTCGGCACCGTGCCCTGGCTACTCACGCTGCCTTGCAACTTGCACCACAGCATGGTCGCCCTGCCCCTGGGCAGTGCCACGTGCCAGATGGTGTGGCGAGCTAGCGGGACCAACATGTGGCCCCAGATCCTGGGCTCCTGCCCTGCAGGGCCACAGCGCCGCAAACCCCGGGCAGCTGCTGGGCTGAGGCCCCCCCCACCCCTCCCGTGCCCACGCTCAGCCGAGCGAAAGGGCAGCTGCTTGTTTACAAAGCCCAAGGAGATTAGACACGGGGCTATTGCCTAGATACGGTGCGCCTGGCAGGGCCCAGGGCCAGCGCCTCCAATGCCGCGCTCAGGGGCAGCGGCCGTGTCCTTGGGAACCGGAGCAGGCAGGTCCCGCCTGGCTACTCGGCTGTTAATGGCGCACCGTCCCCCTGACCCCAGAGCAGCAGGGCTGAGCCGCTGGACTTGGCATCACGAGGTGTCCAGGAAGCCACTTGCGGCCGCGCGGCTCCTGCCGGGCTGGGAGGCACAGGGGAGACGAACGCAAGCAGGGGCAGGGCAGAGTCCCCAGGGGAGCCTGTTCCCACGCACATGGGAGATAAGGTGGTGATGCCCAGCCTGGCACAGGGTACACATCCCAGCCGGGCTGGACTTTGGCCCCTTTGGCCCGGAGGGCTGAGCAGATGTCAGGGCAGCCAGGGCTCTCCGGGCCTTGGTGCCCTGAGAATCAGGCATGGGGGGCAAGCCCCATGGGGCAACGAGCTGCCAGCAAAGGGCTGGCAGCACGGGGCGGACCAACACGGCTGCCCCCAGCGGCCCCGATCCTGGCACCCGCCTGCTACAGACTGATCTCTGCCTGGCCCAGCCCTGCTTGCTCCAGTTCCCAGCTCTTATCTCCTCGGTGCCAGCTTCCCGGTGGGTTACTCAGTAACCCTGGGGCAGAGAGCAGCCAGCTTGCAGGGAAATCACCCCCGTCCGGGCCTGGTAGCTGGACCCACCAAGAGTCTGGGAAACAGGAACCAGCAAAGAACAAGGGAAGGACCCAGGCGCCCAGCCCCAGGGAACGGGCCCCCAGGCTCCCCTCCGAGCCCAGGGGCAGACACCCCGTCTCGGGCTGGCGCAGCCCCCACACCTCCTCCCTCTGCTCTCAAGGAGGAAGAGGTCACCTGGCTCCCGCGCTGGAGCTGGAGGCACTCAATAATTCATGGCGCCGGCCGCAGGCTTCCTGCCTGGCAGGGGAAAAAGAAAAAGAAAAAAAAAAAAAAAAAAAATCACTGCAGAGGGGGAAAGACAATCCGGGCAGAGACGGTGCCCGACCTTGGCGTATCTTTGCCCCGCAGCCACACAGGGCCCAGGCTGCTGGCTCCGCGAGCGCTCGGGGGGCTGAGTGCAGCGAGTTTGCTAGGTCTCAGCCCGTCCGTCCCTCCAGACCCAGAACCGATGGGTCTCGGCCGGGCTGACCGCGCCAGGCAGAGCCTGGGGGCGGGGAAGGGGAAGAGGCTGGAGGGACGGAGGAGCCTTAAGAGCCCCCCAAAAAGAAGCAGAGGGCTGGGATCAGATGGCGCCTGGCTCTCGGGGCAGGGATGGCCAGGCAGCGTCGCCCTACCGGGGGGCAGGAAGCTTGATGGGGTTTGCAGCCAATAACCCCGGGAGAGGGGTGGCCTGTCTGCTCCGTGCCCAGCTCACAGCGCTCCCCGAGCAGGCAGGGAAGACACAGAGCCGCAAAGAAAAAAACCCGGCTGCTTTATTACACATGGAGTCTGCCCTAAAAAAAGAGAAAGCCGAAAGCCCCCCGCAGGGAGGAGATAACAGCCCCCACCCCAGTCCCTGCTTGTCCCCGTGGCCCTTCACACACCTGTGGATGGCCCCGGGCATCGGAGCTGGCCGGGGGTGGGGGCTGCCCCGGGGACAGACATGCTTGCAGATACAGCTTAAAAAAACCAAATTGCCGGGACAGCAGGAGCCCCGGCAGGAAGGCACTGAACGCTGCGACCGCAGAGAAAGGCTGCGGGGCCGTGTGGGGCACTAGGCCTCCTTGCGCTAGGACGGTGCTTTTTCTCCCCCGGCGGGGAGCGAGCTGGGACGGGGAGCTTGGTGCTGTTAGCTCCGCTTGGCAAGAGGGGGAAACTGAGGCACAGAAGGCAGCGGGCGGTGGCGGGGCTCCTAGGCCTGACTAAGGACGCTGCCTTGTGCCTGCCTCAGCATGGCACGGGGCTTGGCACAGGGGAGTCGGGGGACCCGGCGGGTCCTAGGACAGAGAGGGGAGGGCTGCCCGGGCGGCCCCCGGCTCAGCCCCGCGAAGGCACCGACAGATCCTGGAGTCCTTCCTCGGAGCAGCTCTGCCCTCGAGCCCGCGGGTCCCTGCTGGGGGGGCTCAGGGGCAGTTGCTGGGGTCCAGATGCCCGGCAGAGCAGTCTACAGATGTTGCTGACCCGGGGCGAGCCCGGTGGGAAGGCCGTTCGTGTCCAGGACGGGCTCTGGGCAGTCTCCGCAGGGGCGGGCGCCAGGCTGGTGGGGGTACGAGGTCTCCGGGCTCCCCCCAGGCTGGCTCTGTCTCAGTTTCAGCCCTGCCGGGCACTCTGGCGTTGACCCCAGCACGGCTGCGGGGGGCAAGGGGGAAGGCGCGGCGCGGCAGCCCCGCCGCAGAGGCACGGGCGGGCGGCACTGCAGGATTCGGGGCGCGGGCCGCTACCACCTGCCCTTGCCGTACGGGGACTGCGTCTGTGGCAGAGGGAGAGGGGTCAGGACAGGGGGCAAAGATCAGAGCCAGAAGTGCCCGGCTCCTGGCCTCCCGCCCCATCGTCACAGACCTGCTGGCCCCTGCCGTCCTTGGGGCCCGCGGCCTGCCGGGCCTGGGCGGCGTAGACGTCCTCGGCGCGCAGGGTGGAGTTGGCGCTGCCCATGGCCAGGCTGTTGGCCGTGGCACGGGGCAGGATGACATCGTAGGGGCTCTCGGGCTGCCGGCGGGACAGAGGCGGGCGTGAGCAGGGACCCCCGTGCCCACAACGCCCCCCCGCCCTGGCACAGCCTGCCGCGCCTCCATCACACCAGAAACCCCCACCTGCCCCGGGGTGGGATTCACTCACCGGCCCCTTGTGCATCAGAGCCATCTCGGTGGGCTGGTACACGCTCGTCAGGAGCTGCCCGTTGTAGCCGCTGTACGGGGACACGGGTTTCTTGGCTGCAGAGAGAAGACGCGGCGCTGAGCGTGGCCCGTGGCAGGCCCGAGGGTCAGGAGCCAGCGCCGCGCTTGGACCTACGCGGCGGGCGAATGCCCAGCCGCAGGGCAGACCGGCGCCCTGCCCCGCAAGACCCCTCGGGGCTGGGCCACACCAAGGGCGTCTCTGCCCTGGCAGCAGCCTCTCCCTGGCTTTGGCTGCACCCCCGCAGCAGGCACCGTTAATTGTCCAACAAAGCAAACAGGCTCTAACGAGCTGACTCATCCAGCAGCAGCTGGGGACCTTCCCGCGGCCCCGCTCGTCCTCCCCGCGGGCTTCGTCGCCCCCGGCAGCGGCGAGGTCGGGCTGCGCCGCCCGCGCATCGGGCTGGGGGCAGGCGCGGGGCGGCTGGGTGAACCAGCACCGCAAAACCTGCCCCCGGGCACAGCGGGAGGGGCAGCACCGACCCCAGCCCCTCGGCTCCTACCTGAGGCGGGCTCGTCCATGGAGAAAGCCTTGTTCTCCACAAACATGCTCTGAGCCTTGTGCTCCTTGAGGATGGTCTCGTAGCCCACGCCCCGCGTCGGGTACCCGTCGTCCTCGTAGGCCTGCTCGGGGCCCGGGCGCGTCACGTGCGTCACCTCGGGGATGGCGTAGAGCAGGAGGAAGACGCCGGCGTTGGCGACCAGGGCCACGGCCAGCGTGGGGTCGTCCCAGCCCGGCGTGCCGCGCTGCCGGTTGCCGTAGACGTACATGACGATCCAGACCAGCCAGACGGCCGCCGAGAGGGCGGCGGTGAGGAGGATGAAGACCGCGTGCTTCCTCCAGTGCGCGTGGCGGCCGCAGAGCGGGGGCCAGGCCGCCACGAAGGCGGCCAGCAGCAGCAGCATGACGTAGAGCAGCGCCAGCACGAAGTCCTCGTTGGCCACGGCGCAGGGGTCCGGGGCGGCACCCCCGTTCCTCGCCACCGTGATGAGCAGCCACTCGGCGTTGATGATGGCCTCCACGGCCGCCAGCGCCACGGCCACCGCGAAGGTGGCCCAGCCCCGCGGCGCCCGGTTGCGCCGCGCCAGCAGGTTGAGGCTGAGCGCGTGAGCCAGCAGGCAGGAGAAGCAGGCGGCGAAGAGCACGCCGAAGAGGAAGCGCCGGGCGGCGCAGGTGGAGAAATCCCGGCCGACCACGAAGGCGAAGGCCAAGCAGAAGAGCCCGAGGGTGCCCAGCAGGAAGACGACCTGGGTGCCCACCAGGCTCCGCTTGCGGGGGTCCTGGGCGAAGGGCAGGCTGGCCACCAGCACGATGGCGAGCACGAAGCTGGTCACGATGCCCAGGCTGGCCGCGGCTTCCACCGCCACGCCCCAGGGCGCCGACAGGTCGCACAGAGCGAAGTACAGCGGCGCCAGCGCCCCGCCGCAGCCCGCCGGGGCCGGGGCCGGGGCCGCCATCGCCGGTGCTCGGCGCGCGGGGCCGCGAGCCTCACGTGCTGGGAGGGAAGGGAGAGGTGGGCGTCCCAGGGCTCCGCAGCGCCCGCCCGGCTCCCGGGCTCGAGGGCGCTGCCGGGCGGGACAAGCGCGGGCCCCGCAGGAGGCGGCGAGAGCCCGCTCCCCTTCCTCCTCCCCCGCTGCCGCGGGCGCTGAAGCCGCGCGCTCGGCGGGAGCCCTGCGCAGCCCCCGGGCCCGCGCCGAGGCGGCAACGGGCCGGGCGCCCCCGGCGTCTCCGCGGGCGCGGCGCCCGCCTCCCAGCACGTGCGAGCCCCGGGCACGGGGGCGCCCCCGGGTCCCGGCCCGCCCGGGCCACCGCAGCCGGCAGAGGCGCCCGCAGGAGGCGCGAGCCCCGGCCCGCGGCCGGCTGACCCACCGGGAGGGCCCGGCAGCCTGCCTCGCGGCCCGCGCCCCTGCTCCCGCGGAGCCCCCGCCCGGGCGCTCACCTGCCCGCGGGCCGCGGCCGCTCGCATCCCGCTGCCGCCGGCTCCGCCCGCCCAGGTGCGGCCCCGCCCCGCCCCGCCCTCAGCGCGCGGGGGGCGTTGCGGGGGGAGGGGGCGGCCGCCCCGCTGTGCGTGTCCTGCCCCGCGGCGCGGGCCGCGCTGCACCCCGCTCTGCCGGCGCGCTGCCAGGTCTCGGCCCAGCACCCCCGTGCTCCTGGGGCCCCCCTCTGCAGCCCCCACCCCAGGCGGGAGCAGGGCGGCCCCGGCCCCGGCCCCCTCCACCGCCGCTCCTGCGGGGCTCGGGGCAGGTCTCTCCCTGCTTCCAGACAGGCCGGACAGGTTTGGCCAGGCCTGCTCCGCCCCGGGGATGGGACTGGCGGCTCCCGGGAGGCCACGGCCACCCAGGCCGGGGGCCCCGCGGGGCTGCAGTCTGGGCACCTGCCAGGGGACCCGGAGCCTCTGGCATCGCTACTGCGGGAGCGGGAGCGGGAGCCACTCGGAGAGGCACGCGGAAAAGCTCAGCCCAAGCCATGAACTAAAACCCGGGCAGCTCCAGGGGAAGGGGGGGCAGAGCCGGGGGCAGCGGGGCCGGGCAAGGGTTAAAACGGAGCGGCACCCACTGCCCCTTCCCCCGTAATCCGTTCCCCTGAGCCTGTTTGTGCAGCCAGACCCCGTGCCATCCCCTAATCTCCGGCGCTGTGCTGCGTTCAGGCCACGGCGCCACCCCCACCGCCGTCTTCCTTGCCACGGGTTTGCTTTCAGGCAGAGCTGCAAAGGCCACGGCGCCCAAGCCGGGAGGGGCGCGGGAGCCGGGCCCCAGGGAGGCTCCCAGGTGTGCACACAGATGCACACGCACACGTGCACGGATGCAGCCCAGGATTCACGCCCCCCCCCGTTTCCCCATGTGGGTGGGGGTGTCGCAGGGCGCTCGGGGCAGGGCCCAGCCGGCCGGACCGGATTGACTGATCGCACTGGGGATTTGGGCTGGATGGCGAGATCCAGCAGCGACAGGCACCGGGGTTCCCAGCCCTGCCTGCAACCCCTGGGGGCAGCTGAGGGGCTTTGGGAGCCAACCCCCCACCTCCGGCGCCTGCCCCCTCCCTCCGCCGCCGGCACAAAGTGCTGACCCATCACCCGGGGCTGGCGAGTGTGAGAGGCCAGGCCGCACAGCTTCCTCCACGGTTTCCTTCCCCAGCCCGGAGCTGGGTTATTTTCTCAGGGGCCGACTCAGGGCTTCACGCGACACGGGGCCCATTGCCCGCTCCTCCCGCGGCTGCAGCCCCCTTCGCAGGCCGCTGCCCACTGCTCCGGCTTCCCGCTGCCCATGGGCTCCCCCGTGCCCGCTCTGCTTCTCCCAAGCCCTAAGAGGCCAGGATCTCCGGGGTCTCCCATCTCCAGCCAGCTGCAGCGTGCAAACCCGACCCCTCGGTGCTCCTGCGTTATTTGATGTGACAAGGAAAATCCGTGCGAGGCCAGGGCCAGAAAAGAAATACACCCCCCTTCCCACCTCTTGGCAGGGGTGCAGAAAAGATGGGTCCCCTGCTCTAAACCCACCCCTCGGGGCACCTAGCACGGGCCTGTAGCCCCCGGCCGGCGGGTTCCTGGCTCGGCTCCGGGCTCCATTGTTGTGGGAACAATCCCTTTGTCTGTGTGAAGCTGGCAGAAAGGCTCACCTTGCCCGGGAGGCTGCGAGATTTGGCCTGGAAACGAAGAGGAGGCGTCTCTGGGCCTCGTCCGTGCCTCTCAGGGCTACAGCTTCCAGCGTTGGCACCGATCCTGCAGGAGCTGGTGCTGCCCACAGCCTGGGCTCTTGCTGGGTGTTTTGCAGATGCTCTGTTTCCCCGCTGTACGAATTAAAAACACAACCCAGGAAGCCGGCAAAAATCACAGTGCTCATTAGGAGCAAATATTTGAATTGCAGCCACCACCAAGCACCGCGAAGGCCCCGCTGTCTAGAGGGGCAAAATACTTCCACAACCCGTGCCGGCTCTAGGGAGGGGAAGGCGGAAGCAAAGTGACGTGACCAAGGCCACACGGGAGGACAGTGGCAGAGGGTGTGGGATCATGGGAGGAGCAATTCTGCATATGCAGAGCCTCACTCACCTGCTTGTCGGGGAAGTTGTGCCGTTTCCTTCAAGCGTGGGGACTGCCGGCCCGGCTCTGCTCTGCCGTGTCATCAGGCTCCGCTTGGCTGCAAAATGGGAGACGCTGGCTCGTTTCCAGGCCACAGTCTCAGCCATTTCCAGGCTGCCGTTGGAGCCCCCCGCAGCTCGGAGCCTCAGCCTTAGCACAGCGATTCTCAGCCCGCGGCAGCCGGGGGTGCACAAGTCTCTTCCAAGTGTGCTTGGGGTGCCCTGCCACGCCACGCCGGCCCTGCAAGGTGTGCAAACAGTGCGCACGAGATGAACCCTGAGACGTCCAGCAGGCACGCGCCATTTAAAATGTGCTACCGGTTGCGTGCTGAGTCCTCCTGGCATTTTCCTGGAGTCAAAACCAGGGGAAAGCTTGGAGCTGGCGTTTTCTGAGGGGGGCCCGGAGTCGATCAAATGCGCCTCGAGTCTAAGGCAGGGCACATTGGGACCTTACAGGCTTCATATACGCACAGCGCAAGCGTCCGTGGGCTGAAGCTGGCTTCATCCACTGCCCCGAGTCTCCTGAGGTTGTGCTCCACGGTCTCGGGGTCTACCCCAGCGTGGCGCATGTTTTTCGGCACAGTCTGCTGCGGTGGTTGGCAAGCCTGGAGCACGCGGCATCGAGGGGAGGCCGGGTCTGGGGAAGCCCCCAGCTCGGGACCCCAAGGCCTGGCTGTGCATGGGGCTTGTCCTGGCTGGGATGCCAGGCATTGCCCGGTTCCAGGAAGGCCTAGGAGGAGCTGGTGCCCAGGGCAGGCAGGACTTTGATACCCGACCGTGGGGCTGGCTCTGCTGCTCCAGGTCCAGCCGGGGACCTCGCCCCCATGGAGCAAAGCCCCGTGGGCTGCCAGCCTGCCCAGTGACCCCAGGGGACTTGGGTGGCTGCTGGCACCAGTGCAGCCAGTCCCAGCTGGTGCAAGGGAGCAGGCTAGCAGAGCTGGCACTGCCACCCCAGCTGCTGCAGCCGGCTTGGACCCCGGTGTCCCAGCCCAGCAAAGGCACCAGTGGCTACAGCGGCTCGTGGTTGTGAGCGGGTGCCAGGGCCAAGACGGGCGGGTTATGGGGCATTAGTGCGGGAGGCCTGGTCTGGACCGGGGGATTACGCTAAGGACCTTACGGAGGAATTAGTAAGTGGGGCAGAGCGCCTGGGGTGGCCGGCTGAGCCGCAGGGAGGGGGCAGGGGCTTGAAAGGCAGCCCAGCCACCCCCGCTGCACCGTGCCCCAGAGGGAGGCTCCCAGGAACGGGCGCTGACAGCGACGTCCCCTTCTCCAGGTCCTCTCTCCCCCTCCATAGCAGAGTACAAGGATGGGCGCCTAGCAAGGGCACCTGGGTCCTGTGCTTCAGCCTCCCTCAGGGCAGGGGGGGAAGCCTCCCCCCCGGCTGCTGGAGACCCTGCTGTGCTTTGTTCTCTGCTACAGACAGCCCACGGGGGCCTTGGTCACATCACTTAGCCCTCCCTCCCAGCTGTGGCTCTACAGGGATGATACGCTGCAGACTGTGGGGTGCCCTGATGCCAGGGGGATGGGAGCCTGAGGAGTCACCATAGCCCAGTGGAGAGCTGGCTGGAGCGGCACCCACGTGTGGACTGAAGGAAGTGCCGCAGGCTGGGGTCAATGAGCTCTCCCCATTATGCTCCCCAGGCACGGCTCTTGCTCTGCTGACGGTAGAGCACCTCCCCAGTGCAGAAGGGAAAACTGAGGCAGCAACAAATCAGCACGGGGGCTGCTGAGGGTGGGGGTCTTGGCAGCTTGTGAACCGGGGGCAGGCAGCAGCCAAGCCCGACCAAACTGCCCCCCTACCCCCGTCACAGCACCAGCCCCCACAGCAAGAACCCCCCTTCAAGGCACCCCAAGCCCTTTCCCCGCTTAAGAAGCAGGTGTGAGGGGCTGCCAGCCCTCCGGCCACTGCTACGTTTACACCCTGGCCCGCCAGGCAGGGCTGTGGCTGGCGCGGTGCCCCCGCCTGCTTGGGAAAACAGCCTGGGATACAGGGGCCTTTGTCCAGCTGTGGCTTGGGCTGGGAGCGCGCAGCTGCCTCGCTGGGCGCTGACCGCCCGTGGCCAGCTGGCTGCGGCTGCGGCCCCTCGGGGCTCTGCTCCCTGCCCGCCGAGCCTGCGTAGTGCAGGGGCGGCGAAGCCAAGCGGGGACAGAGCACAGGAGGAAGCAGGATTTCCGTTCGGGAAATGATGCAGCTGCTTCTGGGGTGCAACACGTCTGCGGGGCGGGGGGGGGCTGGCGGGCAGGGCTCAGCCTGGCTCCCGGCCCGGTGGTGCCGTGGCCGCCCCTCTCCTGCCGCCCCGTGGCAGCCGGGGAGATCGGCGAGCCGGGAGAAATCCCAGCCCCGCTGCATGCTCGGGTGGAGAGAGCAGGGACCCGCGCCTGGCTTGCGTGCAAAGAGCGAGGCTGGAGAGCGTGTCTGGCCGGGACCCGGGTTTATTGGGGGCAGGACGGGCGCTGGCGGCTCGTGGCCAGGCCACCTGCGCTCCTGTCACGGAGGGCTTCCAGGCCCGGGCACGCTGCACTCGCCCCCGGCGGCCCGGGCCGTGGCCGTGGCCGTGGCCTGGCTGCGGCCTCACAGGGGCGTGCCACGCAGCAGCCCCAGCGCCTTGAGTGCGGGGGGCGGCGGGGAGCCCCCGTGCCGGGGAGCGCGGCCGGCGGCGCGGCGGGGCCGGGCGGAGCGCAGCACCTCGGCCACGGCGCGGCGGAAGGTGCGGCTGACGCAGCAGTAGAGCAGGCCGTTGAGGGCCGTGTTGAGCAGGGCCACCATGTTGGCCACGTCCAGCGCCAGGTGCACCCGCCAGTCGCGGCGCACAGAGGCCACGTAGAGGTGGCACAGCATGACGGCCGTGCGCGGCGCCCACAGCAGGGCGAAGACGCTGGTGACCGCCAGCAGGAGGGCCCCGGCCCGGTCCCGGCCCCGGGCCCGGCGTGGCCCCGGCGCCCGCCGAAGCCGGCACGCGATGGCCGAGGTGGTGGCCAGGAAGATGCCGCATGGCAGGAAGTAGATGGCCACGCAGTGCAGCCACTTGAGCGCGCGGTCCAGGGCGGTGGGAGGGTCGGCGTCGCGCCACACGTCCAGCCACCAGTAGAAGGGGACGCCGGTGGCCAGCGCCACGGTGAAGACGGCGGCGATGAGGCGGCGGCTGCGGGCAGGGTGGCACAGGGCGCGGTGGCGCAGCGGGTGGCACAGGGCCACGTAGCGGTCGACGGCCAGCAGCACGGCCACCCAGACGGAGGCGTGGCTGGCCGCGAACTCCAGCGCCGTGACGGCGTGCACCGCGGCCGCCGGCACCGCCCGGCCCAGGATGCCCGTCTGCAGGATGAAGCCCACGAAGACGATGAGCACCTGGGCCAGGATGTCCGAGGCCGTCAGCGCCAGCAGGTGCCAGTACGACGACTTCTTGGTGTGGGCGGCCAGGCGGGACAGGGCAGCCGCTGTCAGGACGTTGGCTGGGGGCAAAGCAGAGCCGGCTGGGAAGGCGCTGCCGCATTTGGGGACACCTCAGCCCCCGGGCCGGTCCCGGAGGCTGCCAGCCTCATGCCGGGTGCAGTGGGCTGGGAGCGGGGCGCCCCGGGCCAGCTCCGGGCAGGCAGCAAGGGCTGTGCCAGCGTGTGGAGACCCCCCAGCCCCGTCCCACCTACCTGGCAGCCCCAGGGCCAGCAGGACGCTGTAGTACACGATGGGGACGATGCCCACCACGCAGGGAGACCGCTCCTCGCCCGCCGGCGCGGTGCTGTTGGGCCCGGCACCATCCTGGAGCAGCATGGAGCAGCCGCGGCGCTGGGGACGGAGTGGAGTCAGAGCCCAGGACAGGGGCACCGCTGCTGGTGTGGGCCCGAGGCGTGTGGGAGCCGGGGCGCGTGGGGGGGGTGCACGCAGGGGCAGCTGGACGGGCAGGGGGCCACGGCGGGTGCATACAGGGACAGACGGACGGAACGCGGGGAGCGGACAGGGACTGTAGGTAGGGACAGACGGACGAGGGGATGGGTAAAGGGTGTAGAGGGGACGGACAGAGGCTGGCAGGTGGGCATCGAGAAGTGGAAGGGGGGTGCATGTGGGTAGGCAGACTGGTAAGTCTGGGGTGGATGAGGGCTGCGTGGACGCCCAGGCGGGCAGGGAGAGCTACGGGGACAGCCGGGCGCCCCAGCCCGGTGGATCCTGCCGCCCCGCCCCAGGTCCCCTGCCTGGGGGGGCTCTTACCGGGGTCCCCTCAGGCTCCCCGGTCCCGGTGCCTCCCCGCGTCGCGGAGCCGGAGCCAGCGCCTCGTGCCTGGTCCGCGGGCAGGTGCGGGCTGTGCGGAGCAACCAGCCCAGCCCAGCCCAGCCGGGGGAGGGCTGGCCGAAGGGGGCCGGGCGGGGGAGAGGAGCTCCGCCGAAGGCCTGGCCAGCCGCTGAGAGCTGGGGGGAGACGGGGGGGGGCCTGGCTGGTGGCGACGGTGCCCCTGACACGCGGCACCCGAGCCCGGGGCAGCCGGGCCCTCCCAGCCCCGTGCCCGGGCCACCCCCTGGCTCCGGTGCAGGTGCCTCCTGCGCTCGGCTCGGTCTGGCCCACGCCGGCTTCCCGGGGCGGCGCAAGGGAAGGCGACCAGCAGCCACAAGGCATCTACCCTGTCCCAGCTCGGGCACGCGGGAGCCCCACGGCGGTGCCACGAGCCTGCTGCCACGGCACTCAGCTCCGGGCCCCAGCACCCGGCCCTGGCCTCGCCCCGCCGGCCCCGGTCCGAGCCGGTCGGGCCCGCAGCCAGGAGCTCTTGCAAGGGGCTGGGGGCCGTGCTCTTGTCCCTGTGCTCACCCAGCTCCTGGGACCAGGCGGGCTGGTCGAGAGGTGGGGGCCTGCACCCTGGCCTGGGGCCTGCCGTCTCCTGCCTCCGCTTCTGGCCCTCTGGCCTTTGCACGGCCGTGGGGCGGCAGCTGGCCTGGTCCCCCGGCGGACGCCCCCCCAGTGCTCTGCCCTCACGCCGGCCCCGGCAAGCTGTTGTTTTCCAGGCCGGCGGTTAAATCAGCCGTGGGCAGATGCGGGGCCGAGCCATTAGCGGGCTGGGGCGGGCGCCCCGGCGATGCAGGAATGCCCGCCCGGGCTGTTTGCTCACCCGAGCGTGCGGGGAGCTCCAGCGCAGATAGTGCGCGGGCAGCGCGCTCGTGCGAGCAGGCGGCCATCTGGAAGGGCCGGGGTCCGCGCGGCCCCCGCTCCGCGCATCGGGCGGGCGGGCAGCCACGCAGCCCAGCTGGCGCCGGAGCCATTAACCATGTCGGGGCTGGGCCGTGGGGTAAGCTGGGGCCAGTCCCCTGAGGGGTGCCAGCATCAGCTTCCCCCCCAGAGCAGGGCGCGCTGACTTTGGGCATGCCCCCCTTGCCCAGCATCCCAGGCGGGCAGCGTTTGCTGGTGCCCCAGATCTGGACCCCAGGGTCTAGACCCCGCTGGATCCCAAACACGGGCGCATGGGGTGCCGAAGCCCCCGGCGCAGGCCCGTCTCCTGGGGCAGAGCAGGGCAGGCATCCAGCAGCCCCGAGAGCCTTTGGAGGGGCACCGGGAGCCTCCAGCAGCGGCTGTGTCCCCTGGACCTGCCTGCTCGCCCCGCTCAGGCTCCTGGCAGGCGCTGCCGCCTGCGGCCATGGTTTCCTGGCTGACTGGCAGCTGGGATTGCGACTCTGGAGGCTTCAGGCCCTTGGCCGAAATGGAGACCCCGGATACCCTGCTAGTGCCCAGCTCCTCACCACCCTGCCCATGCTGGGCAAAGTGACTCACCCAGGGGCACCCAGGGAGGCTGTGGCAGAGCCCAGACCTCCTTCTTCCTTGCTGCAGCCCAGTGGCCTCTTCATGTGACACCACTCTGGCGCCCTGCTTGCAACGCCCACACGTGACTCCCAGCCCTGGGGGTCTCGGATGCCCTTGCCTGTAGATGCAGCTGGCTTGGGGTGGAGCACGGCAGCCCCCCTCGCCCCGGCCCCGAGCCAGCTCTGCACGGGTGCATGGATGCTGGGGGTCGGGGGGGTCACAAGGACAGGCAGGGGCAGGGCCGCAGCCCAGCCTGGGAATGGGGGGAGCTCTTGGCTGGCGCTGGGGGAATCTGGGCCAGCGAGGCCATTGTCCCTGCTCCGCACGGGGGGGCTGCACTAGCCGGGCCAGGATGCCATTAGCTCCTGTTACCGATCCCCAGAAACAGCTGGCAGGCTGCCAGCGGGGGGAGGCCCGCGCCCACCCAGCCCCGAGCCAGCGGCTGCCAGCTCGGATCCCGTCAGCCCCGACAGCTACTCGATACCCGGCACGGTGCCCGCTGAAGGTCGCCGCGCCCGCCCCAGCAGCGCTTGGGGGCGGGATAGGGGAACAGACACGGCAGGTCCCCCTCCCCGGCCACGGCCCTGCCCGTGCAGGATCCCGGTCTGCCCTACCGTGGTGGGCACGGGGCAGGTCCTGGCGCCCGATGTGCCCGGCCCCCCCCGATCAGCAGGCTCCCTGCCTGCACCCTGCACAGATGGGCTGGTGGGGAGCAGGGGGCACCTGGCCGCCTGGTTTGGGGATCACCAGAGGTCACGACCCTGCTGGCTGCAGGGATGTGGAGCAAAGCACCATGCTCCAGTGCCCCTGGGTGGCCCTGGGGCGGGTGGATTCAGGCCCGCCAGCGGTGCCGTCAGGCCTGAATCCACCCACCCCAGCCGCCCGGGCTCGCGGACTTGGCTGGCGGTGGCAGTGTGCGTGGAGGCCCTGACCCACGGCAGGGGCTGTTTCTGGCCCTTCGGGGCTGCAGTAACCTCCAGGGCACCAGGCGCGTGGTCTGCAGCAGCCCTACGTGCTAGTGCAAGCCTGGCAGAGCAAGAAGAGTGGCGTGCGAGCAAGCTGGCAGTGCATGGAGACTCCGTGGAGGGGAATGCACGGGAGAGGCCGAGACGCGCGGGGCTGACCCCCACGCTGCCGAGGTCGGAGAAGGATGGAGCCGAGGCCCCTGCAGAAGGGGCGCCGGAGTGGGCGCAGGGGGGTCCGGACGTCCCCGGGCCGATGCGCCGGCGGGTGCGAGAGTGCCACAAAGCCGGGAAGAAATCAATGCACCCTCTGAACCGTTCCCGTAGCAACGGCTGTTGTCAGTTTCCACCAATCAATGGCGCGGAGCCGGGAGCCCGGCTGGGAGGGTCGGGGCCCGGCATAAAGGGGCCCGCGGCTCGGTCGCTCCCAGTCCCCCGTCGCCGCCCTGCCATGGCCAGGATGCCGGGGGGCTGGCCCGGTGCTCCCTGGCGCCGGCGCTGCTGCGGTGCCGCCGTCCTGCTGCTCTTGCTCACCGTGCACGCAGGTAAGGGTGCCCCTGGGCTCCCCCAGGCAGGGTCAGCGGGCTCCTGGCACCCAGTCGTGCCGCGGGCCGGCGTGGCGCCGTCTGTGCAGCTCAGCCGCGACCAGGCAGGACCAGGAGATGCGCCCGGACCCTGCAACTTTCTGCTGGGCTCGGCTGGAGCAACTCGCCGGGCGGTGGCAAACCCAGCTCACGCCCAGAGAGGAGCCCTGGCAGGCCGGACTCACCGCCTGCTTGCACGGGGATGCCCCTAGTCCCGGGCCCGACGCAGTCCCTGCTCCGCGGCTGCAAGAAGCGGGCGCCGGCTGGCAGTTGTGCGCTGGGCGCTTGCTCTGCCAGCCGAGTCCTCCGTCCTCGAGGCTGCAGCGGGCAGAGGGGGGGTTTGTCCTTCCGGTTGTCCCTTTGTCTCGGCTGCGGCACGAGGGGCCCTGCAAGAACAGGCTGGGCTTTCAGCCCCCGTGGCCGGAGGAGGCGAGAAGCGAGACTTGGCTCCGGCGCGGGTCCCCTTCAGGGAGCTGGCGAGGCCGTGCCATGCCCGGAGCTGCGCGGGGACGGGCCCCGGGCTCTGCGCGCTGGGGCTGGGCGGGAGGCCGAGGTCCCCGGGAAGACACCGAGAAGAGGCCTGGACCATGCCCGCCCTGGTGCTCCCAGCTCGCCGTACAGCCGGCACCGAGCCCAGGGCCGTAGCTCGAGCCAGGCCACATACTCGCCCCGCTCCGCCGACCCTCCCTGGCCACGGGGCCACGCGCCCGTTGCCAGGCCGTCCTGGCACGCGCCCCACGGCTCCGCTCCTGCCCCGCAGCCCAGCGCGCGGAGCTCGGGGCGGACACGGCGGCGGCCACCATCAACCACGCGCCGGCGCTGCTGCAGCGGCTGCAGGGGCTGCTGCAGCGGGGCAACGGGAGCGACGCGGTGCTGCGGGTGCGCCCGGCCGGCAGCGACGAGGTCCAGGTCTTCCACGCGCACCAGCTGCTGCTGGCCCTGCAGAGCGACGTGCTCGACGGGCTGCTGCACAACCGCTCCGTCCTCACGCTGGACGAGCCGCCCGACAGCGCCGCCCTCTTCGACAGGTTCCTCAGGTCCGGGGCTGGCGGGGGCCGCGGGGGTGCTCAGAGCCCCGAGGGTGGGCAGTGGCGGGTGCCCGCAGGCTCCTGACACGCCGGCCCGTGGCCCGCAGGTACCTGTACTGCGGGGAGGTGTCGCTGCAGCTGCACCAGGCCATCCCGCTGCACCGGCTGGCCAGCAAGTACGGCGTGGCGAGCCTGCAGCGCGGCGTGGCCGAGTACATGCGGAGCCACCTGGCCAGTGAGTCGAGCCAGGGCCACGTGGTGGGCTGGTACCACTACGCCACGCGCGTGGGCGACGCGGGGCTGCAGGAGAGCTGCCTCCAGTTCCTGGCCTGGAACCTGTCGGCCGTGCTGGGCAGCGCCG